>NC_062568.1:51781071-52098214 GCF_022837055.1 Prionailurus viverrinus
CAATCTGTCTATTTCTTTCTCATCTATTTCTGTCTATCCATTATCTATCTATCTATCCAACCATCAATCATCTGTTATCTATCTATCCATATATATCAATCAATTATCTATCATCTATCATATTTATCTATCCATCTATTAACTATTTATGCATCCATCCATCATATGAATTATGTATGTATGTATGTATCTGTCTATCTATCTATCTATCTATCTATCTATTACCCTTCCATTCATCTTTCCATCTATGATCTCAGATTAAATTGAATTCAAAGACACTGTTGCAGCGCACCTGGGTGGCTCAGTCATTAAGCATCTGACTTCAGCTCAGGTCATGACCTCACAGTTCATGAGTTCGAGTCCCACATTGGGTGACCTGGAGCCTCGCTTCAGGTGGGCATGAACCCCGCTTCAGGTAAGCACGAACCCCACATCAGATAAAACACGAACCCTGTTTCGAGTGAGCCCCACTTCTCTCTCTTTCTGCTCCTTGCATACTGGTGCCCTTTCTCTCTTTCAAAAAACAGAACAAAACAAAACAAGAAACCAAGACACTGTTGCAGGAATTGTCAAGAATCCACATTAAGTGAGGGGATACTAAGTGTCTTTTTTTTTTAATATGCAATTTATTGTCAAATTGGTTTCCATACAACAGCCAGTGCTCATCCCAAAAGGTGCCTTCCTCAATACCCATCACCCACCCTCCCCTCCCTCCCACCCCCCATCAACCCTCAGTTTGTTCTCAGTTTTTAAGAGTCTCTTATGCTTTGGCTCTCTCCCTCTCTAACCTCCTTTTTTTTTTTCTTCCCCTCCCCCATGGACTTCTGTTAAGTTTCTCAGGATACTAAGTGTCTTAATCCACATTAAGGACAAACTGTGAAATGGGTTTAGACAGTCTCAGTGGACTGGAATATCAATAGTTTAGTGGAGAAATCCCTCATCTGCAAATTGAGAAAGTCCTCATTAAAGCTATGTGACTTAGCTGATAAGAACAATTTCAGAAATTATACTGAGTTTGAGCAATAGTATACATGTTTAAATTCCCCCAAGAATGTGTATATGCAGAGAAGAGCAACAATGGCCTATTGTACCCATAATCTGTGCATTAAGGAGCCCCTCAGTGCACGTTTACACAGCAGACCATGGCCTGACTTCAGTGGCAATGAGCTGTGGACTGAACACTCATTGAGGGCTCCCAGGCACTTTCCCTTGCTTGGTAGTAATAGTGCCAGTGGAACCGTTACATGTACTTAGGATCCTAGTGTAACAAGCAGGATGAAATGAATGCTTTTCTGCCTTTACTGCTACAAAGTTGTTATTTTTTCCTTTAAAGGCTCATTTCTATTGGCATTAACTAAACACAAGAATTCCCAGAAATCTGACTTGAAAATGAGAGTTGAAATCTATGTGAACAATGTTATTCAGAATTGAGTCATGTTATAATATACTATATATCATGTATTGTCAAATATTGCTTTGGTCTGCAGACATAATTAATATAATCCAGCCATTAATAGTATGATATATGATCCAGGGACCTTAAATATAACAAAATGCAACTAATATTTATCTCTAATGTGCTATAATCTTTATTCACATCACAAAGCATTAACAAAGGGTATATTCTTTAATGCTACACTCCCAAGGGTTTATTTGAACTTTTTTTCTGGTTTAATTAGCTTATTCATTTTAATTAGAGTACAGTGCAACATTTACATGGTGTTTAATCTGAAAGCTAATCCTGTTTTCTTAAAAGATTAAGTACAGTAATAAATATAAAATAATGGTGGCTGTATCTCATAGGACTGGTACTTTGGCTACATGAACAACTTCTACTGGAAATTGAAGAAACATAGATTTTCTCTAGTATTCTTTCGTTAAGACATAAATGCCACAAGAATGGTTTTCGAACTAATTAAGAGCTTCCACAAAAGCCAGATTCCTACCCTGCCCCGTGACTCATGGATGGTCATACTTTTTGGATTTGAGGAGGCACTCCCATCTTACAGCCTGTATTCGTGTGTTTAAGCTTTTCTTTCATGCCCCTGCTGAAATTCTCCTCTCTCATGCCCAGTGCATCAGTGCATCCTGATGAGGGAGTCAGACCTTTTTATAGAGACAAGCATGTTTGGCACTGGCATTCTTCCCCAGCCCAGCTCCTGCCTTTGCCTTTGGCAAATTCGTCACCCATGTGCGCAACCTGTATAGTGAGCACCCTGTCCCTCAGTTCCTTGACCTCCACATCGATAATGACTTTCTCTTCCACTCAGAAGTCACTCACTTCCATGGTCACACTCTAGACTCGCCATGGCCATAGACTGCACTGCTTTGAAGTCCTTTACTCAAACGTGCTACTCTTCAACCCCTACTTCTTCTCCTTCCTGCTTCTGCTACAGCAGTACGTGGCTAAGACTTCTAGTCCATCAACTTCTCCACTTCCTCCTATCTTTAGTTTCTTCCCAATCTGCTTAAATTTCATGGTCATTTCAACCTCTTTCTTGCAAAGGCCGTTGGTCCCCTTGCCTGACTCATTCTGTAATAAAACTATATTGGATGACCCCAGTCATTCACTCACCTTCCCGGTGTCCATTCCCAAACAAAATCTTTCCCATCACTGTTCAAATGTGCGTTTGTATCCCCTGCTTAAAAGAGCTCTCCCTTAGCTTCATCTTCTCATCAATGGCCTCTTTCATCGTGAAGAGTCTGAGAAGACTTGTACATACATAATTATTTCACTTCCTCACTTCTTATCTGCTCTCTGTCCAGTTCCAATTTGGTTTCACCCTCACCTCCCCACCAAAATTCATCTTACTAAGGTTGTCAATCACTTTCATGTTATCAAATTTACTTGACACTTTTTAGTCCACAGACCATCCTACCTCACAGCGGCATTTGTCAGAACTGTCAATTACTGCCATTTTGAAACACTTTTTCTCTTGGCTTCAGCAACACATTTAACTTCTCTACTCCCTCCTTTCTTTCCAACTCTATCTTGGGAGCTTCTCCTCTTCTTCTCTCCGAACTCTATGTAGAATATCTCAGAAATTGGTCCCGGGCTCTCTTTTTTTCTCAGATTCTTGAGAAATTTCATTCAAGAGCTCCTAAAGATCAAAAGACCCATCTATTTGGAAAACACAAGTCCACAGAAAGACTTGTACATGAATGTTCATAGCAGCTTCGTTCACAGTAGCCCCAAACTGGAAACAACCCCAAAGTCCATCAATGGGTAAATGGATAAACAAATGTGTTATTTATATAATGGAATACTACTCAGCAACAAAAAAGAATGAAAAACTGCCACACACACCATGGATGAGTCTCAAATGCATTATGCTAAGTGAAAGAAGGCTGAATAAAGAGTATATACTAGATGATTCCATTTATTTAAAATTTTAGAAAATGCAAGCTGATCTGTAGCGACAGAAAGCCAATCAGCATTGCTTGAGGCTGTGGGCAGAGGGAGGGATGGACTGCAAAAGAGCATAGGGAAACCTTTTGGGGTGATGGAAGTGTTTTGTATCTTTAGTGTGCAGTGGTTTCATAGAGGTATACAGTAGTCAAAACTCAGGAAATTGAGCACATTAAATAGGTGCAATTTGTTATAAGTTATACCTCAATAAGGTTGGCTAAAATCTATCTGCTGACAAGGCTTGCATTTCTGTCTATAAACACAGATCTCTCTTATGAGCTTCAGACTGTGGATCCAAGTATTCATGTGATATCATAATTTTTATATTTCATAGTCATTTCAGACTCAAGTATAAACCTGAACCCCCAGGGTGCCTGGGTAGCTCAGTCAGTTAAGCGTTCAACTCATGATTTCAGCTCAGGTCATGATCTCACAGTTCACGAAATTGAGCCCTGTGTCATACTATCAGTATGGAACCTGCTTGGGATTCTCTCTCTTTCCCTCACTCTCTGCCCTTCCCCTGCTCGTGTGCTCTCTCTTTCCCTCTCCCAAAATTAATAAATGAACTTGGAAAAAAAGTAAAATAACACTGAACGCTGGATTTATTCTCCCACAGGCTTCCCCACCAACACCTAGATAAAGTGCTATCTTAAGGATACCTCAAAATACAGTGGCTTAAATTAAATAGGATTTTATTTCTGTCTCCCAGGACAATCTAGAGATAGGAGAACAATTGCCTGTAGTGTGACTCTACCTTCCTAATCCCAAGACTCCATTTCCGGTTCTAAGAGTGCTCCAGTTCTCTTCCAGTCCCAGCCAGCAAGGGCAGGGAAAGGGTCAAAGAAACACTTGCACGTTTCTTTTTCAGAGGCATAACTTAGAAGTGTCAAATGGCCATACTTCACAACAAAGGAGGTTGGGAAACATTATCTTTATGAGATTAGATATATGTTCAGCTAAAATTTTATTTCTGTGGTAGAGGGCAGAACTGATGTCAAGAAACAGAGCTTCTGGCTTCCTTGAGGGCATGTGGAGACCTGGGCAAATATGTTTTTGTGGGACTCCATCTATTTATGCAATTTGATTAAAAATGTGTTGCAAAATCCATGGCCTATGTGAAGTTAAGTGATTTGTTCATGGAGATTTAGAGAATGGGTATAGTATAGAAGAGATACTTACATATTTGTGTATTGTCTAATCAGTGTACATGTCTAAGCATCTCTTTATGTTCTTTATTGTTAATTGCGTTATTCCTGGCTGATTTCATATTTCCCATGCAATAAAAAAGGAGAAATACTGTTATTACAATGACATGGCTTTCCATAACTTTTTGCATTGAAATAGTATACATCTTATTGTTGCGGCAGTAACTAATACCATTTATTTTAATGCTGGTTATATCGCTACTCATGATATGACATCATCTACCTTGCCACCCTTGAATGCTGGCTTCCAATGATCTCAGATTGTCCTGTGCTTCCTTGATGACTACAAATGTAAGTCTTACCCAGAGTATGTGGGAAAAGACAGTTATTTTCTTGTAGTTTAAAATTTGTTGTTCTTAAATTTATGGCATAAATGTGGAAAAATACATCTTCCAGCCATGCCTTTTCTTGAACTCTTCAGGTTGGAATCACTGCATTCATAGAATGTGATCTCTTACAGTGTTGACTGCATGTCTGTAGGGTACAGGGATGAAGGATCCATGGGCAGAGAGGAGCAGTCCATTTGCAAAAGGAATGTCCGTTCTTCATCCAGCACAGTTTAAGATTGACCTGAGACAGTATGGTATCACCACATCCATTGAGGGCAAGAGAAGACATTGCCTGGAAGGGTGTATTGACAGTGGGGAGCAATGGTCTTGAAAGCCCTCAGAGGGGATACACACTCCTCTGGCCTTGAGATGTCTTTTTTTCCCGCCCTCCTTGGTGCAGGCCCTGGGATGCAGGCTGCTTTCCTCTGTAAAAGCAACCAGCAGCCACATTTCATCCTGCTGTTCTTTTCTCCAGAAGATAGCTATAGAGTGAGATATGGTGTTCTCAACCTACTGACTCCCAGCTGACTTTGAGTTTAAGCATCCAGTACCCTTAATGAGAAAGGTATGGGATAACAAGAGGAAGGTGTAAGCTTTCAGAAAAAAGTTGCTGAGTTCTCATCGTCATGGTTCCTAGGATAGATACTGTTCCTTTAGAGTACTGTAACTGGAAGGACTTTTGGACTCTTACTCTCAGTTTTAATTTCTTTTCTTAAAAAAAAATTAATTTATTTTGAGAGAGACAGAGACAGTGCGAGTGGGGGAGGGGCAGAGAGAGAGGAGACAGAGAATCCCAAGCAGGCTTCGTGCTGCCAGTACAGAGCCCAAAGCAGGGCTTGAAACCACGAAACTGTGAGATCATGACCTGAGATGAAACCAAGAGTCGGACTCAACAGACTGAAACACCCAGGCCCCCGTTAGTTTTAATTTCTAAAATTACTTACTCTTAATTTAATTTCTTTTTTTAAAAATATATGTTTATTTATTTTTGAGAGAGAGAGACAGAACATGACAGGGGAGGGGCAGAGAGAGAGGGAGACACAGAATCTGAAGGAGGCTCCAGGCTCTGAGGTGTCAGCACAGAGCCTGATGCGGGGCTCGAACTCATGAACTGTGAGACCATGGCTTGAGCTGAAGCCAGATGCTTAACTGACTGAGCCACTCAGATGCCCCTCTTAATTTAATTTCTAAAGGTGAAGTTTCTCAGATCACTCTAAATGCAGAAGGCTTCTTTAGCTTCTTAGGAAGTACTGTCCAGGCCTGGCCAACCAGTCTAGGCAGAATCAAAGTTGTCGTTTTATTTCTAGTGAACAGAGGCCCATAACACCACCTGTCCGTATTTTCCATTGGGTGGGTGGCCTTATACAGTTTTTTTTAACTTTTAATTTTTTAATTAAAAAAATTGTAATTCCAGTACATTAACATACAGTGTTATGTTAGTTTCCGGTGTACAATATAGTGATTCAACAATTCCATACATCACCCAGTGCCCATCACAACAAGTGTACTCCTTAATCTCCGTCACCTATTTCACCCATTCCCCGCCCCCCCCCACCTCCCCTCTGGTAGCTGTCACTGCAATAAGACTGATGAAATCTATTATCTGTTACATTTTATAATCATCATGGGAGAGTGATGATTTACTCCAATTTTAAAGATGAGCAAAACGATATGCAGAAAGATTAAATAATTTTCCAAAGTGTTTCTACCTCTAAAGAACTCAGTGTTTGTATCTCAGTTGTTCTCTGAAAGGGAATAAAACACAGTGTATGCATCTGACTCTGATGTCACCTGAGAAACTGGTTTGGAGAAATTTTGATGAGCCAGTGCCAGATTGCTGTCTCATAGGGTACTTGTTCTTGGAGGTTGTAAGCTGCAAGAGGAAATATACCTCCTTAGGAGATTAAGCTGGACACAGCCTGGCCATCTGCTCTCTTGGCAGGGGCTGACATAGGCTGCCTTTATGAATAAGGGAGATGGAGCAGGGCATGTCACCGGCCAACAGTGCTGCTGGCACTGAGGCATGGAGGCAGACAAACTCCTAGTCTGGTTGACTGCTGTCAACATCTTAGAGTCCATGGAGTTGACCTACTGAAAATTGTAGGTCTGGAAGGAAAGGGATGAAGGGGAGTCTTGATAGCAGTACAGCTCCAATGGTGGAAGGAGACCCTATTTTGGCCAAACGACTCTGCTGGGTATCATGCTAGGTGCTGCGGTTAGAGCAATAAACAAGAGAGTATAGTGGGATAGCAAGACATTAAGTATACACTGACACACATAATTATTTGATTATAATTGTGATAAACTCTATGATAAAAAGCAGAGTGTTCTTTGATAGCATATAGTGGGGAGGTCTGTGTCTGGGTATGGGGTGGGTTTCAGGGAAGTCTTTCCTTGAGAAAGTGACATCTGTAACAAACCCAATGGGTTGTTTGTAGCACACCTTATAGATTGCTTACCAAATATCCAATTTCTGTTTCCTCTTCTTTCCTTAAAGGACTACCATCCTCCATTTTAATTTTTATGTATCCAACTTCCTCTATCCAGCCATGTTCTTCCGGGAAGATGGCCCCAGAATATAGGTCTTGATTGATCTGAGTTAATAATGATTGTTTTGCCATTGATTAGTTTAGGTATGTGTTAAGTCAGGTATGTGTTAAGTTTAGGTATGTGTTAAGTTAGAGCCTAGAGGCAACCCTTTCTTCCTCTGAATGTTGTCATGTCTGGTGACCTTGAGTGAAGCTTACTTGAGGACAAATCCCACTCACCAAAGGCAGAGCAAGAAGTTGGAAAGAATCTTGGTTCTTAGCTTTCTGAGCTCAATAAATCAACTGTGGAGCACCCCTAGCTTTAGATTTTTTGAAGTGTTTCTCATTATGTGAACCAGCTGAGTTCGAGTTTCTGTTATTTACACCTCAAAAGATAACAAGAATTATCTAGGTGATGAGTGTGAGTGGGAAGACCACTCCAGACAGAAAAACAAAGCATGTATGCCCTGAAGTAAAAATGGAAAGTAGTTCCATGTGGCTGAAGAGCAGTGAGCGAGGAGGAGTGGAATATGATGAAGCTGGAGAGTTGGCAGAGGTCAGATCATTCCACTGTCCTTCTTGGACATTACCTAATAATTTATATTTGAGCTCCTTACAGGCATATCCAGGTTTATAATTCTTTTTTTTAATGACTCCAACAGAATGCTGAATGAATCTTACTTTTACTTCTGTATAGTGGAGAGTGGGAATACTTACATACCTTGATTTACAATATGAATGAAATTCACTTGTAATTGCTGTTCTCTAAATTACTTGGCTTATGTAACTATAGCTTGAAGTGGTTTCTATATTGTAGCTCCTGACCTGTTGTCTGGTGGGACTGCCTGAAGGTTACCCAGTCTCAGTGGCCTTGAATTGGGTCTTCAACATATAAGCATTTGGGGCAATACTTCAGAGAGTAGTTACTCTGGTTGTGTTTGTTATTATGAAGCTGGAGATATTCAACTTCTTTGGTCTAGGGATCTGAGGGAGAATCTGGGAATTCTATCAAGTAATGAGGAATAAGTCCATTGGCTCTTGCAGAAGAGTTCCCTTGTGATCTCAGCAGGTGGGAGAGGCTCAGAGGAGTAGTAGGTCCAAATATATGTCTACTGAGGGTACAGGCTCTAAGAAGCTAAATTATTAGACAAGAAACCTGCCTGCTCAGCTCAACCTTGCCCATTGTTTTTGACTCTTCTGCACTTGTGGGGTGTTTGCTTATTTCTTACCAGGCTCCTCTGGCTATCTGCTGGCAGGGGAGCCTTCTCTGGATGTTAGCCTATAAGATTTGGACCCTGGATTCCAAAAGCTCGGGCTTTGGAAGCAGATGCCACCTAACAGCTGTGTGAACTTGAGCACATTATATTTACTCATCTATAAGATGGTAATGATGATAGAACTTAGCTCCTAGAAATGTTGTGAAAATCAAAGCAAGTAATCTATGATGAGGGCTTAGCACAGTGCAGATATTCAGTCTATGATATTAATTATTTAAACTCACGATTGCTAGTCATTTCTACCATCAGTATTTGTGGGTTGGGTCCTGATCCTCCAAATGAACACAGTATGGAGGACCTTATCACCTCTGCCATTGTCTCGGTTAATACAGTGCCACAATAGAACGGTTTACTGGGCTATGTCTTAGGCCCTGTGAAGCAACAACAACAACAACAACAACAACAACAACAAATTCTACAGCTTTCAGTGTTCACAAGCCAGAAGGAATACCTTGGCTTCACCATTTATTTCTCACAGTAAGATCGAATCCAAGAATATGATTGTTATTGTGAGTCTGAATTTTAAAAACTAGGGCTGTAAAAATCTTTTAAAAAGTTTCCTGGTAAAAACAGTATTTTGATTTGTGCTCTTTGATAGATATGTTGAACCACCTAAATCTACAGATTCATTACAAGTGCCACTTCATATTCAGAGAGAGTGATTTTTTTTCTCCCTTTATGTGGACCCCTCTGGGATGTCTCCAGCGTAAGTACCGCTCTGAGCAAACCATGCTTTGCAAAGTCAGTTATTTGTTTTACTTCTGCCAGAATATTGAAAGTTTGCCTGGCGAACATTCCCTGAAATCAAAATGACTTATTATCAGGCTTCCTTTGCTTTTGATCCTGCTGCAGGATGGTGTGTTTTCCTAATGATGCAGAATCTCTCGTTAAGTTCAGGAAACAGGATATAAGGATAAGTCAATTGACTCAATTTATGGACATAATAAAACGGTCCCTATTACCTTCAGCAGTCAAGGCAAGACAAGGTGAAACACAGTGTTGTAAAGTTATTATGACAAAATAGTTTAGTATTTACCTGACCAAATAAAGTGAAAATACTGCATTTATTTTTGAAGCGGCATTTCAGACATTATGACCGAAAATTAATAGTGGTAGACGATCATTTATCCTGTCGCACTGGGATATTGCAGAGTTCACTCAAAGCCAGGAATATCTGCTATTAAATCATGGCAAACTAAAAAAAAATTTTTTTGAAGTATTTCCTTGTGTCTGCTCTATGTCTACTGTTGGCCCCACTGAGCCAGTGTTAACAGCTAAGGCATTTCTTTTTCCATCTTGTAATATAATTAAAAACAAATTTAGAAGCAGAATAGATGTTTTGTATGTTAGAGCCCTGTTAGTTTTGGGGAAGGCATTGGCAATGCACACAGCCGTTCCTGACAATTATAAACTCAGAAAAGAAAAAAAGAGAGGACAGAAACCAAATTGACCAAATATGGTTGCTTTTATCTTCCAGTGGGAAGCAAGTCTTTGGGGTGGCCACAGGAAGAATAGACGTGTATCAAGTATTTTTAATCTGCTTTACGTTAAAAAACGATGGACATAAGGCTTAAGGGGTATAGAAAGTTTTAAGTAAAGATACCCAAGGGGTACGTAGGATATTAGTAGCTTATGAAAATACTTGAGGTTTGGGCTAAATTTCAGTTTACTTCTGGTTTTTAGTTAATTTCTAGACTCTGGAGTCTAAAGTAATTTTATGTTTCTAAATTAAAATGGGACTGTGACTCTAAGTTGGGTAAGCAAGACTGTTGACATCGAGCAAACATGAAAAACTCCTAAGTTTTATTTTGAATTAGTAATAATCTGTTTGCATGGGTCGATTGTGAGTTGCAGAGTGACCAGCAATAAGATGCTTCAAGTCTTTGCTAGCTATCACTGGTATTAGGCCTATCCTTGACTATGAAATTGCATCTGGCCATGCTCTCTTCCTTCTCCCCCACTCTCAATCCATCTTAGCCTGCATGGCTTCGTTTTTAAATTTTTATTTGTTCTATTTGTTCTATCTCCTTCTAACATTCTGCATAATTTATTTTTTATGTTCAGTATTAATTGTTTGCCTTTACCCCCCCCCCCTCCACTCTGCCATGTAAAGCGTGGGTCTTTTGTTTTGTTTTGTTTTTCAGTAGGCCGCACGCCCAACATGAGGTTTGAACTCATGACCCTAAGATCAACAGTCACACCCTACTGACTTACCCAGCCCTGTACTCCCAAGCCTAGATCTTTGATTTATTCACCAATTTATTTTGAGCATCCAGAGCAATGCCTGGCACATAGTAGGTGCTCAATAAATATTTTTGAATGACTGAATCATATCCTTCTTTTGCCTAAAACATGATAATCATTTTCATTGGCTTTGTGATAAAGTGTAGCTTCTTTATGTGGCATGTACAATCGAGATCCAGTTTAAATGTCCAAATATATTTCTTTTCACTTTTCTCCTGAATGGTTCCAGCTGTACCAAACTATGGCCTACCTTGCTTGTGGGCTTTTGCACATGCTGATTCTTTTGCTTGGATTTCTCTTTGTCCTCTTCCTGAATAACTGATCAGGTTTTGGGGACTCAGTTTAGATTTTCTTTTTCCCCAAGAAGTCTTGCCAGGCCTTCCAAGTCTGGGTTAGGAGCCCCTCCTATATATTCTGCCCTTATCATAGCAGGTTTATATGATATTGGTTGCCATGGACTAACCAACTTTCTTTTTTCTCCTTTAACTTGTCAACTCTAGGGAGCAAGAGTCAGACCTACCTTGTTCATAGTTTTCTTCATATGAAATGCATTGCTTAGCACCTCGTAGGAGCTTCATTGTATATATGTGGAATCACTGAATCAACATAAAAGGAAGGGTATGTAACTCAAACATCAGCTCCGACCATCCTACTCAGAAAGATCTGTGGAAGACTGGCTCAATGCCCTTGTCTCAGGCATTTTGACTGTTTCTCAGGGCTTATCACCTCCAGCCCCAATTTCCTTTTTGCCCCTTAATTTACGATGGTGCAGTGGTTAAGCATGTGGTCCTGCAGCTCCATCATCTAAGCTAAAATCCTACCCTTGCCGTGCTGTGCTGAAGATGAGATCAGAGGAATGCAAGAAGAAACTCATCCTCCCTGATCTTCCTTGGGTTGATCATCTTTTCAAGGATAGAATAAAGATTAGCTCTAGAAATGTATCACCTTCGAAGGTTTCCCTTCGTTTGAGGAATTCAAGGCATTCTTGTGTTATGTGGGAGGAAATCATGCTTGATCCAATTTCCTGAATGTATTTGTGTGTGGCTCTAGTCTATCCCAAACCGAATATTGTTGACAGTAGAGAGGTATGGAAAGGGGTTCCTGTTATCAGTCAAATGAAGGTATTAAACACAGAAAAAAAATCCTCCGTGTTATAGTTGAACCCTGTGTATCTTTTTAAAAAATGAACATTTCTGCATTTATTTATTTATTTGAGAGTGAGAGATAGGGAGAGTGCACGAGCAAGGAAGAGGGGCAAAGGGAGAGAGAGAGAGGCTCTTAAGCAGGTTCCACATTCGGTGCAGAGCCCAATGTGGGGCTTGATCCCACGACCCTGGGATCATGACCTGAGACAAAGTCAAGAGTTGGACACTCAACCGACTGAGCCACCCAGGTGCCCCAACATCTGCATTTAAATTTTATTGTGTTTCTTTGTACTGTTAACAATGCATCAGAACTGGATTTTTTCCCTCATCTGAACATAAAATAAAAATTTAAAGAGTATTGTGATGCAAGCTTACATGCACGAACATACAGACATAGGCATACACAAAATTAAAATTGTGTTTGAGGGTATTAGAGTCATGTGCATTCCTGGTTAGACAGTTCCAATTCAGCTGGAGAAAAAAGAAAAGGTTTTGGTCTGTGACAGTTTTACTTTGCAAATTCAGAATGCTAAATGATATCAACACAAAAAGTCTTCTTTGAGCTCTTCTTTTTGTTATGTGAGAACAAATACATATTTTATGAAAAAATAAAAAGTAATAAAAAGTATTGTGATGTCAAGCACTTTAACATACATAGCAGAGAAACCGATGTGGGTGTTTTGGGTTTCAGAGGACATTTAAATATGACTTTTCATACTTTGTTCTTTACAGATAAAACTTTGGCGTTGATAAAAGAAGAGCAACAGCAAATCCCACCCCCGCCATTTACTGGCCTGTTAACTTCTCTCTGCCTGAATTTCCTCAACTGCTAAGTGGGAAGGATCGTGATAATCACAGCATGTACCTCGCGATACCTTGGTAAGGATTCAATTCATTTGTACTTGGGAAGTACAGAGAGTCTAAGACATAGTAGGTCTCAGTAAGTCTTAGCCCTCCTGATCAACTACATAAACAAGGCTGTTGCATTTAGCAGAGTCTGCAGTGAAGTTTGACAGGTCCCATGGTTACCTCACAGCAGAGAAATGAGGCATCCCTTTTGGGAAAAGTGCTCTCCTCCCTCCCGCCATCAGGATCTCTCCCCAGTGCACTCTCCAGCAGAGAGCTCTGGCCTTTGGCTCTCTTGCCAGCCCTTCCCTTCCTCCCCTGTGCCTTTGCTTTTCCACGGTCCACACCTCTGCATTTCTCTGTGCCATGGCGGCTGGAAATGCCCCCTTCTTCCCTCTGTCTCTTGCAGCAAACGTAAGCTCTCCTCTGCCTCAGGCGGACTTCCAGACTGGATCGACACCCTCTATGTGTTCATTCCAATGACTGGGCCGTCTCCAGCGTTAGCAGATGCTCATTCTTCCTTGAACACGGCCATTTTCCTTCAGAGGCAGCTGTGGTTTTAAATGGCAGATTGCTTTTCTTCATTACAAGTAGAAGGAAAAAATAACGATAAATACCTTAATGGGTGTGTGTGTGTGTGTGTGTGTGTGTGTGTGTGACAAGTAATCACATTGTTTGTGAAGCAGAAAACACTAACCAGTCCCAAGCTTTTGCTTTTAAGTCAATGCAGTACCCCTTTGTGTGAACAGGCCTGGTGGAGGCCTTTTACTCTAGAGAAGCATCCTTTTGCTTTCCTCTCAGAAGTCCTGCCTAAGTGCTGTGTTGGAAGCAGCCACATTAGCAGCGTTGAGCTGCTGCAACATTGTAAATGCCAGCAAATAAAAGTGTCAGCAGCCTGGCTGTGGGAGGCTGGCAGGGCCCGGAGTTTAGTGCTGTTCTGTCCAGATCGGCCTTTCTAAGGGGGCTGGTTCATATCCAGCCTACACGAGTAGTGATTCAAAGTTATTTCCTACTGATGGCTCTTCCTGACCCCAGGAAAAGGTGTTTGGAGTTCTCCAGCCGCAGCCCACCAGGCAGGAGGAGAGCCTAGTCAGCTTGAACCGCCCTCTCTCTGCAAGAGACGGCTCCGTTCTAGTTAATTGGTGGCATTTCTAGTGGTTGGTGGAAGCTTCCCTACCCCTGCCTATACTGATAACAGAATTTTTGTATCACTTCTGATGGGACCCATAATCGCAGGAAAAATATAAGCAGACTTGTTTTCTTTTCACCACTGGATGTATTTATTTACAAAGAGGGACTTTAAACCACCAGAGACACATATCACTTATGGGTAGTAAAACTCTTCCCCGTGATTCACAGATTTCTCGGGCTGTGCTTCCTGCAACATGGAGGGTCTGTAACAGCACAGTGCTCATGAGGGAACTTCAGCCATGTCTGTCTTGGGCCATCGCACAGATGATTCCTGCATTTGGTGAGTTGGCAAAAGCAAATAGTGTTTTAGGCCTACGGGTACATTTTACATTTGCATTTGAGAGGAAAATGCAGCTTTGGGCCTTGGAATTGACTGTGTAAAAGAAAATGCTTGTTGTGTGTAGTGAATATTCAGTGGCCTGGCTTTTAAAGCTCGTCTGTCCACCAACAGCAGGATCCTGGCTGTCTAGCCAGGCAGGTTTCTCCAAGGTGAGGTCTTAGGAGAGGAGGAAAACAGAGCCCCCTGTCGCCTAACACTCTTTGTAATGGGCATGTTAAAGTCTTGGGAAACCACAGTCAGCCGTTTCAAACATGTTTTGAAGGCATGGGAAAATGCCACAGATCATTAATAAATGAAGGAAACAAGCATGATGTCAAATATACAAGTATGATCTAAACCCTGTGAAACAATGGGTGTTAGACATACACCAAAATGCCCATGGTTGGTGGCAAGCTTGGGCATCTATTTCAGTCTTGTGTCTATTAATAATATCCAGTGATTTCCAGGCTTTCCATAGTGAGCATATATCACTTTTTAAATCTGCATAAAATAAGTGTTTATTTAAAAAATAAAGTGTAACACCCTACTCCCATCAGTGATGGTTTTAAAGGTTTTAATTTTACAATGAGGCAAAATCTATTATTACTCTCTTTTATTATTCTCTGTTGGAAGGTAAAATGGCCCCAGCCTTCTTTATCCATCTCTTGTGATTACTGTGTCTATGTTCACCTCGAAAATAATGATGTTTTACATATGCCCTGGGTTAGTGTATTTGTGATAGATGCTAACTTTTGGGGGGCAAGTCAGAACCACTTGGTTTTAGCTTTGATGTGAAAACTTTCACGTTTTCATTTTAGAGCAAAGTGATAAAATTCTGTAAAAAATTGCAGCACACACACATACAGCACATATATCTACATATAAACATTTGCCAGCGACGGGGTACATGGGTGGCTCAGTCGATTAGGTGTCCCGACTTTGCCCTAGGTCATGATCTTGCCGTTCCTGAGTTCGAGCCCCGCATCAGTCTCTGTGCTGACAGTGTGGAGTCTGCTTGGGATTCTCCCTCTCCTTCTCTCTGTGCCCCTCCCCTGCTCTCTTTCTCTCTCTCTCTCTCAAAAATAAATAAATAAACCTAAAAAAAGAAGTTGCATAATGGTGGAAGGTAGACTATGATAAGTTAAAGATGAATATTGTAGGGGCGCCTGGGTGGCTTAGTCAGTTGGGTGTCCAACTTCAGCTCAGGTCATGATCTCACAGTCTGTGAGTGGGAGCCCTGCATCTGGCCCTGTGCTGACAGCTTGGAGCCTGGAGCCTGCTTTGGATTCTCTGTCTCCCTATCTCTCTGCCTTCCCCCATTCATGCCCTGTCTCTCTTTCTCTGTCAAAAATAAACATTAAAAAAATTTAAAAATTTGCCACTGTTATTATTGTTATAATAAAATCTTATTTTAAAAACTAATCAGGTAATTAGATAGCCTAAGTTGCCAAGCTTTTATTTCATTTCATTTCATTTTCTTTATTTTTTTGCCAAGATTTTGTTTTTGATATTTGACTATTATAGGGAGAAAAGAAAAATTTCTTTATGGGATAGCTCCAATCTATTTCCTTTCTTTATTAAAGTAACAGTGGCATATATGTTTTTAATGGGTGTTTTACAAGATATAACCTTAGGTTATATCTATTCTGCCTATTCTCATGAGCCTTTCATATTTACATTTATGTTCTCAAATAGAAATTCTAGAAGTGTATTTTGAGGAATAAATAGTTCCATGACATATTTTTGATAAAAGGATTCTGTGCCTCAAAAGTTTTAGAAACACTATGTACTATGTCACTTTCAACTCTATTCTCAACTCATAGATTCACATTAAATGTTTTTGAAATGTTCTGCAACTAAGAAATCCCTTAAACTCTGTTTAAAACAGTATTTCTCAAATGCATCCAACCAGGATGCATTCAAAGCACTACATGAGCCCACATCATCAAAGAAATATTAACTGACTTTCTTTTGCTGTTCTGAAAAAGAAGCAGGAGAGAAGACAAATAAAATGAGCAGAATTTTCTATAAAAATAACTCAAGAAGGGTTTTATGCTTAAGTCATAATCCTCTGCCCCTAGCCCTTTGATTAACTGCAGAGTCCCTCAGCTTCTCAAGGGACTGTAGCAGCCATTGCTTAAATTCAGGTCACAGAAACACTAGAAGCCAGAGTGTAGTTCTTTCTGGCCATCTCTGATAATTTTGATTTATCCCCTAACTTTAGGGTAATGATTGTAGTAGCTGCATGTTGATATATTTGGTGTAGACTGTTACCACGACCACCACCCAGCTCCCGCCCCCAACCCCAACACCATCCTTTCAGCTTCATGTCTTTCTTGTTTCTTGACCCCAAAGTGATTGCATGAGTGCTAGAAGTCTCCTTTTGACACCTCTTGCCCTCCCAACCCTATTACGTGGGTTGGCCAATGGATCTGCATTCTGACAGGTACATGCATGGTCTGCAAAAGAATGGCTTTAAGCTTCTTAGCGGCAAAACTTTGACAGTATCATGCCTTTGAGAATGTCCATGAAGTCTTCTGGGCCTAGTTTGTCTGTGATATTTATAGTTTTCAAGGGCTGTGGCTATGTTTGTTTGTGCAGTGCCTAATGTATCGGAATCTTTCATTATTATCTCTTGGTGCTTTTGAAATTAGTTTTTGCACTTATTGAAGGATGGGCAAATCCGTAAACAAAGAGAAGTGGTTGGGATGTCATAGCTGTTTTATAAAAGGTATCCATGACAAGGCTAATTGATTCAGGGGACTTCGTTTTCAATAAAGGAACAGAGATTAGTTTACTGTCGATCTTAATTATTCCATCCATCAACCATTTGTTGCCCGGGGCAACTGGCATCATCTTTGCTGCTTGCTAATTTTAGCTCATTTTACTTAGTGAGGCTTGGTTCTTTTGTTTCGTTTTTGTGGATTTGGATGAGGAAAGAAGGACCTGACATTTATATGGGTGAAATTCTAAGCTGTGCTATGCTGAATTCACCAACAGACGACATTTCTGTTTTTAAGCACTTGACTGAAATTCATATACTGTAGGTGTTTGTGGATGTATGTGCAGATGTACAGATGAACCCATAAATAAACGTAAATAACATGAACCTGTAAGTGAACATCATCTAACCTACTTGCAAACAAGCCAAAAGTGAAGAGAAAACATAATTACCATCGCCACAGGAGATTTGGTCAAAGTCTCAAAAGAGTACTGAAGTTCTGGCTCTTGGAATTTAAATATGCCTAGTGTTCTCTAGTTATTATTTTTAAATTAGTTTTTGGTTTTGTTCTGCTGAACCCCAAGTACTATTCCACCTTCCTGCACATCTCCCCAATGGATTCTGTTCCTTCAGGTACCCTTGCTCTGTCTGCCTCTGCATTGCACTCTCTTTCTGGACTGCTTTGAATATGTGCAATTTGGATAGAAGGGCATTCTATCTGGATCCATAATGGAAGGAAGAGAAGCAAAAGACAGGAATTTTCCTAGATAAGACAAAACAAAATGCTTTTAGAAAAAGAGCAATTTTGGGCACCTGGGTGGCTCAGTTAGTTAAGTGACTGACTTTGGCTCAGGTCATGATCTCATGCTTCATGAGTTCGAGCCCTGTGACAGGCTCTGTGCTGAGAGCTCAGAGCCTGGAGTCTTCTTTGGATTCTGTGTCTCTGTCTCTTTCTGCCCACCCCTCCTCATGCTCTGTCTGTCTCTCTCTCAAAAATAAATATTTAAAAAAAGAAAAAAAAAAAGAAAAAGAACAACTACACAGCTAAAAATGCTGGGCACATATATTGTGAATGCAACATCATAAAACTTGTTTAAATACTGCATTTAGATTTTCAATTGTCCGGAAGGTAACTTGACTTATTTGGAGTTTTATGTTGGGCCTCAGTCACAACTGCTTGGTACCTGCTATTCCTTCTCATTGTTTTACATTCTCATCATATGACTATACTGGGTAAATGCGATCATACCTATGCAGTTTTCTAGGGTAACCAGATGAAATTCATAACAACCTAATCCAACACATTTAACTGATTTCTCTTCCCTTTTTTGCAGCATAGCAGTTAGCATAATAGTCCTGAGGTCACATAAACAGCTCCTGTCTTTGTTAGATAATCCTGTTTGCAAGGAACAGAAATCCACTTAAGGAAGGTTAAGTCAAAGTAGTGCTGATTAAAATGGTATAACATTAATCTCATGGAACCCAGTTATGGGAAACGTAGCTGGGCTTTTTGGGAACTAGAAAGCCATCAGGAAGCCACTCTCGATCTTTCTGGTTCTCTATTTGGGCCTAAATATTTTTGCATCTATGCTTTCCTTTTATGCTATTCTCTTCTGTGGTGGACAAGCTTTCTTAGCAAGACTCTCAGGTTTTTCTCCTTCAAAATTTATGCATGCACAGAGTCTGGCCACCACTTGTGATGATCTCATGATTTCAGGCCTAAGACCATCAAATGGACTCTCACTGACTTTTCATTTCTCCTCTTCAAAAAAATTTTTTTAA
Organism: Prionailurus viverrinus; assembly: GCF_022837055.1. NCBI lineage: Eukaryota > Metazoa > Chordata > Mammalia > Carnivora > Felidae > Prionailurus > Prionailurus viverrinus. Next base: position 51,800,069 of record NC_062568.1, read on the forward strand.
TGTTTATTTATTTTTGAGAGAGAGAGAGAGAGAGCGTGAGTGGAGGAGGGGGGAGGGACAAAGAGGGAGACAAAGAATCTGAAGCAGGCTACAGGCTCTGAGCTGTCGGCACAGAGCCCAACGCGGAGCTGGAACTCAGGAACTGTGAGATCATGACCTGAGCCGAAGTCTAGATGCTTAACTGACTGAGCTACCCTGGCGTCCCTATTTCTCCTCTTCAAATGAGGGATAATTATTGATCTGTTCCAGCAGACTAATGCTTCATGAAGGCAGGAGTCATAACTGTTTTGCTCATCAGTATATTCTCATTGCCTAGCACAGTTTATGACATGTGAACTGGTGAGTAAATCTTAACTCTAATATCTGGATCTCCTGATCTTGTCTCCTATATTTTCATCTGTTGTGTCCTATATTTTCTGTTGTCTTCGATATTTTCATCTCTTGGGTTGACTAAATGGTCTCCTATTGAGTGCTGAACATGGCGTATGAAAAATTGAAGAGATCATTTGAAGTCCTGGATATTATCATCCCCCAGAGAGGATATACTTTCGCTGCTGATGCTTGGACAAAACTAACAGGATAGAGGCTAATTACCTTAATCCAATTTGAGATTGAGCTAATTCAAATTTGTGTTTCAGTCTTTACAGAGACTGTTTCTAGTTATTGGTTCACAACCTCCTCGGAAGCTTCCTGAGTATAATCTGAAACCAGCTCCCTTATGCTGAGGGCAGAGAGAGGGGGAGGAAAGAAGCAGACCACTCCAGACTGGTAGGTGGCAGGTTCAAATAAGAAGAGAACTTATGAGGCTCATCTTGGTGGTGGCAAGAGGAGTGCATCTCCACACCTCTCTGCCCAATCTGAAAAGTTTATGCCGAAGCCTTAACTGGGTTCTGTCATGTAGACTATCCAGATGGTCTCAACACCACATCACTGTCTCAAGGCTGTATCCTTGGGGAAGCTTCTGAGAATTGGGAAGGCAGCAGTGGGTACATTCCAAGGACCAGGGTGGGGGGTGAGGAGCCTCTGAATGCCCAGATCCAGCTCAGAGGACACGTGGTGGGCATGTGCTCTTGATGATCTCCCCCAGTACTAGTAAGCTCTTATTCTTAGGGTGTCATCCTTCAGTGATTCCAGTGGAAAGTTTAGGGGTGTTTCCAGGACCCTTATTCTTGGTGGGCCCGGAACTCTGATACGTGTGTGTGTGTGTGTGTGTGTGTGTGTGTGTGTGTGTGTGTGTCAGTAGCAGAAAACTGAAAGCAGAAAGCTCTTCTCAGCTTTCCAGTCTCTTGGCCACTATTTAAAATGTCTCAAGGAGAAAAGTGTTATTGAATGTCAGGCTAATGTGTGCGTGCTTTCTTTTCCTGCTCTCTCTAGGATCTTAGATCTCAGGTCTTGCTACCTTGGTGGCTATTTTACTTTAATTTTTTTGGTTTAATATTTTATTTTATTTTATTTTATTTTATTTTATTTTATTATGTCTTAATTTTTTGAGACAGAGAGAGAGAGTGGGAGCAAGCACATACAAGCAGGGGAGGGGCAGAGAGAGAGGAAGAAAGAGAATCCCAAGCAGGATCTGCACTGTTAGCGTGGAGCCTGATGCAGGGCTAGATCCCATGGGCCATGGGATCAGGACCTGACTAGAAGAAATCAAGAGTCAGAGGCTCAAGTGATTGGGCCACCCAGGTGCCCCATGGTTTGGTATTTTAACTTGTTTGGCTGTTCTTGGTGAGAGGGTTGGTTAGATACAAGTCTGTTCTATCATAGCCAGAAGTGGAAAGCAAATATTGAGTAAATGAATAATATATCCTAGAGAAGGAATCTGATGGGCCTATCTTGGATTAGAAGTTTCCATTCATTTAATCAACTATGGCCAGAAGGGAGCGATAATGTAGGACTCAGAGAGCACCATTGCTCCCAGCCAGCCGGCTGACCCAGGGAGGAGTGGGACTGGGCACTTATTGTCAAAGATGTCTGCCTCAGTGATCTTCATCATCATCATCACTCTTATTAATTAATGCCTCATTTTTTACACTTTATGATTTATAAAACTCTGCAATCTGGATTTTCTCCTCTGCTTTCATTACTCTAGGGTCTGTCATTGGTATCTATGTTAACATTCACTCTAATACTCTACAGCATGTATCTTCCCTCATTTTTACCAGTGTCATCAACAACCCACCAAAAATTGAGTGTTATGGATCTTATAATGACCAGTTTTCCATTGTTCCCAGCATTGTCTCTTTCCTCTCGCCTCTCCCACCCCCAAACTTCCTGATGCCCCAAGGCTGGGATAGCCCGTGTTTGGTCATTATATCACTTCTCTCTCTGTCCTCTTCAACACTTTCCACTCCTTGCGTGCTGAGCTCCTGAACAGCTAATATGTGTTTCTGTGCCTCAAGCCAAGTGTCCAAGAGGGCTGGAGGGTTTGAGGACAATGCATGATAACTGAATAGTAGGGCAGAAAGAAGGACCAATGACAATATAAGTTTCAATATAAATTCAGAAAGAGGCCCCACCAGTTACCTCTCTTACCTAGAATATATTGCTTGGGGTTTCCTGAACAAAGACTCTAAATAAAAATACCTAAGCGAACTTGTGGGTTGATGGGAACATATCCATTTTTGCTTGACTGACAGGTTAGAAACAAGCAATAACTCTGGGGAAGAGGTGCTTCATTGGGGGAAAAGAGGAGGAAGGCATTGAGTAAAAAAAAAAAACAACTTTTTGTTTTTGTTTGTTTGTTTGTTTTCTATTTTGCATCATCAGTTTTGGTTTGGCTTATCTGAGTCTGGACAAATTGAAGCTATATTCCACAATACTTTTTTTCCTATATGGCTTCTTAAATCGGTTACTTAAACATAGCAACAACATTATCATTATCATAAGAACTAACACCTGAGAACTTACCATGTTTTCAATGTGCATTATCACTCAATTCTTACTGCAACTTTATGACGTAGGCATTATCACTGACATGTTTATAGATGACCCATCTGATGTTAGAAAGGGTGAGTAATTTTCCCAAAATTACATAAAGCTTAGAAAGTGGTCAATATTTGAATTCTGGGCCCTGACTTCAGAACCCTCACTTTGCTGCACTATGTACATATAATATAGATTTAAATGTTTACTTTTTTGAATTTCCACATAGTAAGAAAAATGCATGGGAGAGTATAATTTTCTGTAGGAAAGGGGCTATACAGTAAAAGGTTAAATTAGTATTTCTGCATTTGAGTATTTACTAAACTGCTGTAACAAAATGCAATGTTCAGTCAAAATAGATGATAGATGCCAATCTCTATTTCATACAATAGCCTACGGGAAGGCAGGGGTCCAGTATCATCTGGGGATTGAGACTCTACTCTCCTGTTACTTCTGTTCCCAAAGTGTTGCTCATGTCTGCCTGGTTGAAGCTGGCATCATGTCCACATCCTAGCAATGGGAAGGGGAGAGAGAAGGGTGCATATTCAGACTTCTTAAAATGCCAAGAGCTGGAAGTTGCACACATCCCTTCTGCTCATGTCCTGTTTGTAAGAACTTAGTCACGTGACTACACATAGCTGCAAAGGAGGCTGAGAGATATAGTGTCTATCTGGTTGGGTTTGTGCCTGGCCAGAACCTAATAGGGCATCTACCTCTAAAAGGGAGAAGGAGAAGATAAATACTGGGGGACAGTCTGGCTGATTTCTCTGACTGATTTCCAAACTAGTAACACAAATGATGATATATTTATGAGTTTGGAGTTTTTAAAGTTAGCTGGCATTGGTTATAAGTGATTCTTTTCGGGGTGCCAGGGTGGCTCAGTCGGTTAAGTGTCTGACATCAGCTCAGGTCATGATCTCGCGGTTCGTGAGTTCGGGCCCCACGTCGGGCTCTGTGCTGACAGCTCGGAGCCTGGAGCCTACTTCGGATTCTGTGTCTCCATCTCTCTCTGCCCTTCTGCTCACGCTCTGTCTCTCAAAAATAAATAAATGTTAAAAAAAAAACTTAAAAAAAATAAGTGATTCTTTTCCTTATTTTAGATAAGACTATCCAGTCTTGGATACAATCAAGATAATCTGTATAATACTCTAACTCAAAGCAAATTCCATAGTCTAAATTATATTAAAACCAGAAGAGATTACAGGCCATTGTTTTACTGCAAAAGAGATTATAAATACCATTAAGATAAGCTTCACTTTATAACTAAAGGATATTTATGGGTGCACTTGTATAGGGCAACTGACTAGATATTTGGAAACAGCTTACAGGGATTAATTATAAACATGCTATCCCTTCTCTATTTGATTTGTAAAATAAGATTGATGGGTGTACACGCAGAACAAAAGGGGATTTAATAACAGAGATCAGCCTCACACCAAGTAGGCGGTCTGATTTAAAACAAACACAGCACATCAACAAGCTCATGACTCTTAAGCCTCTAGGCTTGATTAGCATCTTTGGGTAAATTAAGATTTCTTAAGCCCCCTGTGGGGGCCCAGTCACCTGAGTGACTCACAGCCCAGGCAAGATGATGACATCTAGGACTGCAGTTTTTATTTCCAAAGAATGTTTGCTTTGGAAATTTCTGTGCGTGGGTGTTTATGAAAATTCACCATTTTCACATATCCCACGTATCATGTAAAAGGAAATGCCCTTTTGGGTGCAGTGAGCCCACGAGTTACTGCCGCTTCCCATTATTTGGTGTAGCTTGGTCTCTGAAGTCAGGGCTTGTTTGTTTTGGAGTTGCACATTCTCTTTTTTCTCACACAGTTTCATGGTCTTGCTTGCTTGAAGCGATCGTTAGTTTTAGTTCATGGACCAGGAAGGAGCTTCTCCAGGGATGGGCACTCAAATCATAGAACATGAAGCTATAAACATCTCCCATAGCACAGTCCAGCAATGGATGGACAGACGAGAGAACTGAGCCCTGGGAGGTTAGGGGCTTCATCATGGTTTCCTGGCTACCGCGGGACATTTGGGTCCAGGACCTATGTCCCTAGACTCCTAACCTAGTGCTCTTTGATGTCCATTGGCATTTATTAACTGTGAATCTTAGGCAATTTAGGAATTTAATAAAAGTTCTCTGAAGTCCTATCTCTTTGTTTAAAATCCATTTTAGAGTCTAACAATGTTTGGATTCTCTAGCAAATTAGGCATTTCCTGGCATAGGTAGAGTCTGTCCCAAGGGCCAGGAAGGTCTCACCTTGACCTACTAAGATTTTGTCCAAATCTTATCTATATCCAGTCATTGTAATTGTGTGTATGTATGTTCAGCACATTAATTTGTCAACGCTAAGCATTAAAATAGCCTCAGTTTTTGGAACTATTTTGCATAATAATTTTGTTTTAATAAGATAGGAGTCTGGACAATTGAATGCTGTGGGGGGGTCTCATGATTTTATATATATATATATATATATATATATATATATATTTTTTTTTTTTTTTTTTTTTTTTTTTTTTTTTTTACATTTGTTCATTTTTGAGAGACAGAGAGAGACAGAGCATGAGCTGGGGAGGGGCAGACAGAGAAGGAGGCACAGAACCTGAAGCCGGCTCCAGGTTCTGAGCTGTCAGCACAGAGCCCGATGCGGGGCTCAAATACACAAACCATGGGATCATGACCTGAGCTGAAGTCAGACGCTTAACTGACTAAGCCATCCAGGTGCCCAGGGGTCTTATGCTTTTTAAGAGATGTTTGGGGTGTTGCCATGTGTAGGCACAGAGTTAAAGCTGAGCAAACATTCGTTGAACTGAGTTTGAGTTGAGTTTGAATCAGAGAATTAAATCAATCTACTTGATTGCTTTGCTGTTGATTTCATTCCTGGTGAAAATCAGCAGAATCTAGCAGAAAGGGCATAGGAGCTGATGTGAGGACATTGACGCCCAGCACTGACTCTGTTTGTGAGTTGTGTGGCCCTCAGGCAGTCATTTACACTTCCAAACCTCAGTTTTCTCATCTGCGATGTGGGGAGAAGATCACCTACTTCATAGCAGGGCTGTGAGGCAAGGTTACGTCTTCAAGTGAGATGATATTTGTGAAAGTCTTTTAACTTGGGAGGCACCATTCAAATGTGAAGCACATTGGTTTTTGTTATTGTTGTAGTAGCTTTATTGCTGTATCAGTTCATTTGTAGTTGATTTCCAGTTTAGTGGCTGTGTTCTCGTATGTTAGGTTTTTGCATGCTAGATGGAAACAGTGTCGGGCTGATTATAAGGAAGTGTTTGGCCCATACATTCAGATGGGGACCTGAGAACCAGACATCCAGCAGCACACCAGCAGATCCAGAATATCTTTGTCAATTGATGGGATACCTTCTTTGGGTACCCCCAACCTGCTGGGGGAGGCCACTCAGCAGCTTCAGATCTCCCCAGGAAGTAAGCAAGGATGAGCTGTATCTGACCAGCAACACACTCCTCTGGTCTCTAGGGTATTTGTTTTCTGCAAATCGCCTTCATCTCCTGAAGTCTACAAGGCCATAGTAAGGTGGCCAAGAAGGCAAATACTGTCTTTGAGCAGTCACAGGAAGTCTCTGAGCAGTCATAGGGACTTCCCTGTCTTCTGCACATGCATGACATTGCCAGTATGAAACCCTCATCCTGCCTTGGTTTTGTCTTGTTGTCTTCTTCCTCCTCTCCTCTCCTTCTCATCCTCCCCTTCCACTTCCCCTTCCCCTTTCTCGCCTTCTTCTTCTCCTTTTTCTTCTCTTCCTCCCCCTTTTCTCCTCTTCCTCCCCCTCTTCCCCCTCCCCCTCCTCCTCTTCCTCCTCTTTCTCCTCCTCCTTCTCTTCCTCCCCCTCCCCCTCCTCCTCTTCTTCTTCTTCTTCTTCTTCTCTTCCTCTCCCTCCTCTTCTCCCTCCTCCCCCTCCTTCTTCTTCTCCTCCTCCGCCTCTTCTTCCTTCTTTGCTTTCTTCTGATAATGAAATCCTACAAACACAAAAATCTGGGAACTTTTGTCCCAGACATAAAATGCTGCTTCCAATAGTTATCCACTTCCTTCTTAGAGCTCTACCTTTGTGAGGATTTTTATGTTGCTTCTGCTGATCAAGATGGGGAGAAAATCTTAGCAGAGACCTGGCAAGGAAACTGCACATGCAGAAGTTTGTAGGTCATTAAGTCCTTGGAAATCCAAGTACCTGAGGGATTCATTTTGTGAGGCACTGAGGCAGGAGAGGGCAAAGGGTCAAACAGGTTGGCCTTGTAAGCCAATGGCAGGAGTTTGCAGGTGTCCCGGTGGGCAGTAGGGAGCCACAGAAGTGTGTTAAGCAAAAGAATGACATGACAAGATCAGGTTTGCATTTGACCCCCCTACTCCTTCTTAGAACCTTTGCTTGGAGGGCCACAGAGCTCCTGTGTCTCTGCATGTGGGAACCAGAGAAGTGATATCTGAAGGCTTATGTTCCAGAAGAATAGACTAGTGGAATAGAAGGGCAAGTGATTTCCTCGATAGGGAGAAATAATAAAGAGGTACATTATTTTTGGCTTTATGGCAGCAGAGAAGATTAAGTACTCTGAAGTCAGAAGTGCTTGTTGTCAGGGCCCGGTGTGAGGGGGCCATGACCAAAAGTCTTCCACAACCTTACCATGGTCACATACATGCTGCTCCCACTGACTGGGGCCTACACAGTGTTTGAACAAGTTCAATTTTTTTTTTTTTAAATTTAAGAGAGAGAGAGAGCAGGGGAGAGGGCAGAGGGAGAGAGAGGGGGTGGGTAGAGAGAGAGCAGGAGAGAGGGCAGAGGGAGAGAGAGAGAGAGAGAGAGAGAGAGAGAGAGAGAGAGAGAATCTTTAGTAGGCTCCAAGCTCACTGTGCAGCCCAACATGGGGCTGGATCCCATGACCCTGGGATCATGACCTGAGCCGAAATCAAGAGTCTGGATGTTCAACTGACTGAGCCAGCCAGGTGCCCCAGAACAAGTTCAACTCTGATCAGCCCTGACCAGATCCATCTCCAGCCAGCCTGTACTTTCTCTGGTTTGGAAGGAACAGAGCACAGCAAGCTAACTTCCATTGGAGCAAAGTTGTCCCTAAAATCAAAGGAAATTATACTAAGGTGGCATGGTTACCAAGAGAAATCACTGTGTGATCAGAAGTCGTCCTACCTCGTAGGTCAACATTCTTGGCCTCTCAAGACAGACACAGCTTTGGGCACAGAATAGAGTTTGCTGGTTTACATGCGGGCTGTTGGTAATTCTGTAACAAACCTGAGTCACCGAGACCCATCCTGAAAATTATCATGTGAACAGGCTCTGTGTAATTCGAGGCACAAACTCCACAAGAAATGGGGTGATTTGAACTACTCTTTGACAAACTTATTTAATACAATTAGGATATTTTGGCAAACTATACCATGAGGGAATTAACATCTTAACCTACAAATTGGAGTAGGACTGGAAGGAGCCAAAGACGTCCTTGAATGATTTTACAATTTTGCCCGGGTCTGGCCCTGGTCTCTTCTATCCTGAGAACAATTGGGAAGCAGCTTTCCTTTTGGAAAACCAGACGTGAGGTAGGGGTGTGCGTGCATGCCTGTGTGTGTGTGTGTGTGTGTGTGTGTCCCTTTTCCTCTCTGATTTCACCCAGAACACAGGGACTGCTTTTGTTACACACAGTTAGTAAAAAGACAGAGCAGTGCCTAGTCTGCAGGGCTGGCCGATTGGTGTGCAGTACTGTCTCAAGAATTACTTTTGGGGCGCCTGGGTGGCGCAGTCGGTTAAGCGTCCGACTTCAGCCAGGTCACGATCTCGCGGTCCGTGAGTTCGAGCCCCGCGTCGGGCTCTGGGCTGATGGCTCAGAGCCTGGAGCCTGTTTCTGATTCTGTGTCTCCCTCTCTCTCTGCCCCTCCCCCGTTCATGCTCTGTCTCTCTCTGTCCCCAAAATAAATAAACGTTGAAAAAAAATTAAAAAAAAAAAAAAAGAATTACTTTCAATTTTCATTGCTTCAAAGAGCAGCCTAGGACCCAAAGTGAGAGTGACAGAGAGACCGGGAACTTCTCTCGCTTTCGGGGGTGTCCACTGGCAACAGAATGACCTGCCTTTTAAGCAAATCAGCTAATGCTTTGACATGATAGGCTGGCATCTGTGAGGGATGCATGGAGGACATTCTCATATTGATGGAAGATGAGCTCAGAAGGCTGCTAAAGTCCCCTCTAATTGTAGGGTTCTGCACTCTGGGGAAAGAGGGGGGCAGGGAGACGAGATGGGAGGGAGGGGGGAGGAGAAGGATGAGGAGGGAGAGGGAGAGAGAAACAATTACTTCCTGTCCTAACCGTAAATATGTCAGTTGAAGTGTAGAGAGATTATCATTGCAACTATTGTGTGAAGCCTGACTTAATTTCCTTTTGATTTTTTCTTTCCCCCTCCCTCTATTTTGTCCTTTTCTTCTCTCAGTTTGCTGCTGCTACTGCTTCTCCTTTTACTTCTCATTTTCCTTTCAGAAGAAACTGGTAAATAGAAGTTTTTCCCAATCTAGTACAATGCTACTGGGGAAAAAAAAATCAAGAGTTTATTTTATCTGGGGATTTTGGAAACACTGACTCTAATAGAAACCATGAGAATGTGTGGCAGAACAGAATTGTAAAACGTTCAGTCAGTTACACAAGTATTTTAAAACGGATGGTTCTGAGGGGTGATTTGATTAGGTAAATTACCCTTGTAAAAGAGTAACTTAATCTGTGAGACACTCCCCCAGCAGAAAATTCATACTGCCCTGGTTTAAAATAATTTCTTCACAAATTGCACTTAAAAATAATTGGAAATTTTAAAAAAGCAAATCTAATTTTTCAATAAAAAATCAACTTTTAAAATTCCTCCCTGGTGGTCCAGTATTATTAAATATGCTTCTGGATTTTTTTTATCTTGCTTTATTGGAAGGAGAAAAACAATTATCTGTAAACGTAATTTTTAATGCATGGTAATAAAAATAAATGGCATAGTTCTGCCGCAGTTCACCTAAATCTTCTTCCCTGGTGGTCTAGTGGTATTAAATAATCGGTACCACATGTATTCATCATTTGCTGACAGCAAAAGAAAAACTTTGGCATTTTATTGTCTAAAGAAACAGGCATGATGTTATTTAGGCTTCTGGGGTGACTTTGCTGATGGTCGGTGAAGAAAACATTTTCCTTGCTGGTTGGGGCTGTGCTTTTTGTTAATTTACATGGCAATTAGTACAGAACCAGAGACAGGCACTCTTTACAAGGTTGATTTGAGTTCCTTTTGCAGGTTGCCCTGAGAATTTTCTAGCTTTTTTTTCTGCATTAACTGGGGCAATGAAAATGTATTATATATGGTTAACTCTGTGTTGGGTGGGAAACTATTGCAATTGGGTAGAGCCAGAAAATGGGTGTTGGAAAAGGTACAGTTTTCTTTGCACTGGTGTTGAAGGTGAATTGTTAGCAATCTCAGGAGAACACCTCAACTCTGGTTCCTTGCACCTACTCCCTCAACTTGGATGAGCCTGAATTCATTGCTCCTTATTTCAAACTTGAAAATTGATTAATATTTCTGCAGTGTGTATCAGAAACGATGCCTTGTTTGCTTTTATGAAGAAAGATAGACTTATAAAAGCTGAGGTAAGAAAGTAAAGTCAGTGCCCTTCCTGGTATATGTAATAAATACGGTGGTTGTCTGGAGCACCAGAAAACACATTGGTTGTCTGAAGTTCCCAGGTGTGATCTGTGCGTCAGGTTTTAGAAGGTACGATGAAAGACAAAGCGATCTCATTTGCACATCTATTTATTTATACATATTTATTGCAAAAGCAATAACGTGACTTCTCCCTTAGAAATACGTACCTTACATAACTGAAGTGATTGGTAAAAAGTAGAGGCATGATGGTTATGGATATTGCTAGGTGTAATGAGGCAATTTTGTTCCCTGATGCATCAATAGAGAGAAAATGGAGGTCCCACACCAGTGTGTCTTCTATTGTTATCTCTGATGAGGCAGCACCATGTCAGAGCAATAAACTTCCAGACAGTGTTGAGTTCAAATCCTACCACCATGCCTCATTAGCTGTGTTGTATCAAACAACTTAATTAAAATGCTTAAGCCTTAACCTCTTCACTTATAAAATAAGAACACCTTACTGGGCTCTATAAGGATTGAGTGATCTCTTAGGACAATGGCTAGCACATGGTAAGTGTTCAGTATTTTCTAGCTTAAAAAAAGAAAAAGAAATTTACAGAGTGAATTACCACTTTTCATGTTTTGGGGGGAATTTGTTCCCTTGAATTAAAAAAATTCTTCTCCGGGGCGCCTGTGTGGCTCAGTCGGTTAAGCGTCCTACTTCGGCTCAGGTCATGATCTCACGGTCTGTGAGTTCAAGCCCCGCGTCGGGCTCTGTGCTGACAGCTCAGAGCCTGGAGCCTGCTTCGGATTCTGTGTCTCCCTCTCTCTCTGACCCTCCCCCATTCATGCTCTGTCTCTCTCTGTCTCAAAAATAAATAAACATTAAAAAAAATAAAAAAAAATTCTTCTCCAAAACTACTCAATCTTGGGTCATTCCACAAAAATGAGATCTTTTTTAAAAGGGAGGTAACAACCTTATAAATTCATAACCCTATATGGCTCCAAATCTAGAAAAAGCATCACTCCCCAAGCCCATTTTCCTTAGAAGCTCCCCAAACTGCCTTCAGAGCTGTTTTATTTGGACTGCCTTAAGCCCTAGAAAGGGCAGAATATGAACATTCGATGTTGTCCCAAATGTCCAGAACTTGCCATGCTCCAAAGAGTCTATAAACAAGAAGTACTTGTTAGATTGTCATGAGATGCAACTTTGATTTCACTGTTTCAGGAAGGTATGATGATAACTCAAGGAATTCAAACCAAAGTTGCACAACAGATTTCACTTTACCAGAGTCTCAACGCTTTCCCATCCCTGAATTGGACATGGTATGTGTGGGGGTGCATCTTCCCGAGAAGTCCAAGCACGTGAGCTGTAGACATTTTCTCTCCTCAAAGGGTTTCTCCCACACCAGCGGTATAAAACAATTAATTTTGACTCTGATAGAAATCTTCAGTTTGTAATTGAAAACATGTGTGCTGGGATTGAGTGGCGTTGTTGCTGCCAAGCTGTGTGTGGCAGGAGTGAATCTCCGCTGAGCTCCAAAGCATTCCTGATTTTATGACAAGTCTCTCCATTGGAGTCCTTATTAGTAGGTTTTATGTAGGTGGCTTTTTCGTGATCGGCTGGAGAGGAGAAAGCTTTTTGTAAAAGCTTGGAAAGCTGCATTAAAGCCTTGGAGGAAACAGGTTTTAATTTTGTGGTGTTTTGATTTTAGATGATACTTGATGCTGTGGTTTTACCTTTCAACGTCTCCCTTCATCGATGCTAGCAGCATCCCTGCACTTGTGGGGGAAACTCCCTCACAATGTAGCAATTACTGATTTATGTTCCAGTGATGAGAATGTGTTTTATTGTGGTCATAATATTTGTTCAATTTAACTACTATGTACTGGAAAGTATCATAAAAACTTTTCCTCTGATCAAATGTTATGAGACAAAGGATCATAAACTGCTGTTGATCCATGCACTGTACTCCCATGGTATCTGTGTTCATGCCACCGTGAAGAGAGGACAGGCTACGGTCCTGTAAATTTCTGTGTCCTCCTACCCAATCTTAAAGTCAATCCCCAATATAGGTCGTTTGAGCATTTCTGATACGTTCTTGTCATCAGTCGGGCCCCTTTTCAAGACTATCATCTATTCCTTTATAAAAAAGTTGAGAAAGAATCTTCATTTCTCATGGTCAGATCTCAAATTCCCATTAATCTTTCCCCAGACAGTCTCTTTTGGAAGTTGTGAATTCCACTGCGTTTTGCTGTTAACATTTGAACCTTAGGCTCCTATATAGTCTATCATCATTGCTAAAGAAAAGGAAAACACAAAAAAGACCCTTCTTATCTTTTATTTCGATCTATTGTTATTAGGGGCAATGTGGAACCTCTACTAAGTAGGCAGGGCTATTTCCCTGATGCGAGGTCACCACACAAGTTCTAGGGAAAGGGCTTTATATCTGTCCTCTGTACTGCTACTGACAGAGGAGTCTTACCTGGTTGGTCTTCTCCAGCAGTTCTCCGTAGCCTCCGGAGTCAAGTCTATACACCCTCAGTGATCTAGCCCCTGGTTATGTCTTTATGCCCATCTCTAGGAATGCCCCACCTCACTCTCACCCTCTGTTTTACCCACTACTCTATCCTTCAGTCATAGGAAACGACTTGGATTCTCCAGTGGATTTACCATGTCATGTTCTTCAAGGCCAGCATCTTCTGTGAAGTCTTTCCTGCTGCCCCAATGGGACATGGAAATGTCATAGCATTTCCATAGCATTCAGTGTGGACCAATGGAGCTGGACAGGTGAGGGAATATACTAGATAGTGCAATGGAACCACCACGAGAGGATTCTAGATGCTGATTCTGATCCATTGTAATGTGAAATCAAACAAGAAATGATTTTTTCATGGCTCTTTACATCTCCTGATAGGATGAAAAGAACATTTTTTTTGTCTATGCTTTGTTCCCTCTTCCACTGAGGACGGTGCTGACGCCAGTCTGTTTCTCAGCAGACTCTGCCAGAGGAAGTCCCAGGACTGAAGGAGAAGAGTAGAAACTATTTTAATGTGTAGTTGTTGGACAGCCCTTTGTTCCTTTTCCCCTGCAAAATGTGGTGACTTGTGTGGTGGGTATAGCGGAGGACTCCTTCATCGTTTAGCCCCAGGTAAAGGGAGAAGCAGAGGTGCAGACAGGGATGGGATGTGGTCAGATTATTCCTCCCAGGGAATAATCTGTATTCATCTTTTGAGAACATGTTGGTATTTCGATTCACAAGTGGAAGAGTTTACAAATTTGACCCCGCTATAGATTTTAAATGCCATGTTTATTGAAACACTAATAATTCATTATACTTTAAAAATGAATCATTGAACTTCTGATAACTTAATTTGTAATCGTTAGGTCTGATAGTCATGGTGGGATTAGGGAAGGGAGTAGGAAGATAGGTTGAGGCAGGGTGGCACTGTGGTAAATCAGTGGGCTCTGGAGACCGGCTGTGTGGCCCTAGACAAGGTACTTAGTCTCTCTGTGGCTCAGTCTTCTCATCTGTGAAAATGGGGAATAATAAAAGTACCTACCTTACAGAGTTGTTACTGGGAATCATTGTGTCAGTAGTAAAGTGCGCATGTCTGCGCCTGACGCATAGCTTATATCTCCTGAGTACTTGCTATGATATGTTGGTCACTTATTTCTTTTAAAATAGGAGCTGTCAGCTTCGAATACCTCTAAAGAGATAGCAGTCTCGCCTGTTTACTTGCCTTTCTCCCCACTAGACTCTGAGTTCCTTTAGCCATCTTCGTATCCCTAGCCCTTAGCCTGTAGGAGACACCCATAATTATTTCTTGAATGAATTAATGAGCAAATGGTAGTGAGCTACTGCTTCTTCTTTCTTTCTCCTTCATCACGGAAGAATGAAAAAGGAGCGTGAATTCTGCCACGGTGTATGATTACTCTCTGGGGGTTGTCTGACCACAGCAATTAAGAATTCACAAAGATGATTAATCTTACACAGCTGTGCTAGTAAAATAACTTTGATAGGCTCATTGAACGGGAATTTCCCTAAAGGGTCATAGAAGCCATCTCCCTGCTTTTGGGCAGGTGGTTCTAATATAATGCAGAAATGTTAGCTGTGTACTATTTCTAATAAATCTCCAAAAGAGAGAATTACTTATCTTCCTTGATGCTAATATATAATAATTTAGTGGCCTATATCTCTTATTTAGGAACTGCATTGAGTAGTTTTAAAGGCGTTAAAGATTTAGGTGAGGTACAATGAAAATGGATGTCAGATTTTGGAATGAATTCTCATTCAAGTGGCTGTTTTTCCTACGTTAGAGATTCTTTGAAAATAAAGTGACTAAGTATCAATACTATGTGGCCTACTTGGCATTGTATCTAATGAGAGGTCCGTTGATACACCAAGTGATTTTCCTTTGTGAGGTCTTTATCAAGTGCCTTCTGTGTAGTAGGCATCTGCTTGGGGCCGGGATATAGTAGTGCATACCGTACACATGGTCCCTGTCCTCTTGGAGCTTGTACTCTAATGGTAAAGTTAGAGTCTGAGCAAGCAATTAAGAGGGCACTGAGTGTTTTTAAAGAAGATCTTGGTCAAGGGATCTTTCTGGGAGAGTGACCTTTAAGGAATGAAAAAGGGAGAAATTCACTCAGACGAGGATGGAGAAGTAGGTAGGGGCTAGATCATGCCAGGACTTACAGGTCACGTGTGGTGACTTTGAACCATGTCAGCTTACCTAAGCTGTATCATGTTTCCCAGAAATCCTTTCCTTGTATCGCTCTGGCTTAGTGTAGGTCATAAGAGACATGTAGCAGACTTGGAGGGCGGAAGTGAAGCATAAGCCACACTTTTCGTGTTCTGAAGGTTGGTGCAAGGCTCCATGTGCTATGGCAGGTTGTGCATTGAGATCTGCCAGCTCACCCCACTGGTGTGGGGCAGCCCCCACCAGATCTCTTCCTTCAGCTTCCTCAAGCCCCGGCCAAGTGTGTGTTCAGCTCCATGGCTAAAGTTGAGGTTGGGGTTGGTGAGTGACACATGGGTTCCAGTTTGTCCTCGCAGTTTCCAGTTGTCCTGAGATCCCAGTTCATCCTCAACATTTCCAATGTGTCCTTGCTCTTGTCCACATCTGGCTGGCCTTCTAATCACCAGTCTGGTTGATCTATGATAACTGCTGGCTCAGAACTGGAAGCAGAGGCAATGGTTAACACAGACTGCTCCATCAGCTCCCACAATTGTGTAGTGTCTACACCCTGTGATGAATCTCTTTCTTTATCATGGTGATTCTTCTTGTTTGATCACATGCCGACTGATACATCATAAGAAGGATTTTGGTGTTTATCCCAAGAACAATGGTGACTATTGAAAGGTTCTAAGCTGGATCAGAATTTTTTCTATTCTTTCTGCAGCATGAAGACTGGCTTAGAGCGGGGGTGGTTAGGACAAGGACAGATATGAGGAGATCTGTGGGTAGAGAATGCCAATGTTAGCCAATAAACAAGTTTGTTTGTTAATTTGTTTTTTTCTCTCCGTGGCCCAGAATTAGGTTACTTCTCCAGCTCTTTCACAATTTGGTAAGGCCCCATGGCTGGGTCTTGAACAAGGAATGAAAATGGATGAGATGTTTGCCCTTTCAATGCTTGGCAACTCTTTATGCTCTCTCTCTTCCCCGATCTGCTAGCCAGAAGCAGAAGACCCAGTAGAGGACTCAAAAGTCCTAGAAGATGGTGGAGCCATAGGATAGCAAGAGTCTGGGTCCCTGGACAACAGTTTGCAACAGGAGGCCCAGCACCAACTCTCATTGAACTTTGCTGGTTGGAGAAATACATTTTTATTGTGTTCAATCACCCAGATTTTGAGCTTGTTTGCTAAAGTAGCAAGCATTATTTAACCTAAGTAATATAGAATGTGGACAATAGATAATCATGGAATAAGGTACTGGCAATGGAAATAGAGATATTTAGAAGGTAGAATTAGTAGTTCCCGGTGGTCGATTAGATGGAGTGGTGTTAGAGAAGGACACTTAATCATTAGACAAGAATGTGTCCAGTGTTCCTAGGTTGAATAGCAGGGTGAATACAGTGAACTAAGTGAACTTGATATTGGCTCGACTGATAGCTTGTAATGTCTCATGATCCATATGGCATTTTGTGTTGTTTTTTCCTTCTACTTCTTAAAGCATCTCTAAGATTATATTACAAAGTCTTATCTCTATCAATTTCTAATTTTTAGATATAGGGGTCAGCCTGCAAAAGAGGAAGGTGGTTATCATCAATCTTGCTAGGTATTTTCCTCATTTTTGTCCTCATCCGGGCCTCTTAATGAAAGACAAAGGTGATATAAAATGATCATCCCCAGGCACATTTTTTTTGTTTGGGTTTTCATGGATTGCAGTTGCCAAGAGGTGCTGAGGATGCTTCTAGGGGAAAGATGATTGCTAGCCTCTACTGTCCAACCAGTATTTATGGCTTGGAGGATATTGACAATTAAAATGGACAACAGTGATTCTTCATT
The DNA here is from genome assembly GCF_022837055.1 of Prionailurus viverrinus. Taxonomy (NCBI): domain Eukaryota; kingdom Metazoa; phylum Chordata; class Mammalia; order Carnivora; family Felidae; genus Prionailurus; species Prionailurus viverrinus. Next base: position 51,817,132 of record NC_062568.1, read on the forward strand.
TCCTCTGGCTTTGGATATCGGCCCCTTGGAGGGGTGTTAATACCCATGGCCAAATGGGAATTTATTGATATCAGTTTTTATAAGTCACCTACCAAATTTGGGTGCAAACCAGTAATCCAGATGTGGGAGACATAATACGCCATCATTAGTCTCTAGATCCACAATCTTCATTTCCTCTGCTTGCCTTCCTTTCCTTTCTCTGGATAACAATGAATTGTTAGGCTGGTCTAAGTGTGCTGATTTGTTCACTCATTCATTCAACCAGTAATCTGTTCCAGGTAATGAACAGAGTACTGGGGATGCAAACCCCAACAGGTTGGAGGTCCTATGTTACAGGAGTTATATTTTAGTGAAATTATAGAAAAATGATTAGGCAGTTTTAGTCCAGAGTGGTAAGTTCTATGCAAACGTGTAGGAAGGAAACCAAACCCAATCTTAAGGAATCAGGAAGGCTTCCAGAGGAGTGGCAGAGAAGGGGTCATGAGGGGAGCGGAGGAAGGATGGAAACGCTTTTACTAAGGGGAAGTGTGTTGGACGGGAGCAATTTCTTGATCTTACACTGGTGATCTTTGCGAGGCACTATCCACCACACAAGAGAGAGGATTCCTTAGAGCTGCTCTACGCTGTTCACAGAAGACTCTGTTTCAAGGAAACTGGGAAATAGGGAATGTCTTCAGCTTGTTCCTCCTTTGGGATTTGTTTGGGGTGTGAGTCTTTCAATATTTTTAATTTTTTTTTCAACGTTTATTTATTTTTGGGACAGAGAGAGACAGAGCATGAATGGGGGAGGGGCAGAGAGAGAGGGAGACACAGACTCGGAAACAGGCTCCAGGCTCTGAGCCATCAGCCCAGAGCCTGACGTGGGGCTCGAACTCACGGACTGCGAGATCGTGACCTGGCTGAAGTCGGACGCTTAACCGACTGCGCCACCCAGGCGCCCCATCAATATTTTTAATCTAAATTTGTCTCTGGTTGTGTGTACATATCTTCCTACTTCTTTTACTCCCTCTAATATCGTTAGACTGCAGAAAAAGACCCCGATGAACTAGATAGGGTAAGGTCCTGGGACTGGATTCAAACATACATTATTTTCATTCTTCTACAAGTGCCTGGTTATGATGTGAGGGAGACAATGCTTAAAAACACAAAGGTAAATGGACCTACAATTTTAGGCACCAACATACAGGGGCAAATGTGCCTGAAAATGATAGTTCAAGAAACATGGCTCCTGATGTATGTATGCAGCTGTGATTGGCAAGAACATGATTGTCAATGTGGGAAAAAGCTGAAGTAACCTGGAATACACAATATATAAAACTTCCCTGGGATCTCCAAGGAATGCTCAGGTGATTCAGATGCAGAGGTCCACGGAACATGATTTTAGAAAATGGTGCTCTAAAGAAAATCAGCTTAAAACGAGAGGTTTAATTTCTTTTTTCCCCCAAAGCTCCATGGAATTGTTTTCCATTCGTTTTTGGCTCTTCCTGAAGACATTTCCACATGATGACATAGGGAGAGCACATTTGCAAATCACATTCAGGGTGGTGAGAGATAATGAAATTGAAGTGTCAGCAGTTTGCAAAAGGAAGCTTTCTTTTTTTCCCCTCCCAAGCCCTGTTATTACCTTATTCGATTTGCACTTTATTTTGAAGCACATATATAGAAATAAGCAAATTATTAATTCAAGCTTGTCTTCAATTTTGTGCTTGGCCTGCAAACCTCTAACATCTCCCCTAGTTCCCCAGGCGGACTGCTGAAGGCTTGGTGATAGGCTGAGGCGGGCATATTCATTATTCAATATGAGCTGCAAGCAATTTGATATTTCATGTGAGCATGTGGCAGAGCTGAGGGTGGCGGGGGGGGGGAAGTGTCATTCAGGGGAACATGGTCTAGGCTACTACCATTTTCATGTTTAGCTGAAGGCTTAACATTAGCTGTGCTCACATGTTTCAAGGATAAGGATAATTCCATCGAGAATCATGGCTGCAACCAGGTGTTTTTGTCTTTGTGACATGTCCTATTTCTTTGTGCAGGGAGCACTTCTTGAGCCAGGCCATATGCTCAGCATCAAGGGAGCTTCATGTGTTCCATCTGGAGCACTGGGAATAATGAGATCCTGAACCGCAAAGGGCAGAGTCCCTGGAAAGCAGCCATACTTGGTGGAGGTGGGGAATGCTCATGGTCCCCAGTTCCTGAGGCCTGGGAAGCAGTTCTATATGATGTCTGCATTGTCTGTCCACACCTCCATTCCCAGGGTGGGCATACACACCGCTTGAAGGAGTCCTGGGCCTTCTTAGTCCCCCGTATAGGAGAAATGGGCCCTGCAGTCTTCCTTCTGCACACATCAAAAAATGTCTTTTCTTTTGCTTAAGAAGGTTACCACCACTCTTTAAGATCATAGAGATTTAGAATGGAAAGATCATTAGAGTTCACTTTTTTTTAATGTTTATTTATTTATTTTGAGAGAGAGAGAGCAAGTCGGGGAGGGGCAGAGAGAGAGGGAGACACAGAATCAGAAGCAGGCTCTGTGACTCGATCTTACCAACTGTGAAATCACGACCTAAGCCAAAATCAAGTTGGATGCTTAACTGACTGAGCTACTCATGCACCCCAAATTCACTTGTTTTAATGCCCTCATTTTTACCTATGTGCAATCTTGATATTAGAGAGATTAGGTGATTTGTCTGGGGACACACAGCTAGTTAGATATAACCTGTGGACCAGACCCCAGATATCCGGAATCTCAGTTGAGTGCTCTTTCTACTAAGACACCAAATACTTAGAACAGCGCCTAGAACACAGAGGGAACTAAATTTATGTGTGCCGAGATGAAAGTGTTTTTTGAAAACTCTAACGTTCTCCTGAAATGTTCGGTCCAGCACATGTTCATTTTCAAAACCTTTCCACCATGTCGACAAAAGTTCTGAAAAATGCCCGCTGGGCTATCTGAGACAGCTGGTCTGCAGCCTTTGGAGTTCTGGAGATTGGATGCACACCCCTCCACCACCCAACCCCCTTTCCCTGGTGTTTCATGGCGGGATGGCTCAGTCTGCCATGGCTGATCTGCTAACTGAGTAATATCAATGGTCACTTTGGGATGAGCACAGTCTGTGTGTTTGGAATAAATAATGAGTAAAATGGTATTGGGTTATCAGGGACAATAACAATGAAAAAGCCTGGGCTGCCCTCACCCCATTTAGGCACTAAGTGGCTTCCTTAAGCAACAGACCTGCAGCTGATGGTCTCGGCGGCCTCCTTGTGGCCGACTAACGTGCCCGGTTAGTTGACAGACGAGGACACTCAGGGCACAGAGCACAACTGAGGAGTATGGGAGACGATAGGTTTTAGCTGAGGTGCTGGGCAAATGAGCACAAGGCCCTGTTAGGGCACCTTGTGAAGTTAGAAGTGAAGTTAGAGACATGAAGAGGGAGAAATAGGAACATCAGGGCAATGTGAAGAAGCTACTGACATCTCATTCTGTATTTGCTTTCGCTTTAGTTTGTACACACACATGCGTGTACACACTGTTGAGCTTATGGTCACACTCCAGGTGTGACTTTAAAGTTGTAGTTTTCCCATGTGATCTGGGAAACCTGGAGGTCCTGAGACCTTTCCAGGGAGTCTGTCAGATCAGAACTACTTTCATCGTAACATTAGGATATTACCTGTCTTTCTCACTTTCATTTTCTCAGAGTGTTTTCCAGAATGCACAACATGTGACACACAGCAGATTAAATGTGGGAGGAGGTATGAAAATCTGGTAGTTTTCTATTAGCCCAGGTATTGAAGGGATTTGCAAAGATGCAAAACCATGCCATTATTCTTACTACATTTTGTTTTGCTCTGAAAATGTAGTCATTTTTATATAAAAGTATGTTATTTATATTAACATGTAGTGGGTTTATTATCATTCTGAAACGAATCAACAAACATTTTAGACATTTCTCAGTTTTAATTTCTAATATGGTAAACATCAATGGCTAGAACTCACATAAACAAAAGTTCTCTGGAGTCCTCTGCAATTTTAATAGTCTTTTTTTTAAAAATGCTTATCTTGAGAGAGAGAGAGAGAACATGTGCTTGAGTGGAGGAGGGGCAGAGAGAAAGGGGGAGAGAGAGAATCCCAAGCAGGCTCCACACGGTCAGTACAGAGCCCCAAACGTGGGACTCCATTTTATAAACCATGAGCTCATGGCCTGAGATGAAATCAATAGTTGGACACTTAATCGACTGAGCCACCTAGGTGCCCCTTGAAGCCTTGTTTTTGATCCATAATGTGTGATCCTTATCAATAACCTACATTGCTAATCAAACCGGGTTTGAAGTGACTTTGGATTCTTTGCGCAATCAAAATCCATCGCTCGAGGTACCAACATCTGCAACCAATGAGGTTATATCAAAAAGATATGCCCGAGTTCAGAATGCAGATCCTCAGTATCATGGAAATTAAGTAGCTTTCAACGATTCTGCTTTGAGGGAGATATGTATATTAAGAATGTTTAAGTCCTGGCATTTGTGTTAAAACTTGATCTCTTATTACTTTATAGTTTTATCTCACAAAGCTCAAAGCCATACTACACATACACCAAGTTGCTATCAAGCAGAGTGCTTATTTGCATACTAAAATAAGACCTTATGTGTTGTCAAATACCTTTTTGATTGGGTAATGTCTTTATCTTGTTTTCAGTGCTCTGTGCTAATCCTCACAAACGGATACGTACAAGTGAATGCCTTGTTCCACTGAGGTCTCACATCCTCCCATCCCCCACCATGGAGCAGGAAGCCTGTTGGTGCTACTTTTAAAAGGGTGCATTATTTTTGTGTGTGTTCACAGGAACCTGCCTAGTGATTATATTTTAGAACAATTTGCACATTTTCTCGGAAAGAAAAAAATTGGTGTAGTGTTTTGCAAAGGTCTTAGGAAAGAGAAATCTCAGCGTTTCCCATTAGAATCACCTTTCACTAGGCTGTGTGGCATTCTTTGCAGGTGAATCACCCAGGGCAGTTTTGGTGGTGCACACAACAGGACTGAAGGGTTAAAAGGCAATCAGAACTCTGAACGGTGGAGGTTTACCTTTTCTGTCTTCTAGAGATACAGGGTATTGATCTAGTTCTGCTGCAAAGCTCTTTGCTTTATCACTGAATTTTAAACAGAAAGCATCGTGAAGTGCAGAGGCTGGTGAATTACTAGGAGCAGAGGTATTTTCACAAACATCAAGGATAGGCAGGCTTTGGAGTTTGCAATGGCAGGGCCCACAGCTACATTACTGTATTTTCTAATGTTAGTGCTTTTTTTTTTTTTTTTTTTTTTTTTTTTTTAATGGGAAACTGCATTGGTTGATAGATTATAAACTGCCTCTCCCACCTATTTACCCCACTTCTCTTGACTTTTCCACTTCTCCATTCCAATCTCTGGTACTTGTGACTTACTTAATGTGTTCCTTTCTGGAGACTCTGGGGAATAATCTCTTTCCTTGACTTTCCCAGCTCTTAGAGACTGCCCACATTCCTGGACTTGTGGCCCTCTCCTTCATTTTCTTTTCTTTTTTTTAAATTAATTTTTAATGTTTATTTATTTTTGCAAGTGGGGGAAGGGCAGAGAGAGAGGAGACAGAGGATCCCACGTGGACTTTGACAGCAGGGAGCCCAATACGGGGCTGGAACCCATGAACTGTGAGTCCACAATCTGAGCTGAAGTCGAAGGTTCAACCAACTGAGATGCCCAGGTGCGCCCACCCCCACCCCCCTTCATTTTCAGTCACAGTGTTGCATCTCTCAGCTCATCTTTTGTGATCATACTCCCTCTCACTGACTAGGGACAGGTCTTCTGCTTTTGGGGACTTGTGATCACATTGAGCCCACTTGAATAATTCAGGATAATCTCATCTCAAGGCCCTTAACTTTAATCACATCTGCAAAGTCCTTTATGCCAAGTAGGATAACATGTCCATGGACCCAGGGGATAAGGGTATGGACATCTGTGATGGGCCATTATTCTGCCTACCACACACATGGAATCTGGCTGAGTCTGCCAGCATCCCTATGAACGAAAAGCACCAATCTGTTCTCAGAGAGATGCCCCTGTGTCCAAATGAACCAAATGTCATGCTGAATCAGTGACTTTACTCAGTATTTATTAAGCCTGTTGAACACTCAGTATTTGTTGAGATTAGTGTTCCTTTCCTAAATTAATGTTATGTATTTCTTTAAAAAAATTTTTTTAATGTTTATTTATTTTTGAGAGAGAGAGAGAGAGAGACAGAGAGATCAGGGGAGGGGTAGAGAGAAAGGGAGACACAGAATCCGCAGCAGGCTCCAGGCTCTGAGCCGTCAGCACAGAGCCCGACGCAGGGCTTGAACCCAAGAACCGTAAGATCATGACCTAAGCCGAAGTCGGACGCTTAACCGACTGAGCCACCCAGGCGCCCCAAGCTGTATGTTTCTTTAGCCCAGTTTTAGGTTTACAGAAAAATTGAAGAGAAAGTACAGAGAGTTCCCATATATTCCCTCTCCTCTGATTTTCCCTTAGTATTGGCATCTTGCACTGGTGTGGCCCATTTCTTACAACTGACGAATCAGTACTGATACATTAACTAAAGTGCATAGCTTACATTAGGCTTCACTTTATGTTGTGTAGTTTAGAGGTTTTACCAAATGTATAATGTCCTATATCAGCCATTTCAGTATCATACAGAATAGTTTCACTGCCCCCAAAATTGTTTCATCTGTTCCTTCTGTCCCCCTGTCCTCCAGCTCTTGATAGCCACTGATCCCTTTACTTTGTCGAATACCTGGGCCTTTTCAGAGTGTCGTACAGTTGGAGTCATAGTATGTAGCCTCTTCAGACTGGCTTCTTTCACTGCATAATATACATCTAAGTTTCCTCCATGTCTTTTCGTGACTTGACAGCTCATTTCATTTCATCATTGAATAATATCTACTTGTACAGATGCACTGCAGTTTATTTACTTTCACCTACTGACAGAACATCTTGGTTGCTTTCGATTGTTGGCAATCAATAAAACTACAATTAATATCTGCATGCAGGTTTTGGTGGGGACATAGTTTTTATCTCATTCAGGTAAATATCTAGGAATGCAATCACTGGATCATATATAGTAAGACTATATGGAGCCTTGTAAGAAACTGCCAAAAGATCAGTGTCTTTCTTTCTTTCTTTCTTTCTTTCTTTTTCTCTTTCTTTCTTTCTTTCAAATATTTTTAATGTTTATTTATTTTTGAGAGACAGAGAGAGACAGCACAAGCTGGGAAGGGGCAGAGAGAAAGACACAGAATCAGAAGCAGGCTCCAGGCTCTGAGCTGTCAGCACAGAGCCTGAGGCAGGGCTTAAACCCACAGACTGTGAGATTGTGACCTGAGTCAAAGTCAGACACTTAACCGACTGAGCCCACCCAGGCGCCCCATCAGTGTTTTCAATTTAGAACTTCAGAGTAATTGAGGAAGGTTGAGCTGGCAGTGTTCTGGGCCTGCTTCTAAAACCTAGACCACAGAAGTACTGTTTTTATGAACTTTACATATTGAAGTTCTGAGAAGATGCATTTACAAAAGAATGATGCAGCTGGAAAGCAATTTGAACGCTTTTGAAAATCTGATGTGCCATTACAGATGTCCTTTCCTCCCACCTTCTCCTCCACTGTTCACCTTGCTTGGGAGCCCCGAAGGTGACTTGTATTATAACAGGGGGTAGTTAGATTCCCCCTTACAGAATCAGTGACTTTGAGGGTCACACTGCCAGGTCTGATCACACTGGTGAGAAGGCACACAAACCTTGTCTCCTGGAGAAAGATAACACTGCAGTCTGGAAACGATGAAATTATTGTCCTAACAATAACATATGAGAGTGCTCTGCAGAAGAACATAACTCCCTAAGGGCTTACAGCTATGCAGCTATTTGTCTAGATAAATACACACACCACATGCCACCTACTCGTCTACACTCCACTGATGACTGATATGCACAGCCTTAATGGACTCTTTTATGCTGCTACGGAGACTGTCTTAGTAGTTGGCAGGGTGACCGCAGCTCGGGTTTGAATTCCAGTTCTACCACTAACTTCCTGTATGACTTTAGGGAAATGATTTATCCTCTGTAAGCCTCAGTTTCCCCATCCATAAAATGGAAGTAATAGTAGTATCTACCTTGTAGGGTTGTTGTGTGGACATGATGAGACGATGTGTGTAAAGCCCAGTTCCTAGCACCATAGTAAGTCTTCAGTAAGTGCTAGATATACAGAAACCACTGTTCTTCTTAAACCCCTACTTTTTGGTAGGAGAGGCCATTCCTTCCCCCCCCCCCCCCAGTGAAATCCCTGAGGCAGGATTAAGTAAGGATGGTGTTTAGTACCCTTCATTTATCCCCCTCAAGAATCCCTTTCATCCTGGCAACTGGGTCTATTTAATTCCCATCCTCCACCTTCCCCACCTTCCCAGCTCCGTCTGTCCAATATTTTAGTTCCATCCCTGACTCCAGGCAGATGGTTTTAAGGAGTCTGAGGACATGTGCTCATTGATCTGGTGTGGTCGGCTTTTGCATCTGGTGTCATTCTGAGCGGACGGCTCAGCTTTTCTGTGGCTGAGTCCTGACATGTGTGCCTCTTCATCATTGATATATATTTTCTTCCCAGCATTTTATTTCCTGCGTGGATTTCTGCCTCTGAACTCAAGTTCTGTCCATATTCTCTCTCAAGTTTGAATCATCAAAAACTCGCTGCCTGCTAACCACCTCCACTCCCGACCCCGCACTGAATGCCTGTCATTCAGCTGGAAGCTGATTGCCTCCCCTGCCTTGTCCCAGATTACACCACTTGGCACTTGTGCTGGTAGTTCTTTGTGCCTCTCGGCCTGGGCCGGACAAGGCTTCAGCTTCACTTTGCAAGATGTCATCCCTCTTAGCTCAGCTCCATTTTTGCGGCTCCCAGACTTTGCTGTCTCTTGCAATGTACATACCGGGCAGTGACTCTGACCCTTTCTCGGTCTGACATATCCCACTGTGGTCAGAAGCCTGGATCTGTTACTAGGACCTGAGCTACTGGCTATAGACCCCGGTGTTACAGAAAGGCATACCCTGATATATCTTGGAAATTGGTCCAAGATGTAAATTGTGATGTAAGGAGCAAATTATTCAGGTCTTTGGCAAGAAACAGATGGCGTATTCAAGATGGGTAACTGAGGAGAGATTAATAAATGGACTACTGGGGCGCCTGGGTGGCGCAGTCGGTTAAGCGTCCGACTTCAGCCAGGTCACGATCTCGCGGTCCGTGAGTTCGAGCCCCACGTCAGGCTCTGGGCTGATGGCTCAGAGCCTGGAGCCTGTTTCCGATTCTGTGTCTCCCTCTCTCTCTGCCCCTCCCCCGTTCATGCTCTGTCTCTCTCTGTCCCAAAAATAAATAAACGTTGAAAAAAAAAATTAAAAAAAAAATAAATAAATGGACTATTTAATTGTGGGGGTAGGTTTTGTAAAAAGCAATAAAGCATAGTGCAGAACTGCTGGGTTAATCCCAGGAGAGAGCTATGCCACCACTATGCCTTGGTGGAGGAAGGGGAAAAGTGGTAACCAGAACTGGGAGGGAGACAGAGTGTGCATCATGGGGAGAGGGCTACTTGGCAAGGCCTGGGGCCTTCAACTGAGGCAGGCAGCCCACCCAAAGCCACCATGCTGGGAAGCAGTCAATAAAATAAATACTTTTATATCATTCTCCCCTTCCCTCTGACCTGCTGATATTCCCATTGGCCGAACCCACCTAGAAGCCTGAGAGCAAGGAAGCTCATTGATCCAGTTCACACAGGTTACCCTGAGTTGTGAGGACAGTGGGACCTGGAGAGGCAAACAAAAACAAGGGGTCACCAAGCTATACATGATATCTGGCTGTGTATGGCTGTGTTCTTTGTGTACGTGGAACCCAATTATGTCATTGTAGTGTTAAGGACATTCTACACCTTCTCAGTGACCTTATGGTTTACACTGTCTATGACCACTGACTACAATTCAGGCAGAGTTGTATGAGGTTATAGATCCAGGACTTTCACGATAATAGCAATGCTGTTTTTAACCTATATTTTTTTGTGATGGGTCACAAGAAATGACACCTTAGAAATGATGCACTGAGGATGGAAAGAGAATCTATTGTTTTATTTATGATTATTAAGTAAATTCCATGGGCTGAGTCACAGTACTCCAAAAAAAAAAAAGCTCATTTCTTCAACCTCCATAATTCATAATTTTATGCTCTTGTAGAAGTATAAAATCTCTATTAATAAATTCTAGGATGTGCTTCTTGAAAAAGAATCAAATGGGGGGGGCGCCTGGGTGGCGCAGTCGGTTGAGCGTCCGACTTCAGCCAGGTCACGATCTCGCGGTCCGGGAGTTCGAGCCCCACGTCGGGCTCTGGGCTGATGGCTCAGAGCCTGGAGCCTGTTTCCGATTCTGTGTCTCCCTCTCTCTCTGCCCCTCCTCTGTTCATGCTCTGTCTCTCTCTGTCCCAAAAATAAATAAACGTTGAAAAAAATATTTAAAAAAAAAAAAAAAAGAAAAAGAAAAAGAATCAAATGGGTCCAAAAAAATCTAGGATGTCAAGATAGGCAAAAGGAGGTTATTCACACCAATAAATGTTTCTCACCTCTCAAAGTGATTCAGTATATGTTCCTTTAAAGTAGCAGAATCACAACAATTGAACATGAAATATGATGTGATTTACCAGACTGTAATTTTCAAAGATACACCTTGAGTAAAGAAAAGTAAATTAATATTAATAATACTTGTACTAGAGGTGCCTGGGTGTCTCAGTCAGTTAACATACAACTCTTGATTTTGGCTCAGATCAGGATCTCATGGTTGGTGAGATCAAGCCCCAAGTCATCAAGCCTGCTTGGGATTCTCTCTCTTCCTCTCTCTCTTCCCCTCCCCTCCCCTGCTTTGTCTCTGTCTCTGTCTCTGTCTCTCTTTCAAAATAAACAATAAAAATAATAATACTTGTAATAATAAGTAATATTTAGAATTAGCAATAACTTCATCGATTCTGTGGTTGGAAGGGTTCTTGAGGATATGTGGTACATCTACTCATCTAACTCCTGAATCCTCTCTTCTGTACCCTCCTAAAGGGTTATACAAGGTTTTACAACCACCTTGGTCTATGTAGAAGTCCACCGACATTATTTCCTCAACCAACAACAGTTGTCATGGTTCAGATAAACATAATCTTAATCTATCATAATAATGTGGCTAATTGCATTATAACTGTCTATTATTGAAACAGAAATTTGCTAGTGGTTTGAAAATAATCAATCAGATTTGAACTGAGCCCTCATCTGCATCACATCGTTCTAACTGGGGGCAAATGACAGGGTCGAGATGAAATTAAGATAAATTCTGAAAGAGACCTGGGAGAGGGAGGGGCCTAACATCTCCTTGTGGATAGGCAGGGACCTGGATACTTGGATGCCCATTGTACAGATGCCATGAGAGGCCCCCTAAGGGTGAATATGATGCTCAAGGTTGTAGAGTTGCTGAGTTGGAACTGGAACTCAGAGTGCCCTTCTCTAAGTCAGGATTCTAAAGGGACTGTGAAGAGAATGTGAAGAGAAAATCTTCCCCTGGCTGGGTTGGGAGTGTACTTTGCAGAGTGTCCTTCTGCTACTTGGTGTTAATGTGAGGGCTCTACTTAATACAGGGAAAATGGAAGCGATCATTGCTCAACATCGGTCTGGTGGGGAAAGTGGGTGATGGGCATTGAGGAGGGCACCTGTTGGGATGAGCACTGGGTGTTGTATGGAAACCAATTTGACAATAAATTATATATAAAAAATAAACAAAATCTGTGACCTGATATGGGGGAAAGAAAAAAACAACACATGTCAGACTGGGTTTAAGGGACGGCCAGGGTTCATTCTCATTTCAAGGGAAGGAAAGGAAAGACCTTTATATGCACCTATAAATCCTGCCTTTTACAATTGCCTAATGGAATGAAGAAGTTAAAAGTAGCCAATGCCATTTTCTTACTGGATACAATTAGCTGATCAAATATGTCATCTTGCAGATTCAACTGATTGAATTGAAGCTAGCATCCTGTTTAGCAAAATAAAATCTTGGTGAATGTAACTGATTCTTTTCTTCCGTTTTTGTAAATATCATGGCTTTTGCCTTTTCTAGTAATTAATCCTCTCAAGCTCCCATTTTAACTTGTCAAAAGCAGGCCCAGTTTTGGAGAAGGAGCTTAGTTAGTAGATCATTTGATGATCCCCAGCAGACAAGCTGCTGCTCATCCATGGCCTGGGCAGGGGTGCCTGGATGGCTCCATTGTTTGAGCATCCAACTCTTGATTTCAGCTCAGGTCATGATCTCATGGTTTGTGGGTTCAAGCCCCACACTAGACTCTGCTTTTACAGCATAGAGTCTGCTTGGGATTCTCTCTCCCTCTCTCTGGTCCTCCCTTGGTCTCTCTGTTTCTTTCTCTCTCTCAGAAAAAAAAAATTGCTAGGGCAGATTACCTGACTGCCCTCTGCCCTCTAGAATCTCCAGTGTTCTGTGGAACACATCCAAGAATCTGTATTTTTAACAAGTTCTCCAGATAATTTTGAAAGTCCTCTAGGTTTGGGGGCTAATGATCAAAGATTATGTTTCTAGAGACTTGCAATTCTAAGTATAATTTTCTCCCTAGCCTTTAACAGTCCTCTGAAAAAACGTAAAAATCCTGGCTAAGTTAATACTGAAGGCTTTTCATCTTGTAGGGGTGAGCTGTGGGGCTGAGGAGGTGAGGCAGCTGAGAGAGAGTGAGGGTAGGAGGCAGAGGACGATGGTGGTGGTAAGGCCTGAGGAATGAAGACTCAGGAATCAAAGGGTCTGGAGTGGGGGTGGGTGGGGGAGAATAAAAGAGAGACTTGGTCTGTTGGACAAACGTGTTCAGGGCCAGCTCTGGATGAGTGAACACAGCTCATAACCTTTGCTCTCCTACTTCCTTTGAGATGAAGATGATAATAGTAAGTGGGGTAGAGGGTTGTTATGTTTTCAGAATTTATATGGTATTGTGGTTTTTATCCTCTTCTCAACCCAAGAAACCACACGAAATTGAGCAGTTACGTAAACTAACCAGTGAGTCTGAGTACTGAACACAGTTTTAGAATTTATTAGATGTGAAAATATCTGACTTCGCCGTGAGGGGGCCACTTCGGCAAGTAGATGGTGGAAAGCTGAATGTTCTGGTTTGTTAGTCCTGTATTTTTCTTAAGGCTGAAGAAAGTAAATACACAATAATTGAGCATCTTCTGCGGACCTACGGGGAGTAGAGTCCTCACGTGATGTGTGGTGGGAGAAGTGGAGTCCTGGGTTCCTATGGAACTCCTCAGTGCCACCCGGGCTGGGGCTGTGAAGATGAATGTCGCCCCAGCACTGCCCATCCACCTGTGTGTGGCCAACAGCCCCAAAGCCCAACAACGAGCACTTCAGTCAATTGAAAAATATTGTCATTTGAAAAGAACTACTGGTACTTCTTGCTCAAGAATTAGAAAGAAAAAGGACCCCATTTTCACAAGTAGTTCAGCAATTTTTAGGTTGTCTGAGATTTTCTCCCCAAGCTTTAAGGCATTAGCTTCTCCTTGAATCGTGCCTTTTCCCTTTTTCTTAAGACTATGACATGTTAAACTGTGATTTACTCATCTCTGTAATTAGATGCAGTGATTAGAATCCTCTTTATCTTACTCTGCAGTTTTCCTTTATGGGGAATTATGAAAGAATAATAGGTAAAAAGTTCAGAATGGGGGAAAGAATAAACAGAATGCTGAATGGTAAAAGGAGACAGAATGCTGAATGGATAATAAAATATTTAGTGCTTTTCAATTAACTGTTCTCACGATTAGTACACTAGTATATTATATCATAAAAATCATGTCTATTAATTTTTTGCAGCCATTATCTTGACTGTGATTTACTCCCCTCAAATCATTAACAATGCCATTAAAAAGGTGGATGGAGATGAACGTCCTGGATAGAGTTCAGGGATGTAATGGGATTATTGTTCAGGGTCATGGAAAGATTGAAGACCAGCGAATAGAAGGAAGGGGGTCAGAGAGTGTGGAGTTGGTGAGGGGAGAGAGTAGAGGAAGAAGGTGCAGAGCCCCAGGGTTTGAGAGACAGCCACACACTTGGTGCCAGAGTTGGGGAGGAGTGCCTTAGATGAGGCGATGTTGTCATCACCCCTGGAAGATGCAGGCTGAGGGAGCCCAGTGACTGGGAGAGCATGGGCTTTCCTTCCTGTGGAATTTCACACGCACAGAGAGGAGAAGATAAATATGTGTGTGTACAAGAGTCCCCAGGGTCCCATCGGAGGCAATGGAGCATTCTTGTTCCAGGTTATGCTGGTGGTTTGAGAGCAGCATTTCCATCCAGCCAAAGAAAGGGCCATGACTCTTCATAAATAGTTCTCTTCTTGGGAAAATGAGATAAGCGGTAGAATCAGAAAAGTGTTAGTCAAGTAGACCAGGGAAGACTGAGGCTCTGTGGACTTGTACTACAGCTGTGCATTTTGAGAAGTTTGCTCGTGGGAACACCTGTCCATCATTTTCTTTACCTGCCTGGGTGTCTACCTTCAAGTAATCAGTTAATCAATATTTAGTTTATCAGTCTGTTCTTGGTTCTGCATCTTTAGAGTCTTGAAATATCTTTTGGCTATATTTAAAGATAGGAATTTTATTACTATAAAATACAATGTTTGCACGATTTTATTCTTTTTTAGTTCACACCCCCTCCTGCCCCCCCCCCCAACTTATCACTAGCACCTGGGACAATCACAAGGCCTTTGTGAATATAGAATCTATTTTAATTCAGGGTCTGAAATTCTAATTTTCTATCTGGGCTTCTTGGAGTGTACATTGGAGATGGGCCAGAGTCTCCTTTATATTTATATCGTGTGAGTCAGTGGTAGAGGCCAGAGTCAGAAGCCTCTGGTTTTTAAATTTTAAATGTTTTTTTTTCCAAGTGGTTTGGCCACAAGACATGTCCTCCTAAAGCAAGTTAATCTGTCATAGTCAATCAGACAGCATTTTTAGTAGCTTAGTAATACTTATGAGTTAATATCATTTAGAAGTTGTTCATTATAACTAGGAAACAACATTTCTCTAACAGCCATGGAAGGTAGTATAGCTGGTCATGGTCTGATCTTGAAAGATGTCACTGAAACCTCACGAAATCTTGAAAACAAAGTTTAATAACAATATTTTATTATATATATATATATATACATATATATATCTTAATGTTTATTTTTTGAGAGAGCGCAACTGGAGGAGGGGCAGAGAGAGGGGGATAGAGGATCTGAAGTGGGCTCCACATGGACAGGCTGACAGCAGCCAGCCAGATGTGGGGCTCAAACTCATGAATCGTGAGATTATGACCCAAGCCGAAGTCAGATGCTCAACCTACTGAGCCACTGGGTGCCCCGATTATAACAGTTTAGATCCCAGAGTTCAGGTGTCACATTTTTTTAGATTATTGTCTTCTGAATTCCCATTATGAGATTTTATGTATAAATATATAATAATTTGTTATATATTTAAATGTATAATTTATATTTTGATAGATAAAATTATATCATAAACAATATATATTTCGTAAATATTATAGATAAATAATATTTAATAAATTATATTTGTGTGCATGTATATGAGTAGGATATATTATCCACTGTGTGTGTATGTATATATATATATTTTATATATACATATATATTTTTTATATATACATATATATATATATATGAACAATCTCATAATAAAAACCTGTGTGTCAGATTTCTAGATATATAAGCCTTAGTGAGACCGAGCACCTTTTTACTAGAACTAGGCACTCTGGGATCATCTTTATCACCTCCTCCCCTGTTCTCTGCTCCCTCCTCTTTTTTTTCTTTTTTTTCTTCTCTTTTCTCCTTCCCCCTCCGCCTCCTGCTTCTTTTTTTCTCTGGTGCAATTAAAACAAATCTCAAGAGCTAACTCTGCACCTCAGAGCTTCCCTGGCATTACTGAATGATGCATGGCCAGCTCAAAAATCTAACGCATCATTCCAACTAGTGTAACTTCCCAAACATGCAGCTACATGCTCCAAAGCAATGCTTAGCTGTTGTTAGCGTGCTGCCTCTGAACATTAAATATGCCAAATCCATGGTGTCTGTAGCTGTGAGGACGTGCCCAGAGATGCTACCAGTAGTCTGCTGTGATAAGCAGTCTTATTATATACTCTTGGCCCATAATGGTGACAGGTGACATTTTGCCTAAACAGTGTCAGGGGTAATCCATCACTGGTTACCCCTCATCACTATCTGCCTTTCTATGGGGATCATGTCCTTTCAATACCATTCAGAACGTGCCTTAGCTAATGTAATTTCTGGCTCTGAGATATATCAGGGGAGACAAAGTCTAGATCACTCACCATAGGAAACCAGAGGAGCATATTTTGCATTAGCAAAATGTGGATGCTTACATAGATGTCACCTAACATAGGTCTCCAGTGTGGTCCCATTTACATGTCTACTATAATTGCTCTATGTTCTCATATTCTCAGCTTTAAAATCATCAATAAAAAATGAATTAAATAGCACTGTTTTCTTTTAGCCCGGGGTGCACTGCCCAAATCACCCCTCAGAACAAACACTGCCCTTCACCCTGCTGTCCAGACTTTTGACCCCTGACCCATCACAGACAAGTCCCTCAACAGGAATTGCCCTTGACTGAAGGCAGTTTCCTTACTGAGGTTAGTCCCCAACTCGGGAGGTGGGGAGGGTGAGGGAAGCTCACATTCAATGATGGGTGTCTAGAGAGGGTTCAAAGGTCTGGCCCCCTCACCTCCACTGGGACGACTCTATAAGTTTATCCCAGTCACAGAGCTTCCTATAGGATCAGCTGATGCCTGTGTGTCTTGAGGCTGCACTTGCAAAGCAAGCACACACTTATATTATTTGTTGGGGTCACATGACAGGAGGCTTATGGAAATTACAGAGGACCCCTCAGCCCTGAGCCATCTTTGAAATGGCCATGCTTGTGATATGGGAAGATATTATTTTTATAGAAATTGGGAACTGAACCAAGTTTCTTATTACCACAGCATCTGCAGGTTGTTCTTTATCGGAAGCCACCAGTCCCTTCCCAACCACCTGAAAACACTTATCTGAGGCTATTTTCATGGCGTAACTGGTCCTGGTGGTAGAGTTAGTGCTACCATTTCTACCGTCATTACCATCCTGTTCTTCCACCCCAGGGGGACGGAGCCCCAGAATAACTGAAATGGGCCTTTCTCTGAGAGGTTGGTGATTTCTTCGGCAGCCTGCCTGGCATGTGACATGGGAGCTTTCAGCATGGTGAGGAAGGGGAGAGGAGGGGCTGGAGGTGGCAGGTACAGATAGGTAGTCTGCCAGGAGCGGAGTTCAGAGATTTAGATCTTAGCCCGGCGTTGCTGCGTGGGCCTTGGCAAGCACTCCTCATTTTATCACACAGCACTCTACCTCCGTTTCTATAACCTCCTGCAGCCTTCCTCCCAAGCAGCGTGGGAAGACAAAAACAGCTGTGCATGTTAGCAGCTTCAGCTGTTCCCACAGCAGCGCTACGCTGCAATATCCCAGGGGTCATCAAATATTTAGGAGGATGTTGCAGACCTTTGTATCATGGCCAGAAATGCCATGTGCTCAGGTCTGGATTCCACTGGGTTCTTGTTCGCGTTAGCAGAAACTCATGATGAAAAGGAAATGGCTCTTTTACCAAATTGTACCGCACTATAAGATCAACTGTGTCTTCATGCTCACCAGATACAGCTACAGCTTTTCAGTTTCTTGTTAGAGAAAATAACTAAGCGAGAACAATACTGGAATCAGAGTCTGTCCCAGATGCAAAACACTTTAGAATATTTATTTCTCATTATAATCTATTCATTAAATGTCATAGCCTGGCCCTCTGGGGAGAGTCACATACTACAACCCGTACTGGAGACGAGGTTGTGTATTTAAAGTCGGCCTTGGCTGATAAACGTGGAAAACTACAAGCTGCCTGAAAATTCCCTGGTGATGGTTGATGCTGGAGAATGCAGCTGGGGATGCTGAGAAGTATGTGCTATTACAGCAAAGTGTGGTCTAAATTTCCACTAAATATTTCCTTTCAGATGTGTGACTTCTTTGGGGGAGAGATATATAGCTCTTGTAATCAGGGACTAGAATACCCACTTTGGTAAAATTTGTTCTCAATTTAAAGTTGTTTTCTTTTTTTCTTAACACAGCTAAAATGGCTTTAGAGTTTTGTCTTTTTCTGGATGACTGCAAAGCCAATTTTTAGAGACCTGCATTGTAGCTTAATATTATGTCATTGGTTCAGTGTCAGCCAATGGGAAGATTAAGTGGATTTCCATATCCATAATGGCCATCTTCAGTCCAGTTCTAGTCAACATTTCCTTAATGACTGGAATGATGGAATAGGAATCTGTTCATTAATTTTGCCAATAAAAACAACTGGTGGGTGGCTTGTGTTTTAGACAGCCAGTCTTGAACTGTATTAAACAAAGAAGAAATGGATGATTAAAAACCATAGAAGTTTAGAGAGTGGTTACCAGGTAGTATTAGGGAGAACACTAAATTGCATAGCACAAAAGGGTACCTAGTTCCTGGGACATAGGCATTGTAGGCAATGACTTGAAGGCCATAACGGACCCCAAACCATAGCAAATGGAAAATCAAGATGTATATCTTGAAATAACCAAGTTAGCGTCTACAATTCCAACACTGGGTCTTTTGACTGCTTCCTGGTTATGAAACATTTACTCTGCACTGGAGGTGGTGAAAATGGATCCCTTTGCAATTTTGATGAAGGCTGGTGTTGACTTTACAAAATCCAGATTGCAAAAAGCCCTGGAGTAATGGTTTCAGTGGGAAGAAAGGACCTAACTAGATATATGGATTTAGAGTAGAAAGCTGTCAACGCTCTCAATTGAGTCAAAAGATTCAGTTCCTGGCTCAGATTTGATTTAACTGGCTAAGTGACCTTGAACAAGTCCCCCAACATCTTGGGTCCTCTATTTCTTAGCCTGGAAGTGAGGAGTTGCATTAGTACAGAGATTCTCAATCTGATCCTTAGAGAGTAACGGGAGACTGAACCATTTTCAGTGCTTAGAAAACCTAAAGAAATAGTCTATTTCCTAATAAGGAGGCCATATAGACTATTATTTAATTAACCCTGATGATAGATGAAAACTTTTGAAACATGAGTACACATAGGAAAAATAATAAAAGTCTTTTTCTTGGTAATCAAAAGGCAGGAAGCATTTCAGTCTCTAAACTAAGGCTTATGATGACCCTGGTTCCCAACAGAACTGAGAAACCCTGAAGACACTGCATTTGTATTGCATGAAGTGGGAGCCAGGGAAACATCTCTCGGGGGCAGGCTGGCTTTGGGTGCAAGATTAGAAGGAAGGCAGGGGGTATCACTAATACTAGCTATGTGACAGCCACTTATCTAAATGCATTATTTCATTTAATCCTCAAAACCAGGTACTGTTAATATCCCACCTTGAAGATGAGGAATCTGAAGCACAAAGGTAACACTTACTAAACTCTTTAAATGGTAGTTAATTATTACTAACCATCTGGATTGTTCCCAGTGGCCATTAATCCCACAGAAATGAGAGGGGCTGGATAAAGAGAAGAAAAAAAAGGCTTCTCATCTTCAGGCTTCTTCAAGGAGAAAATTTATGGTCTCTGGACTAGAGGACCTATGTTCCAGGTAAGCCTCTGTGTGATCTTGGGTGAGTCATTTTACCTTTCTGAATCATAATTTCACACCATACTGCAAGATTATTGGGAAGACATAGAATAATGTATCTGCAAGTGCTTTTGGAACCTAGGAGGTGATACACATGTGGGAGAATGAGGGATACCTGCCTCAGTGGAACTGCTCCCCAGTAGCATCAGTCATTCACTTAACAAACATTCATGGTATGCTCATTATGTGAAAGTAGAAGATTAGGTAACCCTTATCTCCTGTGTTGAGATGAAAAAGTGGTTAGTGGTTCTGTAGCTCTATTCCTTGCTCAGGTATTCTTGCTATAATATAATATCTTTAGATAGCAATGTGTACCAAATTTGCAGTAACCCAGTGTCCTGCCGTTAGTTCATGGTCTTAGTTGGCGAGTGTCAACATTTCCTTGCTTCTACCCCATTACCTCCCAATGATGTGTGTTGTCATTGCTGCTTAGTGTCCAGCATCAATTTGTGACCTGCGGCCAATTTTATTCCATTCTTAGAGCTTATCATTCCCCTCCAGAAAATGAGATCAAATACTTCACATGACCGAGATCAAGACCAGTGAAAAGGTTTTGATGTCTCCCCGGGAGGTGGGATGGGCAGAGTCATTTGTCTATGCAGTTTCCTGTTCGTGCACAACCACCAGACGGGTGCGGAGAGGCATGCATTCATCTTGATAGGTGGATGTTGTTTCTGGTTGTGTGATAAGAGTGGATAGGATGGGAAGGCAAACCGTTCTCAGCCTTACACATGGAGAACATGGTCTGGTTTCAAATGAAATGCCCTCAGCTTTCTGCTGTGATAAATTATATCCATATAATGTCACCATCTCTCAGGTCATAGGTGATAAACTAATTAATGCTGTCTCAGTGGTGGAAACTCTATATTGAGCTCGGAATCCAGAAGTCTCTTGCTGGAAATAGAAAACCTTGTTAAGGGCTCTTTTTCTACAGTAGGCCGTGGATAGCTGGTATGTCATGCCAGACTGGCATGTCCAAGATCGGCTGGAGAGCGGGCTCTGGAGATGCTGGGATGTGATCATTCAGGGACAAAAAGGTTTAGTTTTAAAAAGGAGAACTCAGAGTGCCTGGGTGGCTCAGTCGGTTAACCATCCGACTCTTGATTTCGGCTAAGGTCATGATCTCACGGTTCTTGGGTTCAAGCCCCACAAAGGGCTCTGTGCTGACCGAGTGGAGCCTGCTTGGGATTCTCTGTCTCTCCCTCTCTCTCTCTACCCCTCCCCTGCTCATTCTCTCTCTCTCTCTCTCAAAATAAATAAATAAACTTAAAAAAATATAAAAAGGAGAACTGAAAATAGAGACCACAAAGATCCGGTGACTTTGAACATAAGTGCCTTTAAATTGAATGTAAATGTTAAAAGAAAATACAAATAAATATTCACCATTGAGTGGTTTACAAAGGGTGAACTCTTAACTGGGTGGGTTGAGAGGGAGCTGAGAACACACAACGTGAGTATTTTTGTATGTTAACCATTATGTTCATGATAGCATCTTGTGATTTTCTTTTAAATATATATTTTATTACAGATCTTAAGTACTTAGCTTACTTACTAAGTACTTAATTAGAAGTATTTCTTTTATTTTTTTGCATTTTTTATTGAAGTGTGGTTGATACATGTTATTATATCGGTTTCAGGTGTGCAATATAGTGATTTCACAATTATGTAATTACAAAATACTCACCACGATAAGTATAGTTACCATTGTCACCATACAGTGTTATTACAATATTATTGATTATATTCTCCATGCTGTACTTTTCATTTTTGTGACGTATTTATTTGTAACTGGAAGTTTGTACCCCTTGATCCCCTTCACCTATTTTGCCTATCCTACCATCCTCCTGCCCTCTGGCAACCACCAGTTTGTTCTCTGTATGTATGAATCTATCCCTGTTTGTTTGTTTGTTCAGTTGTTTTTTAGAATCCACGTATAAGTGGAATCATATGGTAGTTGTCTTCTTCTTTCTGACTTATTTTAATTGACATAATACCCTCTAGGTCCACCCATGTGTTACAAATGACAAGACTTCATTTCTTTTTTATGGCTAAGTAGTAATACTCCACTATACATATATATCACATCTTCTTTATCCCTTCATTTATCCGTGGACACTTAGGTTGCTTTCATATCTTGGTTATAGCAAATAATGCTAACACTTATCTTTTCAAATAAGCGTTTTTGTTTTCTTTGGGTAAAAACCTCATAGTAGGGTTATAGGATGATATGGCATTTCTATTTTTAATTTTTTGAGGAAACTCCATACTGTTTTCCACAATGGCTGCCCCAATTTACGTTCCTACCAACAGCACATGGGGTTCATTTTTCTACATCCTTGCCAATATTTGTTATCTTCTGATTTTTTGATAATAGCAAAAATACTGCTATTGCCTGTTAATATCCATGGAACTTAGAGAAACATTCTATTCTCTACTCCTTTCAATATCCATAGTATCGTGTATGTGTCCTACTATGAAACTTTAAAATTTTGTAATTATTTCCATGGTTGTCATATTTCTTAGTGGAGAATGTATCTTTTAAAAAGTTTTTTTTTAATGTTTATTTATGTTAGAGAGAGAACGAGAGGGAGAGGGAGAGCACCAGAGAGAGAGGGAGACAGAATCCGAAGCAGGCTCTAGGCTCTGAGCTGTTAGCACAGAGCTCGAGGCAGGGCTTGAACTCAAGAACTGTGAGATCATGACCCCCAATGAGCCGCCCAGGGGCCGCTAGTGGAGAATGTATCTTAATGCACGTGTGAGAGTTTTGGATCTATATGAGAGACCCAATTTTGCATTATGGTTCTGACAAGATGCAGGACCTTGGGCAACTCACTTTACCTTTCCCCAAGCCTCTGTCTCTTCTGATAAAAAGTGGGTAATAATATGTATCTCCAACTCTTGAAAGAAAGAAATAATATAGCATCTGTAAAAGCACGTGGCACAGGGGCCAAAAGATATTGTTTCTTTTTTACATCTATTTTTCTTAGCTTCTTAAGTTGTAGAGCCAAGTTTTGTGTTTCCTGTAATTCATCATAGAATATTTATTGGGTACTCAAAAATACTATTAAATGAGAGAATCTATTCTATGTTAATACCAAAGACATAAAAATGCCACTTTCTTGCCTTTTTAACTTACCTTTATTCTGGGGCAGTTGATTATTTTCCCTTGATAATTCTGTTTTACAACTTATATCTCTCTTCTGCACAAAGTAACATTTGATAGGTACTGCTACAGGGAGGATTAGTTGCTCGTCCAGTTATGAATCTCATTTAAGTTTATACTGCCTTGTTACTTTGGCTCAAGCCAATTCCAAATCTGTAGAGAAAGAGTAATGCTATATATATACATCCTTTAGCAAAATTGTTCTTTATGACAATTATATTCTTGATGGGAAGATAGGCAAAAATATATGCCCAATGAATGACTAAGTTTATGCAATAAGTTCCCGTGAGAGCCCTGTTCCATTTTCCCAGGCTTTGTTGTTCTCGGTAACCATTGTCTCTTGCCATTAACAATCTCTTTAAATGATGTATGGGGGCTGGGGAAAAAAAGGAATAGGGCATGAAAATATTCTGAAGAATTTTTCAGAAAGAGTTAGGCTAACAGGCCAAGAACCTTGGCATTAGTTTGGCTCTTAAAGGTCTAAAGAAGAGATGCACATCAGCAAACATCATGGGTGAGAAATTAATCATAAGGCTATGTGGGAGTGCTGAGCAGCTCCAGGAACCCTCTGGGCACTTATACAGTTGCTTCGTATCCCAGTGGTAATGTCACCGGAGTTCAGCAGGACTTTCCCTAGTCTTGGGAACCTGCTTCCTTCTCAATCATCTGACATTTATCCTGCCTAAGAAGTGGGCTCTGATTGGATATGTTTGCCATTATACAACAGCTTTCCTGGA
Source organism: Prionailurus viverrinus (assembly GCF_022837055.1). Lineage (NCBI taxonomy): Eukaryota > Metazoa > Chordata > Mammalia > Carnivora > Felidae > Prionailurus > Prionailurus viverrinus. The sequence goes on from NC_062568.1 coordinate 51,840,832, forward strand.
GGGCACAGTTTTCTAGAAGTTGTCCGGAGTTGTTTGGTGTCTCCAGTGTCTGCCGTATTCTCTGACTTGAGAATAATCACTTTGGAAATGGGAATAGGGATTTGGGAGCCTTGTAGGTGGTTGGAGCCATGAAAAGGGAATAGTATGAACAGAGGCAAAAATTGCTGCATGGAGCATGTTTGGGGGGACATCAAACAGTTCATGTTGGTTAGTGAAGTGTTTCTCAGTTAGGGGTCTGTGAACTTCTAAGGGGCCATGAAGGTGTTGTTAGGGCAGCTGTGAGTTCTCTTTATGCATTAATATAACTTTAGTTTAATTGCAATAATAGCCCTAAAATAATGAACATAAGCATGTATTTGACCAGCGATGTGGCCACCTTATATATAATCTGCACTGAGCAGTGTATACCATATTCATGGTGGTGTGAGTTTAATTAGAACATCATGATTGAACACACAAAATTGATGTTATTTGAATTTTATTGGTTTTGTAAGATTATTTGTATTTAATTCATAAATAATTTTTGGTTTGTAGTGGTTTAAAAGCTAACAGAATGGGGTGCCTGGGTTGCTCAGTGGGTTGAGCATCCAACTTCAGCTCAGGTCATGATCTCATGGTTTGTGAGTTTGAGCCCTGTATTGGGCTTGCAGCTGTCAGTGCGGAACCTGCTTCAGATCCTCTGTCTCTCTCTCTCTCTCTCTCTGCACCTCTCCCACTCATACACTCTCTCTCTCACACACACACAAAAAAACATTAAAAAACTTAATTTAAAAAAGTAAAATCTATGAGCATAAGGAGGTTTTTTATTTTTATTTCTTACTAAGTTTTTGTTCACATTTGATAACATTGTAATGAAATGATTTAATTCAACACTGGGCACCTGAAAGAGTATATTAAATGGGGCCCATGTTCATTAAGAGTGCACTTATTGGGGCGCCTGGGTGGCGCAGTCGGTTAAGCGTCCGACTTCAGCCAGGTCACGATCTCGCGGCCCGTGAGTTTGAGCTCCGCGTCAGGCTCTGGGCTGATGGCTCAGAGCCTGGAGCCTGTTTCCGATTCTGTGTCTCCCTCTCTCTCTGCCCCTCCCCTGTTCATGCTCTGTCTCTCTCTGTCCCCAAAATAAATAAATGTTGAAAAAAAATTTTGAAAAAAAAAAGAGTGCACTTATCATGATGAGCACTGGGTGATGGATGTATGGAATTGTTGAATATAGTACAATATAGTGATATTGTACACCTGAAACTAATTAACACTGTATGTTCAGTATACTGGAATTTTAAAAAAGGGTCCATATTTTACTCATATTTGAGAAACAATTGGCTAGAGTAGGAGTTGGCAAACTCTGTGAAGAGTCAGATAGTAAATATTTTAGGATTTGCAGACCAAGAGGCAGAACTGAGGGCATTATATTGGTGCTTATATAATAAAAAAGCAAATTTCCAGATTAAAAAAATTTTTTAATTAAACAAAATTTAAGTTTATTTATTTGGAGACAGAGAGAATGAGAGAGCATGAGTGGGGTAGGGGCAGAGAGAGAGAGAGAGAGGGAGAGAGAATTCCAAGCTGGCTCCACACTGTCGGTGCAGAGCCAATGTGAGGCTCAAACTCATGAACCATGAGATCATGACCTGAGCTGAAATCAAGAGTCGGATGCTTAACCTACTGAGCCACCCTCATGCCCCTCCACAGGTTTTTTTTTTTTTTTATTGATGAAATACAAACACCAATGCTGTTGCTACTGCTGCTGATAATGATGGTAATAATATCTGAATACTTTTTTTTTTTTTTTTTGTAATATAGGCCTCCTAATGAAAAGAATGAAATTTCTCTTTTGGGGAGGATAACATCTCATTTAATTGGGGTCCAAAGTTAGTGTTCCCTGTCATCAAATAGATTATAAACATTCGTCTGTAAAAACAATTGTGAGCTTGCATGTTGTACAGAAACAGCCAGCAGGCCAGATTTGACCTATGGGCCAAGTTTGTTGACATCTGAGTAAAGTATAAGGTATGTGTTGTGGGTGGAGACATTTAGTCAACCTCTCCACACTTATTTTGTCTTCTGGAAGCTCTTCTATAAACTGGGGGCATTAAAAGTAGCAACCTTTATGGGATATTGTAAAGATTACGTGTGATAATTCATAAGTACCTTGATCCCTGTCTTATCATCATCCTTACATTTCAGAGAATATTTTATACTTACTTTGGAAAGTAATATAGGTCACTGGAGGATTTTGAACAGGAAATAAGCAACACTGGAGCTGCACTTTGGAAGAGTCATCTGGCAACAGCGTGAGGGATGGATCAAGGCTGGGGCAGGAGGACAGTGAGGAGGCAGCTAAAATAGCTCTCAATCCTATCACGGCTTCTTGATACTTTTATCCATGTCGGTTTTATCTACCCCAAGTGAGGGGCTGTGGGGGGGAAGAAACTAATTGTGGTAGACAGAGTAATGGTTCCAAAGATGCCCTTACTGTAATCTATGAAACCTATGAATATGTCACCTTACATGGAAAAAGAGACTTTACTGATGTGATTAAAGTTAAGTACCTTGAGATGGGGAGAATGTCCTGGATTATTAGGCCCAGTCTAATCACATGAGTCCTTAAAATCAGAGAAACTTTCCCTGCTGTAGAAAACCAGAAGTAGCAATATGAGAAAGTCTTGGCCCACCATTGCTGGCTTTGAAGATGGAGGAAGGGGACCATGAGCCAAGGAAGGTAAGCAGCTTCTAGATGCCAGAAAAGGCAGGGAAATGCATTGTCCCTAAGAGCTCCCTAGAAAGGAATATAGTCCTGTCAATACCTTGATGTTAACCCTGTGGGATTTGTGTTGGATATCTGAACTATAGAACTATAAGATAATAAATAATGTTGTTTAAGCCACTGACTTTGTGGTAAGTTGTTATGGCAGCAACAGAAAACTAATACACCAATACTATCCAGTTACACATGATAATAAGAAAGTACAATGAAAGACAATTCCAGATAAGTCTAAATATTTTAATATAATTTATTGTCAAATTGGCTTACATACAACACCCAGTGCTCATCCCAGCAAGTGCCCTCAATGCCTATCACCCATTTTCCCCTCTCCCCCTCTCCCCCACTCCCCCATCCACCCTCAGTTTGTTCTCTGTATTTAAGAGTCTCTTGTGGTTTGCCTCCCTCCCTCTCTGTTTGTAATTATTTATTTCCTCTTCCCTTCCCCCATGGTCTTCTGTTAAGTTTCTCAAGATCCACATATGAGTGAAAACACATGATATCTGTCCTTCTCTGACTGACTCAAATAAGTCTAAATATTATGTTGCATTCCAAGCACTTTCCTTTTTTTGGAACATAAAGATTATTGTTTTTATGAAGATAGTTTTTCTTGACCCCAATGAATAAATGACAAACCAATATTTAAGAATATTTGTTTGAAAGGCACCAAATATTGGCATACATGAGATCTCAGCTTGGAAACATGTGGAGGTCTACCTAAGTTTGATTCAATAAATTCTACCAGTACTTCATGAGTACTTTATTCCAGGTGGGGCTTTCAAAAATGGTTATTTTATAGTCCCTGCTAACAAACTAGTGATCCATGAATGAATATGAGTAAGGATATGAACCAGGTATTACAAACTGAATTCCTAAATGTTCCTAGGAAGTGTGGATGGTGCTATAGCAGCTGACATTCTTGCAGATGACCCCAGTGCTTGGTCTTGAAGGATGAGCAGGAGTGATTGGAGGAGGAAAGATCCAAGGGTAGTCAAGCAGGGGTACTCAGTGCATAGTGGGATGAGTTTGCAGAGTCCTAGGCAGACTTGGAGAGCTCTGACAATGAGCTGGCCAGCTTGGAGCTTTCTCTTTCTCCTTTAGCCGTCACAGTTCTGTGGAGTTGAGTGGAAAAGAGGAGAGATGTCTGGGCAGAAGGTCTTATTCTCTAAATCTTGCATCTTGACTTAACAAGCTGCTTGGCCTGTCCCGCACTCTTTTCTTCCCACATTGGTCCATTCGACATTTAGAAAAATTGGAAAAAAAACTATTATCTGTAGAATAGCAGCAAATGTGTTTTCCCCCCTGTCCTGTAGAGAGAAGGAATATTTAATTAGTCTACCTGTGGGCCTAATAAACAACAGGGAGTTATCTCAGGAGGGGGGAGAATTGAGGATAGAGTAAACTGAATGATACTTATACATATTCCACAAACTGACTGACAGAGTTGGGCCCGAGATGGTGTGGAGGTATGTCAGCACTTGGGGGAAATGGGGAAATTAATGAGGCAGAGATGGAAGGACAGATCATCTGGATGGGGGATGGTGAGGGCCTTCGTTAACCTTGAAATTTGCTTCAGGGGAAGGCATGTCCTGGAGGTTTCTTACCCAAGACTGTGAATCCCAGACTTCGAGCGGTGGAGAAATTGCTAACCATGATAACTCATTTATGGGCTCAGACATTATGGATATGAGAGGAAGTCTGCTGGCCTGGAGCATGAAAACAGCAAGGATTGAAATATATAAGCAGAGAGAAGAATTCTGTACGTTAGTGTTATGTTTCTGAGTTTCTCCTGGGACGAGGGTGATTCATTATATAAACAGGGATGAGATCACATGGGCCGATCAGGATCTACAATAAATCTTGAGACAACTCCGGGAAGGGTACTCTGTGGTGTTAGCAATCAAATGTAAGGAGACCACACCATCCCCTTCTTAAGTATCAACAGCAATAAAGTGAAAGCACACAGGTGTCTGATTTGTTCTTTCTAATTCGCTATGATGACTTGGGGAAGTGTGGCTGCCAAGTGCCGGCTCCTAGTGTGCATAAAGGCAGTGACTTCATGAGAACTATCAGAAGATTAAAAAATTCAAAGACAAAGGATGACAAGAAAGATGAACGAACTAAAGTAATTAGGTAAGTATCTGTGAGTAACAGAAGCCTCAGGATGGTTGTCCTGAGTTTTTGCTGTAAAGTACTTGTCTGCAATATTTTAAGGACTTAGTAGAATTTTATTTTAAAGCCATGACATTAGCACAGTTAAGCCAATCAATGTTTTTTAATAGCCTTTTAAAGGTGCCTTTTTAATTGTGCTCTGTGGGAAGGAAAGGCACATGGAGACTGGAAAAACATCTAAAAATGGCTTAGTCAGATCTTTCAAAACTATTTGCAAGTGCAAATTTCTGGCTTGGTTTGATTGCTGTAGAAGTGGGGTTAAAGTGCGAGATCTAAAGGGCTTATTCCCCAGCGAAAAAACAAAGACTTAGCTCTTGTATACATTCATTCAGCTTGGCCCCAGAGCAAAAATATTTAGAATCTGCACCATTTTCCCTTTAGAGATGCAAGAGAGTTGCGGTTTCTCTTAGAGGAGAAATAGCTCTACGCGGAATTTTTCCTGCCCACATTGGGGCCCAGGAGGGCCAGAGAACACTCACGTTGCTCCTTCTAGCAGTCCTCTGACCTCCTGAATGTTTGCCAGTGATCGCTTCAGTTTTTTATAGTTAGAATGTGCCTAACATCTGGATGAATAGCAAAAAGTACTGTTAACTTTCCAACTTGCTATTTGGCGCAATGCCCACGTTATTGGCAGAACCATCATAGTTCATTCCCCTTTCTTCATAGCTTAGTTTTGTGTGATGCTTTGTTGTTTAAAAAATGCTTTCATATATATTATCCTGTTGGGAGCCCATGATAGTCATGTGATACAAGGAAGCTATTATTAGTTTCTGTTTTATAAATGTAGAAACTAAAGCTTGGAAATATGGAGAGGTCTATCCAAGGTCGGTTAAACAAATTCAACCAGCATTTCATGAGTACTGTAGAATGCTTTATATATCTCAGGGGACTTTCAAAAATGATTATTTTATAGTTCCTGCAAACAAACTAGAAGCCACATATCTACCATATCTCACTTCTTCTCCAGTGCAATTTCTATGAAATTACATTGTCTCTTGCATGGCATGTGGACTTCTCTGAAGAATTTACTTAAACAATTTTTTTTTAATTTTTTCATTTATTTTCTTGAGTTTTACTGAGATATAATTGATATACAGCACTGTAAAAGTTTAGCATGTATAGCATAATGACTTGACTTACATATGTTGTGTAATGATTACATTAGCAAGATATAAAAAAAGAAAAAGAAAAAAATGGATTTTTCCTTGTGATGAGAACTCAGAATTTACTTTCTTAATAATTTTCACATATACCATATTGATAATTACATTAAATTTATTTTATTTTTTTAATTTAAATTTTTTTAAATTTCCGTCCAAGTTAGTTAGCATATAGGGCAACAATGATTTCAGAAGTAGATTCCTTAATGCCCCTGCCCATTTAGCCCACCCCCTCTCCCACAACCCCTCCAGTAAACCCTCTGAACCCTCTGTTTGTTCTTCATATTTAAGAGTCTCTTATGTTTTGTCCCCATCCCTGTTTTTATATTATTTTTGCTTCCCTTCCCTTATGTTCATCTGTTTTGTGTCTTAAATTCCTCATGTGAGTCAAGTCATATGATATTTGTCTTTCTCTGACTAATTTAACTTAGCATAATACCCTCTAGTTCCACCCACATAGTTGCAAATGCAAGATTTCATTCTTTTTGATTGCCGAGTAATACTCCATTGTATATATACCACATCTTCTTTACCCATTCATCCATTGATGGACATTTGGGCTCTTCCCATACTTTGGCTATTGTTGATAGTGCTGCTATAAACATTGGGGTGCATGTGCCCCTTCGAATCAGCATTTTTGTATCCTTTAGATAAACACCTAGTAGTGCAATTGCTGGGTTGTAAGGTAGTTCTATTTTTAATTTTTTGAGGACCCTCCATACTGTTTGGAGGGAATGCAAGCTGGCTGCCCCAGTTTGCATTCCCACCAACGGTGCAAAAGGGTTCCCCTTTCTCTGTATCCTTGCCAACATCTGTTGCTTCCTGAGTTGTTAATGTTAGCCATTCTGACAGGTGTCAGGTGGTATCTCATTGTGGTTTTGATTTGTATTTCTCTGATGATGAGTGATGTTGAGCATTTTTTCATGTGTTGGATGGCCATCTGGATGTCTTCTTTGGAGAAGTGTCTATTCATGTCTTTTGCCCATTTCTTCACTGGATGATTTGTTTTTTGGGCATTGAGTTTGATAAGTTCTCATTGAGTTTGATAAGTTCTTTATAGATTTTGGATACTAGCTCTTTATCTGATATGTTGTTTGCAAATATCTTCTCTCATTCTGTCATTTGCCTTTTAGTTTTGCTGATTGTTTCCTTCACTGTGCAGAAGTTTTTATTTTGATGAGGTCCCAATAGTTCATTTTTGCTTTTGTTTCCCTTGCCTCCAGATACGTGTTGAGTAAGAAGTTGCTGCAGCTAATGTCAAAGAGGTTTTTGCCTGCTTTCTCCGCAAGGGTTTTTTTGATGGCTTCCTGTTTTACAGTTAGGTCTTTCATCCATTTTGAGTTTATTTTTGTGTATGGTGTACAAAAGTGGTCCAGGTTCATTTTTCTGCATGTTGCTGTCCAGTTTTCCTAGTACCACTTGTTGAAGAGACTGTCTTTATTCTACTGGATATTCTTTCCTGCTTTGTCAAAGATTAGTTGGCCGTACATTTGTGTGTCCATTTCTGGGCTCTCTATTCTGTTCCATTGATTTGAGTGTCTGTTTTTGTGCCAGTACCATACTGTCTTGATGATTACAGATTTGTAATACAGCTTGAAGTCTGACTTCTTTAAAATTTTTCAATCCAAGTATTTGTTGATTTGGAGTTGCAACATAATGACAGAGTGTGGTATAGATAATTTGGGGAAATGAATTAACCAATAGAAAAGATTATCTGGTCTTGCTTTTTTTTGGATTAGTTTTAGAAAGAAGAGTGATTTGGGGTATTTGTTTTTCTATGCATTTCACTGCAGTGTTCATCCCAGTACTATGTGCTGCTGTATTGACCCGCTATGATCAGTTCCAACAAGAGGCCACGAATATACGTACAAAATGGAAGAAACTGAACAAGGTGGAGAGATGGGTTGGAGAAGAGGGGAAGTGCCTCTGGGCCACCATGGCTATCTGTGACCAGGCAGGCACTACACCAGTACATTTTAATGCCTTTGTATTTGTCCTTACACTTGGCTAGTCCTATTAGTAAGTGACATGCTTGATGGTTTGTTGTTTTCCTTACTTTCCTAGAGAAAAGGTCTCTGAAAACTCTAAACCTTTCTGAGTGAAACTAAAAGAAACAGTTCCCCCCCCCCCCCCATCACACTCCCACCCACCCGCCTGCCTGCATTTCTCAGTTTTGACTGAGGGTCCTGGATGAAAAGTTTGTAGGAGGCAGAAAGTAGGGGGATTATCAGGGATGGTGCTGCATTGAAACCAAGGAAAGGATGTATTCTAGGGCAGAACAATGTGGAGTAGTCTCACAGAGCTGAATTGGCACACTAGCTCTGCTGTGAGATCCTGAAGCACTTAAACCTTGTGAGACTCAGTTTCCTTACAGTAACATTGATCTAATGATGCCTATTTTAATTGGCTGTTTAAAGGTTTACATGAAATAACATATCTGTGAAGGGTCAAGAGGACTGTGTGGTATACAGCAGGTACTCAGTCATGGTAGCAGCTACTTCTACTACTCTTGTCACCCGCACTGCCACTAGAGCCATCAGGTTGGAGAAAGCAAGAAACCAGGTTAGCTCTTGTCTGCCACTTTTCCATTCTCTTGGATCCTGTTATTGGGGATAGAAAGGGCAAGACTTCTCTCAACAAAACCAGTTAGAAACCCATGACTCCATTGTTTTAGCTAAAGAAGTCGGTCCTGCAAAGATTTTACCAATAGTAGTTTAAAAGTGCTTTGGTCTGGGAGGCTACACCAGGCACTAGAATTCTGATTCAAGGTATGTTCCCAACTGCAATTCAACTGTTCAGCCATTGTGATGACATGCCTTAGTTTTCTGAACTTCAGTTTGCCTTTTGCTAAGTGAGACTGGAACTAGATCTCAATCCAATCAAATTGGTAGAAATGTTTGAGTAACAAAGGCCAAATAGCAAAGGATTTCTTGTGTATTTCTTCTGCTCTCTTGTCTCCCACTTTTGCCACAAACACACACATTCCATTGCTCTTTTTACAATAAAGGTTTTGATACAGTGAAGACACAACTGGGGAGCCCATGCGTCCATTTGTTCACTTACTCAAGGACCCTTTCTGAGCACTTATTACATGTCAGGCATTGACCTATTTAGGGAAGTGCTTGGGCTCCCCCAGGCATTGTAATGGAGGGTGCATGAATCATGGCTTCATATATGATCTGGCAGCATAAGAACTTTGTAAGTGGAAACAGTGGGTCAGGAAGCAAGGAGGCAAAGTCAGTCTCTGCACAATGAGAGACTGAACTTGGAATGGTGCACTGTGATCTGGGAACCTCATTATTAGCAAGTTGGAGACACACTGGAGAGTGTTCAGAGAAAAGCCACAAGGATGATAAACGGGCGGAAAGACTGATTTATGAAGACTTACACAACAAAATATGTATTCTTGGATCAACAAAGACTTCAGAAGAAAGTGATCACTATCAACAACTCTCTGAAGGTTGTGAATTCCCCAGAGGCACCCCAGAGGTGTTTGCCTGATATGTGAAATGTGACAAGGAATCAGAAGATGGCAAATTTAACCTGTGGATCAGGGAAAAACGAGAAATATAAATCTATCCAGGCCTTATTGATGGGAAGTAGCTTCCAAGGGCAATATCCTTAATCTGTTTTATCTCCTATATACATTTCTGCAGTTGTAATTATGCAAATCATTTGTTGTTTCTTTATGTTCAAGGGTTTTATGTGTGTTTCCTATTTACACACACCTTCCCTGAAGATGTCAAGAATGAAATATTTGATTTTTTTTTGTAACCTTCCACTTCAAAGGCTTAAAGATAAAAGCAGTTGAGTTATGGACAAATTGTTTTTTTAAACCAAAGTTTGCATGCTTAACCTTTGTTGAAAGTCGTTGTCATAATGTGAATTTTATTCCTATGAAAAGCCAGATGGGTGACTCTTTACAAAACTATCCCTCAGTGACCTGATCAACAGTTTTACGCACACGCACACACACACACACACACGCATACACATGATACACCATAAAGCTTTCAAAGGATATAAAATCAATTTAAGGGCAGAATCCAATCCATGCAATTTTATGTATTCGGGACTCCTGTGAGCACGGCAATTTTAGCTATGGGATAGAGGTGCAATACTTCAAGAAAATAGCCCAAGTGAGACCTGGACCTAAGGTTTGGGCCACAGAAACCCTCTAAAGAGCTGGGTCCTATGGACTGGCAGGGCTATTTGCTCTTAGCATTGCTTACGTCAGTGTCAGGGCATGGAACTGGGTCCAATAGAAGACTAACATTATATCTATTAAAATACTTTTTGGTCTCACAACCCTGGTTTCCACTGGTGATCTAACTGGTTCCTGGGTGGTGAGTCTATGTCTGGATCAGGGCTGGGGTCGGGCACACAGCCAAGCTAAAACTGTGGGCTTGGTCCATCCCCCTGGCCACCACAGTGGTTGGCTCAGGGGCAGGCCTGCGACCTGAGCTGGGACTCAAGGACATTTTCTAAGATGGTACAGCTCAGATCTTCTCTTCATGGCCAGGGCAGCATGAAGATATGAAAGCTGGAACTGCTGGGGTAAATTTTGCTGTTATGATGGGGGCCGGCCCGAGAAGGAGGCCTGTGCACGGACCCATGCAAAGCCAGAGGAAAATCATGGGGGGTGGAGCCAGAGTCCTGCTGACAAAATCCTATCTGGCTGCCTGTCTCTGCTCTTTTCAGTTATTAGTATTAATAAATGCCCTTTCATTATTAACTGCTTTTGACCTGGGCTTTGGTGCCTTGTGGCATAAAGAATCCCAATTACTATTTGAATAAGGGACCAGGTTGTATGGTAGAGGTCATGATTTCTGTCTAAGTGTGGAGGAGAGAAGGTCCATGTGAGCTGGGAGATAGTTACAGCCATCGTCGCAGGGTGGGGAGGAGGGAATAGAAGGCAGGAGGTAACTAACAGTTGAGTGTCTCCTAGGTTCCAGACATTGGGACTAGTCCTCACAGTCCACACCCATGACCAAACTGTTCTTTTTGTCTCCTTATCCTATTTTGTAAGTGAGAAAACTAAGGCTTGGACTAGTGGAGCAACTTGCTTCAGTCAAGTGGGGGAGACATAAAGATTTGATGAACCTGTGCTCTTCTCACGGCTCCTCGCTCTTTCAAGCCTACAGCTTGGGTTCCAGATACCTGTGTGTCAGTCCCAGTTCTAGGTGTTCAGCCTTGGACAAGTCACCCATGTTCTCTGTGCCTTCGTTTCCTCCCACGTAGCATGGTGATGATGATGCCCGCCTCTCAGAAGCATTCTGGAGCTTCATGTGTGGGAAGCCCTTGTGAGAGGTGAGTGTGAGGCATTATTCTTACTGGGGAAAGCTTCAGGGAGGAAATAACACCTAGCCTGGGGACAGTAGTAGGGGTGGGTTTCTGTGGGGAGTTAGCAGGGGAAGGATGAACCGAACAGATCGGCTGAGGCAAAGGCGTGGAACACAACTGAACTTTGGTCATTTGTGCAAAAGAAAAGAAACCGCCCCAGCAGCTCCTGATGTGAAGCTTTGGGGAATAAGTTCCAGGGCAGTGTTCCTTTATTTGTTTGTTTATTTGTTCATTTATCTTTCCACTTATTCAAGGAGAAATATACTCTCATAACTCCATTAACTTTCTTCCTCTGGCCTAAGTGCTAGTAGTCTACTGAAGTCACTCGATATGTGTAATTTCCCTAGCTTCTGTATCCCACGTGGCTTTCCTCTCCTCGACACTTTCATCCTTATTTAATGATATAGATATTTATATATCAATATATAAATATTAATAAATATATCTCATTATGTGTATTTGTACATAAGCATATATTAAAAAAATATTTTAACCTTTTGATCTCCTTCACTGATTTCTCTTACCTCCCATCTCTGACAACCACCAATTTGTTTTTTCTATGAGTTTATTTATTTTTATTTTTTTATATTCCACATCTAGTGGAGATCATACAGTATTGGTCTTTGTCTGACTTATTTAACTTAGCATAATGCCCTTAAGATCCATGCATGTTGTCACAAATGGCAAGATTTCATTCTTTTTTAATGGCTGAATAATACTTCATTGTGTGTGCATATATATACACACACACATAACATATATACCCATATGTATATATACACACATATATACATATATACTATATATACATACATGTGTGTAGATAGACATATATGTCTATAGATAGATACACATTAAATTTTCCTTATCCATTCATCCTTTGATGGCCACTTAGGTTGTTACATATCTTGGCTATTGTAAATAATGCTGCAGTGAACATGGGACTGTGTATATCTTTTCAAGTTAGTGTTTTCATTTTCTCCAGATAAATGCCCAGAAGTGGAATTGCTGGATCACATGGTAGTTGTATTTTTAATATTTTGAGGAACTTCCATACTGTTTACCATTGTGACTATGCCAATTTACATTCTCACCAACAGTACACAAAGGTTCCCTTTTTTCCACATTCTTGCCAACACTTGTTATCGCTTGTCTTTTTGATTCTAACTGGTGTGAGGTGACATCTTATTATGGTTTTGATTTGCATTTCCTTGATGACTGACGATGTTGAGCATCTTTTCATGTGTCTGTTGGCCTTCTGTATGTCTCCTTTGGAAAAATGTCTAATCAGATCTTATGCTCATTTAAAAAAATTTTTTTTAACATATATTTATTTTTGAGAGACAGAGAGAGAGCACATGCAGGGGAGAAGGAGAGAGAGAGGGAAACACAGAATCCCAAGCAGGCTCTAGGCTCTGAGCTGTCATCACAGAGCACGATGCAGGGCTCAAGCTCACAAACCACGAGATCATGACCTGAGCTGAAGTCGGATGCTTAACCGACTGAACCACCCAGGCACCCCTCTTTTGCTCATTTTTAAATTGCATTGTTTGTTTTTTGCTATTGAGATGTATGAGTTCTTTAGATATTTTGGATATTAACCCCTTACCAGATATATGACTTGGAGATAATTTCTCCCATCTAATAGGTTGCCTTTTTATTTTGTTGGTGGTTTCTTTTGCTGTGCAGTAGCTTTTTTGTTTTATGTAGTCTCACTATTTACTCTTGCTTTTGTTGCTTCTACTTTTGGTGTCAGATTAAAAAAATCATCTTCAAGACCTATGCCAAGGAGCTTCTGCCTATGTTTTTTTCTGGGAGTTTATGGTTTCAGGTCTTACATTCAAGTCTTTAATCCATTTTGAGTTAACTCTTTTGTGCGTATGTTATAAGATAGTAATTGGTTTCATTCTTTTGTCTATGGCCGTCCAGTTTTCTCAACACCATTTATTGGAGAGACTGTATTTCCCCATTGTGTATTCTTGGCTCCTTTGTTGTAAATTAATTGACCATGTATGCATGAGTTTATTTCTGGGCTCTCTATACTGCTCCATTGATCTAAGTGTCTGTTATGCCAATATCATAATGTTTTAATTATTATAGCTCTGTAATAGGATTTGAAATAAGGGAGCATGATGCCTGAAGCTTTCTTCTTTGTCAAGGCTGCTTTGGTTATTCAGGGTCTTTATTTTTATCTCATATGTACTATATATTTTTATATTTTATTTGTTTAAATTTAAAAAAACTGTTTATTTACTTTTGAGAGAGAGACAGAGTGCAAGCAGGGGAGGGGCAGGGAGAGAGGAAGACACAGAATCCGAAGCAGGCTCCAGGCTCTGAGCTGTCAGCACAGCTGACATGAACCATGAGATCATGACCTGAACCAAAGTCAAACACTTAACTGACCGAGCCACCCAGGCGTCCCTATATTTTATTTATTTAGTTTGTCCCTCTGTTTCTTCCATTGGACTATAAGCTCCCCAAGGGCAAGGATTCCCCCTCCCCCAACCCATTTTGTTTGCAGTTATATCCCAGTACCTTGAACAGTGTCTGGCACATAGTAGATATGCAATAAATATTTGTTGAATCAAAGAACCATTTTTATATCTACCCTATCTGTGGTGGGCCATACATGGATATCATCTGAAAGAGAATCCTCCTTTCCACTGATCTTCTCACACAAAGAGTTTAAGAATTGTCAAGAAACATTTTTCTCCTCATCCTGTCAGTCCATCTAGCTCCATCTTAGAAGAGGATGCGTCTCCTTTTTATGGATCCTCCTTCACTTCTCCTCCTCACAATCCCATTGACCTATTTCTAACCCTCTGTCTTTTCCTGCCCGGGTGCTGAGTTCATCTTGGAGGGTTTCTATCAGTGTTTTTGAGGTCCTGTCCTTCTATCTTTCAAAGTCTTCAGAGTGTCACATCTACAAGACAAACTTTGCCCCCTGCTAATGCTGATCTTCTTCTCTTGGAGCCTAACTTTGATGTACCAACGTATTCTCAAAGTCTCTTTTTCTTGGCTCCTTTCAAAGGCAACTTCCTTTCAAGGAGAGGATGAAGAAGACCAGAAAAGAAGGGACAAAATGAAAAAAAGAACACTTCACCCTGTCTTACATGTATTCCCAATTCCTTAATTAAGAGAAGAGATAAAAATTGAACTCTTGATTTGTCTTAATTGGGCTGAGAAAGCATATCTGGCAACAGACCTATTATTGGAATCACTAATTTTATTTCTCTCACTCTTACCTTCCTTTTGATTTAATGATACTTATACTAAATAATGGGCAGAGATATACTGGAATATTTCTACTGGTGCAATGGCTAAAATATTACATCAAACAAACAAAATACCTATTTATATCTACTCTGCTCATATTTCTTATGCTAGGTAAAACCTTGTTAATTTTACTGATTTACTTTTACTAGGTGACTCACAGTTTTGCATCAAGTCTTTTTTAATTAAAATATCTATTTTGGGCAAATGAAAACATACAATCAAGAAGGTGGTCTTAACTGAAGAATAGCTGCAAGTAAATCAGTAAAGCAGCAAACTCACTGTTTTGTGTATTCATTTATTCCAATCCCTTACAATTTCAGTTGGAAATTTCAAAGAACCATAGAGTAAGAGATGGACAAATGCTATTAAGTCACAGTATCTGTTCTTTGCCAATATTCTCTCTTTTTTTAAAAAAATATAATTTATTGTGAAGTTAGCTAGCATGCAGTGTGTACAGTGTGCTCTTGGTTTCGGGAGTAGATTCCCATGATCCATTGCTTTCATACAACACCCAGTGCTCATCCCAACAGGTGCTCTCCTCAATGCCCATCACCCATTTTCCCCTATCCCCCTCCAATCAACCCTCAGTTTGTTCTCTGTATTTAAGAGTCTCTTATGGTTTGCCTCCCTCTCTGTTTGTAACTATTTTTTCCCCTTCCCTTCTCCTATGATCTTCTGTTAAATTTCTCAAATTCTACATGAGTGAAAACATATGATATCTGTCTTTCTCTGACTGACTTATTTCACTTAGCATAATACCCTCCAGTTCCATCCACATTGTTGCAAATGGCAAGATTTCATTCTTTCTCATTGCCAAGTAGCATTCCATTGTATATATAAACCACATCTTCTTTATCCATTCATCAGTTGATGAACATGGGCTCTTTCCATAATTTGGCTATTGTTGATAGCATGTAGCTCCTGTATTGATGCCTTTTCTGCTCTGGATAAAGTTAACAGATAGTTCCTATGTGGCATTTAGGCTAGATCCTTCTATGTGGGAGTGGAAAAACACCCATTTCTAGGCATCTGCTTTGTGGCCAAGGTGCTCTGACTTGGCAATTCTTCCTGGAGGCCAGGGTTGCCAGTGTGGTTTCAGGGTTCCCTTGGTGAAAGAGAGACTGGTGTCATGCTTTGGTCAGCAATAAACCACCATGTGATAAACAAGGTGATGTGATGATTCTGTTCACTCCTTGGTGCTGCCAAACCTGGGGCAAATCTCACCAGTGCAGGCTTCCTGGAAGACATTTAGTGTTTCCTGCTTCTGGCTGGAAACCCGGAGGATGAAAAATAACAGGGTGAAGAGACGTGCTCAGTTGACATGTGATGGTGATTTTAGGAGAAGATATTTCATCTGGGGGTTGATTTTGGTTTTAAATTGACCATTAATCTTGCTTTATGACTTTTAGAAAGAAAAGGGATATTTTTCGATCATATTTTTATTCATGTGTGCTTCATGCCATTGTATTGATTTCCAGTTGGAAGTTTAATTGTTAAGGATATCCTTTCTTTCCTATTTGCCACATTGTGCCAGTATTAATTCTTAAACTTCAGGAAAAGATGTCTGTAAAAGCAGAAGACTGAACTCAGATGCAAAGCAGGGTCTTTGAAGATCAACTGGAGTACAGAGTTTAAAATGCTAATTTAATTATTATTATTTGTATTTCAGGAGAATCAAATGCCAAGCAGCAAAGGCCAAGAAGGCCAAAGTGATATATTCAAGTTCAAAACGCAGGAGGCTGCAAGAATGGTGGGGTCATGGTGCTTTCAGGCAGAGAAATACCAACCAGCCCGATGTTTTATTTGTTTGTTTGCTTTTGTTTTGTTTTGTTTTGTTTTGCTGTGAGTAACAAGTCAACCAAAAATGTGGTGGTTTACAACAAAAATAGTTATTATTTCACAGTTTCAATGGGTCAGGAATGCGGGCTTGCCTGGGAGAGTCCTGTTTTAGGGACTCTCCCAGGCTGTAGTAAAGGTGTGGTACAGGTACCTCAAGTCTCAAGTGCAGAAGGATCTGCCTCCAAGCTCACTCATGTGGGTGTTGGTAAGATTCAGTTCCTCACAGGTGGCTGCATTGAGGGCCTCAGTTCCTTGCTGGCTGTTGGCTGGAGGCCCTTTCTGAGTTCCTTGTCCCATGGGCCTCTCCATAGGGCAGCTCACAACATGGCAGCGGGTTTCTATAAGAGAGAGCAAGCAAGAAAGAGTGAGCAAGATGGAAGCTGCAATCTTTTAAAACCTAATCTCAGAAGTGACATCCTATTCCTTTTGTTTGTTGAAAGCAAGGCACTTGATCCAGCTCACACTCAAGGGGAGGGACATACACAGGGTTCTGGAATATCAGAAGGTAAGGATCATTGCCGCCATCTTAGAATTCTGCCCTATACTTAGCATATGCTACATAATAATGAAAAATAAAGAAGAGTACAATTCCAATGGGATATTTGAGAAATTATGTTTAGGTATATTTTATCTATTTGCATATTATATTTTTGTGTCAATATGTGCATACAAAGTATACAATGTGATCATATACTTAGGTAGAGCCAGCCAGGTTTTCTTTTTTTTTTTTAATTTAATTTTTTCTTTTTTAAAATTTACATCCAAATTAGTTAGCATATAGTGAAACAATGATTTCAGGAGTAGATTCCTTAATGCCCCTTACCCATTTAGCCCATCCCCCCTCCCACAACCGCTCCAGCAACCCTCAAATATGGAGTTTGTTCTCCATATTTATGAGTCTCTTCTGTTTTGTCCCCCTCCCTGTTTTTATATTATTTTTGTTTCCCTTCCCTTATGTTCATGTGTTCTGTGTCTTAAAGTCCTCATATGAGTGAAGTCATATGATTTTGTCTTTCTCTGACTGACTAATTTCACTGAGCAAATACCTCCAGTTCCATTCATGTAGTTGCAAATGGCAAGATTTCATTCTTTTTGATTGCCGACTAATACTCCATTGTACATATATACTACATCTTCTTTATACATTCATCCATCGATGGCCATTTGGGCTCTTTCCATACTTTGGCTACTGTTGATAGTGCTGCTATAAACATGGGGGTGCACATGTCCCTGTGAAACAGCACACCTGTATCCCGTGGATAAATGCCTAGTAGTGCAATTGCTGGGTCGTAGGGTAGTTCTATTTTTAGCTTTTTGAGGAACCTCCATACTGTTTTCCAGAGTGGCTGCACCAGCTTGCATTCCCTACAACAATGCAAAAGAGATCCTCTTTCTTTGCATCCTTGCTAACATCTGTTGCTTCCTGAGTTGTTAATGTTAGCCTTTCTGGCAGGTGTGAGATGGTATCTCATTGTGGTTTTGATTCGTATTTCCCTAATGATGAGTGATGTTGAGCATTTTTTCATGTGTTGGTTGGCCATCTGGATGTCTTCTTTGGAGAAGTGTCTATTCATGTCTTTTGCCCATTTCTTCACTGGATGGTTTGTTTTTTGGGTGTTGAGTTTGATCAGTTCTTTATAGATTTTGGATACTAACCCTTTATCTGATATGTCATTTGCAAATATCTTCTCGCATTCTGTTGGTTGCCTTTTAGTTTTGCTGATTGTTTCCTTCGCTGTGCAGAAGCTTTTTATTTTGCTGAAGTCCCAGTAGTTCATTTTTGCTTTTGTTTCCCTTGCCTTCGGAGATGTGTTGAATAAGAAGTTGCTGCAGCCAAGATCAAAAGAGGTTTTTGCCTGCTTTCTCCTCGAGGATTTTGATGGCTTCCTGTCTTACATTGAGGTCGTTCTTCCATTTTGAGTTTATTTTTGTGTATGGCATAAGAAATGGTCCAGCTTCATCCTTCTGCATATCACTGTCCGGTTTTCCCAGCACCACTTGCTGAAGAGACTATCTTTATTCCATTGGATACTCTTTCCTGCTTTGTCAAAGATTAGTTGGCCATACGTTTGTGGGTCCATTTCTTGGCTCTGTATTCTGTTCCATTGATCTGAGTGTCTGTTCTTGTGCCAGTACCATACTGTGTTGGTGATTACAGCTTTGTAGTATAGCTTGAAGTCTGGGATTGTGATGCCTCCTGCTTTGGTTTTCTTTTTCAAGATTGCTTTGGCTATTCAGGGTCTTTTCTGGTTCCATACAAATTTTAGAATTATTTGTTCTAGCTCTGTGAAGAATGCTGGTGTTAGTTTGATAGGTATTGCATTGAATATGTAGATTGCTTTGGGTAGTATTGACATTTTAACAATATTTGTTCTTCCTATCCAGGAGCATGGAATCTTTTTCCATTTTTTTGTGTCTTCTTCAATTTCTTTCATAAGCTTTCTATAGTTTTCAGCGTATAGACTTTTCACCTCTTTGGCTAGATTTATTCCTAGGTATTTTATGGTTTTTGGTGCAACTGTAAATGGGATCGATTCCTTGCTTTCTCTTTCTATTGCTTCATTGTTGGTGTATAGGAATGCAACTGATTTCTGTGCGTTGATTTTATATCCTGCAACTTTGCTGAATTCATGAATCAATTCTAGCAGTTTTTAGGTGGAATCTTTTGGGTTTTCCATATAGAGTGTCATGTCATCTGCGAAGAGTGAAAGTTTGACCTCTTCCTGGCTGATTTGGATGCCTTTTATTTCTTTGTGTTGTCTGACTGCAGAGGCTAAGACTTCCAATACTATGCTGAATAACAGTGGCGAGAGTGGACATCCCTGTCTTGTTCCTGACCTTAGGGGGAACGCTGTCAGTTTTTCCCCATTGAGGATGATATTAGCATTGGGTCATACATATATGGCTTTTATGGTCTCGAGGTATGCTCCTTCTATCCCTACTTTCTTGCCGGTTTTTATCAAGAAAGGATGCTGTATTTTGTCAAATGCTTTCTCTGCATCTATTAAGAGGATCATATGGTTCTTGTCCTTTCTTTTATTGATGTGATGAATCACATTAATTGTTTCGCGGATATTGAACCAGCCCTGCATCCCAGGTATAAATACCACTTGGTCGTGGTGAATAATTGCTTTAACGTATTGTTGGTTCCAGTTGGCTAATATCTTGTTGAGGATTTTTGCATCCATGTTCATCAGGGAAATTGGTCTATAGTTCTCCTTTTTAGTGGGGTCTCTGTCTGGTTTTGGAATCAATATAATGCTGGCTTCATACAGTTTCAAGTTTTCCTTCCATGTCTATTTTTTGGAACAGCTTCAAGAGAATAGGCGTTAACTCTTCCTTAAAAGTTTTGTAGAATTCCCCTAGAAAGCCATCTGGCCCTGGACTCTTGTTTTTTGGCAGATTTTTGATTACTAATTCAATTTCCTTACTGGTTATGGGTCTGTTCAAATTTTCTATTTCTTCCTGTTTCAGTTTTGGTAGTGTATATGTTTCTACGAATTTGTCCATTTCTTCCAGATTGCCCATTTTATTGGCATATAATTGCTCATAATATTCTCTTATTGTTTTTATTTCTGCTGTGTTGGTTGTGATCTCTCCTCTTTCATTCTTGATTTTATTTATTTGGGTCCTTTCCTTTTTCTTTTTGATCAAACTGGCTAGTGGTTTATCAATTTTGTTAATTCTTGCAAAGAACCAGTTTCTGGTTTCATTGATCTGTTCTACTGGGTTTTTTTGGTTTCAATAGCATTAATTTCTGCTCTAATCTTTATTATTTCCTGTCTTCTGCTGGTTTTGGGTTTTATTTGCTGTTCTTTTTCCAGCTCCTTAAGGCGTAAGGTTAGGTTGTGTATCTGAGATCTTTCTTCCTTCTTTAGGAAGGACTGGATTGCTATATACTTTCCTCTTATGACCGCCTTTGCTGCATCCCAGATGTTTTGGGTTGTGGTGTTATCATTTTCATTGACTTCCATATACTTTTTCATTTCCTCTTTAACTTCTTGGTTAGCCCATTCATTCTTTAGTAGGATGTTCTTCAGTCTCCAAGTATTTGTTACCTTTCCAAATTTTTTCTTGTGGTTGATTTCGAGTTTCATAGCATTGTGGTCTGAAAATATGCATGGTATGATCTTGATCTTTTTCTACGTACTTAGGGCTGATTTGTGTCCCAGTATATGGTCTATTCTGGAGAATGTTCCATGTGCACTGGAGAAGAATGTATATTCTGCTGCTTTAGGATGAAATGTTCTGAATATATCTGTTAAGTCCATCTGGTCCAGTGTGTCATTCAAAGCCACTGTTTCCTTGTTGATTTTTTGATTAGATGATCTGTCCATTGCTGTGAGTGGGGTGTTGAAGTCTCCTACTATTATGGTATTACTATCAATGAGTAAAATAGAATTTGAAAAAATATACACAAAAGTAAAGAAAATAGAAAAAAATAAAAGAAAAATATTTTTAATAAAAATTAAAAATAAATATGATTTTTTTCTTTTTCTGTATTCAAGAAAAAGAAAAACTAAAAAGAGAAAAAAATAAAAAAACAAAAAAAGGAAATCGTTTGAAAATTTGAAAAAGTGAATACACTGTAGTAGACTAAAATAAAATGATGGAAGTAAAATAGAATTTGAAAAAATTTACATAAAAGCAAAAAATATGGTAAAAAAAATTAAAGAAAAATATTTATAATAGAAATTGAAAGTAAAAATGAAGTTTTTCTCTTTCTGCATTCAAGAAAAAGAAAAGAAACAAAAAGAAAAAAGAAAAAGAAAGAAAAAAAGGAAATCATTTGAAAATTTGAAAAGGTGAATACACTGAAGTGGACTAAAATAAAATGATGGAAGTAAAATAGAATTTGAAAAAATTTGCACAAAAGTAAAGAATATAGTAATAAAAATTAAATAAAAATATTTTTAATAAAAATTGAAAATAAAAATGAATTTTTGCTTTCTGTATTTAAGAAAAAAAGAAGTGTAAAAGAGAAAAAAAAGAAAAAAATAGAAAATTGAATAGATGGACCTGCTAACAGATTGAAGTAGGACTAAAATTACTTTGTTTTCCCCTAGAAGTCAGTCTCCGTAGCGCTTTATAGTCCATAAACTAAGCCGGAGGTGAGACTTGTGTTCTTGAAGAGCGAAGTTGGCCCAGTTGGGTGGGGCTCAGTGTAACAGCTCTGCTCTCCACTAGATGGCGCTGCTAGCCTACTGGGGTGGATTGTTGCAGCGCTCGTAGGTGCATATGTGCATGCGCGGTAATGGTGAAAATGGCGCCATCCAGCTACCCACTCTGCTCTTCCCTGTCAGCAATCGCACACCTGTCCTCTGTCTTCAGCTTTCGTCCACTCCCCGCTTTTTCACTCTCCGTGACCAGGCCCCAGGCAGAACCTCTGTCCCGAGTTTTGTCTCAGATGCGGCTGTTTTCCCCGGCCCCTTACTTCTGAAGGACTACGGCTTTGACCCGTTCCGCCCCTCTGTGGAAGGTCTCACCGAGCAATGGCTGAATGAGTAATGGCCAAATGTCGGCTGCACCCAGGAACGCTTGCCGGACCCTGCTGCTGCCAATGCCCAGAGACTGTGGCCAGGTGCCAGCCCGCCCCAGAAAAAGTTCGGGAGATAGTGTAGCAGCAGCGTTTCAGGGATTATGGAAAATCACAACACACATCTGGCACCAGGCTTCACCCTTACCGACCTTGTTCCAGCACCAGCGAATGCGGCTGTTTTCTGGGGTCTGCTGGGACCAGGTGGCTTCAACAGTCTCTACCAAATGTCCTTCCAGCAGTGGAACCGCTTTTCCCCATGTGGCCTGAGAACCTCCCGGACCCCACTCTGTTCCTGGGGATTTGCCCTTCCCACCAGAGCACTGCCAGGTAATGAGCTGCGGAGTTGCAGCCTTTGTGTTCCCCTTGTTTACAGTCTTAGTGGAATTTAAACCCTCTCCTTTCTCCTTTCTCCCTTTTTAGTTTAGTCCCTGTGGCTGCTGTTTCCAATTTTCCACTTTCTCTCCAGCTGCTCTTGGAGAGGGGTGCTGTTCTCGTATTCTCCCCCCCCCCCCCCCGCCAGTCTCCATCCTCGCTCTGCCCACAAAGCGGTTCCCTACCTTCCGCGGCTTCTTGCTCCCCAAATTCACCTCTCCGCGCCATGTACCTGCTGAATTCTGTGGTTCAGGTTGTGCAGATTGTTGTGTTAATCTTCCAATCAGTTTTCTGGGTGTGTAGGATGGTTTAGTGTTGGTCTGGCTGTATTTCATGGATGCGAGACATGCAAAAACTTCCATGCTGTTCTGCCATCTTGGCTTCTCCCGCCAGCCAGTTTTTTAAGACTGATGGCTGAAAACATTATCCACCTGCATCTCTGAAGCATACTTGAGTCTGGACAAAGGCTTGGATCTGCCAAATGACCTATTCCTCTATAAATCCTGGAATAGCTGCTGGTCCTTTTTAATTTTGCTGTCCTTAAAAAAAAATTTTTTTTAAGTAGGTTTCACGCCCAACATGGGTCTACAACTTATGATCCTGACATCAAGAGTCACATGCTCTACTGACTGTGCCAGCCAGGTGCCCCTAATTTTTTTCTTTCTAATTTTACAATATGCTTTGACTATCTTGTTGAAACCATGGGGCTCTATTTCTGAAATCCTCACTTTTATTTATTTATTTATAACATTAAAAAAATTTTTTTAATTAATTTTTGAGGGAGAGAGAGAGAGCTTGAGTGGAGGAGGGACACAGAGAGAGAGGAAGACACACAATCTGAAGCAGGCTCCAGGTTCTGAGCTGTCAGCACAGAGTCCATTGCAGGGCTCAAACTTAGGAACTGTGAGATAATGACCTAAGCTGAAGTCAGACACTTAACTGACTGAGCTTATGAAAACTGACTTATGGAAAGGTGACTGAAAAATATGTGCTTATGGATAACCAGGATGACCACTATATGAATAACAATAGATCACTGTAAATGAGGTTGAGACTCAGTGTCTCTGGGCAGTTGGGTAATATTTAGGTACTCCCCTCCCACCCCCAGGCATTAGATGGATTAAAAACCATTGGTCCCAATGGCACCCATTGATCACGGGTACGCATTGCTTCAGGGATGAACTGGGGCTGCCTCTGGACAGAGTATTTTTTTTCTCTAACTCTGGTGTCTGTGAGGTAGCCTACCTAATTTAGGTGTTCTAGACCTTCCTGGACTCACCATGAGAATGACATCAAAGGTCCTGAGTCTGACTGGTTGTTGAGGGTACAGAGGAGAGGAGCACCTGGTGTAGCACTGGCAGAGGTAACGCTAGTCCAGAAGGAGCAATTTGCATGTCCAAGTCTGTCCAACTCTAGATGAAGGTACAAGAATGATTAGTGTGTGTGTGTGTGTGTGTGTGTGTGTGTGTGTGTGTGTAGTTCTAAAGGGCAAACTTATAACTAACAGGCCAAAGTTATTAGAAGGAGAATTTCCACACTACACGCAGAGGTTTCTAACAGTTGAAAGTGTTAAAAAGGAATGGGCCACCTAGTAATGTAGTCACTGGAGTCTGGAAGGTTGTTCATGAGTCAGGGCTGTTGTATGGGAGGGTAGTGGACAATCATGAGGAGAAGTGGGAAAAATGAATTCTAGAATGGGTGGAGGGGCAGGGAACTGGGCCTATAGATGTTTTATTAGTGGAGTTCAGAAAGAAAACCTGGAAAAACGAGGCTGGTGTTAGGAGGGAATGGGATAAAGACCACCTGTGTGTGGGGCCTGAGAATATATTGGATACGTATGACCTTTCCCAAATCTTGCCTTGTGACCTACCGAATATTTTGACTAACTCTAAGAATCTGTGAAAGAATACGTATTCCTGGTGGATTTGTAAAACCACCCAAATCCAACAGGCCCTATTCTTAGTTTCCGAGACCACCTTTCAGATGCACTCTCTTGATACAGTTATTTGAAGATCTACTGACTTTGTTTCATTATTGGAACTTTTCTAGTGACTTTAATGTGGGGGAGGGGGAAGAAGGAATGACAACAACAAAAACGAAAGCCACAACAGCATGATTTATTACAGGACACATTTCTCAGAAGAGACAAAAACAGCATCAATGAAGAGCAATCATAGGAGGGTCACAGTTGTCGCAGAATCACCTGAGCAATTCATGGAGGTTGGCTTCATATAAATAGCTGCAGAAAAGCAGTTAAATGATTTTCTTCATGCTCTTTGGGGGAGACTGTGTCTAATCTGATGCAGTTGCTCCAAAGGAGCGCTGTTAATGACATCTACACCAAATATCAGTTCAATAAATTGCTTCCCTTCATTAATCTGAGTGTCAGTGTCTGCATTAATGGCGTTTGCACAGCAGAAGGTCTCAGGGAGAGATAATAAGGACGTGCTTTTAGTAACATGTGAGGGTGGCTTCGTAAAAACAAGCAAATATAGGGGCGCCTGGGTGGCGCAGTCGGTTAAGCGGCCGACTTCAGCCAGGTCACGATCTCGCGGTCTGTGAGTTCGAGCCCCGCGTCGGGCTCTGGGCTGATGGCTCAGAGCCTGGAGCCTGTTTCTGATTCTGTGTCTCCCTCTCTCTCTGCCCTTCCCCCGTTCATGCTCTGTCTCTCTCTGTCCCAAAAATAAATAAAAAAAAAAATTTAAAAAAAAAAAAAAAAAAAAAAATTTAAAAAAAAAAACAAGCAAATATATAGCTTGTCCTTTGACTCTGGTGAATCAAAATCACTTCATTTATTCATTCTTTCACTCCACAATTACTCTTTGAGTGACTACTGTGTGCCTGGCACTGTGTGAGGTCCTGAGGTCCTTACGTTCATGAACAGAAGTCTTTGGGGAACTTAGTCAGTGGGAGACAGAAATCATCCCCCACATATATAATGAACTGGGATGAGAGCTATGAAGGAAAAGTACAGATTTCTTTGAAAAAGTGTAACGGGAAACATAGAGATTGACTGTTTTTCTAGAAAAACCTGGGCTTCAGGCTGGAAGAGCTTGTAATATTATATGGGTGATGGTGGCTGTCTTTGGGAGTCTAGGTAGAAATGAATGCTATGTTTCCATCAGCATAACATCTCAGCGGGACTGTTTCAAGAAAGTGGAAATTTCCTTGTATCAACTATTGAATAACAGAGTTCTGGCTACAGCCTATGGGTAACAATGACCATTTGTGTAAATAACAATAGGTCACTATAAATGACACAGTGTCTCTGGGCAGTTGGATAATATTTAGGCACTCCCCTCATACCTCCATGCCTTAGGTGGATTAAAAACTACCAGTCCCTATGGTGCCTACTGACTATGGATGTGCATTGCTTCAGGGATGAACCTCGTTTGCCTTTAGACAGAGTATTTCCCCCCCCTCTGGTAGCTGTGAGGTGATTCATTTGATTCAGGTGTTGTAGGGCTTCCCAGACTCACTCTGAGAATGACATCAAGGTCCTGAATCTGACTGGTTGTCAGGGGTTGCAGAGGAGAGGAGCAGTCTGGCTTAGAATGAGCTGCAGTAATGCTGGTCCAGAAGGAGCAACTTGCATGTTCAAGAAAATGCCACTCACTGGTGGGAATGTCATAGCACCTGGAGAGCTCATAACATAGCATAAGAATATGCCTATACCATTTCTGCCTCTGTCCCATTTAGTGAGGGAGTCATTATCATGTGTTTTCATGTGACTTGAATGTAGAATCATCAGCATGCTCATCCTCATGACTATATTTATTGAAATCTTGTATGTCAGGCACTATTTTTTTTTTAATTTTTTTTTTCAATGTTTATTTATTTTTGGGACAGAGAGAGACAGAGCATGAACGGGGGAGGGGCAGAGAGAGAGGGAGACACAGAATCGGAAACAGGCTCCAGGCTCCGAGCCATCAGCCCAGAGCCCGACGCGGGGCTCGAACTCCCAGACCGCGAGATCGTGACCTGGCTGAAGTCGGACGCTTAACCGACTGTGCCACCCAGGCGCCCCTGTCAGGCACTATTTTAAATTCTATCAATTATCTATCTAAGATCTCATTTCATTCTCACAGTTGATCCCCAAAATGTAACTTCCAAACACTGGAGTTTTCACATCCAACCTCATTATCAATGAGAAGATATCTTCTAGTTTCTAAAAGAAAGGAGTTAATAATTTTAAATACAAGGTGTCCTCTCCCCACCCCCAACCCCCGACCTGTCCACCTGTCTACCTGTC
Source organism: Prionailurus viverrinus (assembly GCF_022837055.1). Classification (NCBI taxonomy): domain Eukaryota; kingdom Metazoa; phylum Chordata; class Mammalia; order Carnivora; family Felidae; genus Prionailurus; species Prionailurus viverrinus. The sequence continues at coordinate 51,867,546 of NC_062568.1, forward strand.
TCTTTAGAATGTTATCCAGAATTTGACTGCCATATTTGACTTCAAGGGCAGAGTAGTTTGAGGGCAATCTGCTATGTTCTTTCAATCCACAGATCCTTGGTTGCATAATATATATGTCTTCCAACAGTGTTCTGAGGTTGTAGGGACTGTAAGCTTCATGAGAACAGACATTTCATCCACATTTCAGTGCTTTTCCTCCACTCACTAGAAAATGCTTGGTATGTAGTAGGGGCTTAGTAAATATTCTCTGATCAAAAGGAGATACTTTTGTTGAATTACAAAAGGAAAAATCTAGGCTTTCTAATTAAGACTGCTTCTGAATCACTGTGTAATGTTGGGCAGGTCCCCTAATATTTCTAATTTACCCCTTGGTTTGGTGAGAAATGAAATAGTGGTTGGAAGCCTCATGGAGCTGAGAAGGTAAATGTTTGCTTAAGAACTAAATATTTTTCATTGATTCATTGAAGGTAAGTGAAACAAGCAAAAGTCACCAAGTGACCTTAATGTTTTGGTATGTGTTCATCTGTGTTTTACTATAACGCATGTCACCTGAAAAGCTGTATGCCCTAAATCTTGCTCTTCTTCACATTCGCGTTGATGGTGGTGAAGATAAGGGATGTCGTCAAGGCATTTGTGCACATGCTTGGTATCTTTCAGCTTAGCAAGTACTAGCTTGGAATCCTCAGTGCCAAAAAGATGTCATCAGCCCCCACTATTTTATGAGCCTCTTAAAAGGGTGAGTACCCAGGAATGATACTCAAGCAGTTTGTCAGGGCACTGTGCTATAACTACCTTGAGGAGCTGCTTCTTGGACCGAAATCAAATTGCAACGGCTCCACACAGCCGACGGAGGTTTTAATATCAGTCCAGTCCATCACCCACAGAGAACACTATTAATAACCAGGTAAAAGCCTTTGTGTATAAGCCGATTCCATTTACAGTTATATCATGTCAGGCGGATGTCAGTGTCCTATCTTGTCTTAGTCATAATGATGGCTAATATGATCCATACAGGATAATAGATGGGGTGGGAAGGATTACGGAGTTAAAAATCAATCAGGGCTTCTCATACATTTCTATGCTTTTGTGGCTGGTTAAATCATCAAAGTCTGAAGATTGATTTTTTTGCTTTAGTAATCAATCCTTCACAATCTGTTACCTTTTCCCTCCTCCTTCTCCCAACCTACTGTTGTTTTTTTTTGTTTGTTTGTTTGTTTTGTTTTGTTTTTAACATGTAGACAAGAGTTAAAGTCTTCTCTGGATAAATACAGAGTTGCACTCTGCCCCAGAGGGAAGATTTATCACATTTTGAAGGCAGAGCTGAAAAGTTGTGCATGCTACTGTACTGGACAGGCAAGATATGGGGATTGATAAGTATGAAGTAGTTTTTTTTTTTTCCAGAAATAAGTCATTTATACTTGGGTATTTGGCATTTTATTTTCCTCAGCTAAAGCAGAGGCTCAGTTTATATCATCAAAGGAAATCTGAGCATAACATTTATACAGTGAGACAGATCAGCATGAAACACTGGCATCCTTAAACACTGAACGGCAACAGGCCAGGTCTCCTTGGCTTGGAGATATATGATACATATGTATGTGCATATTCACCAAGGTTCCAACACTCAACAATAGGAGTGCTAATTTGATACATAAAAACTCAAAGGGGAAGCCATATATCTGTTATTACTGAGAAGTCAGAACTTTTTGGACAAAAACTATAAAGATTCAGGCAATTGTCTCAGAGCAGACTGACAGCCTTAAGTAGGTACATGGGGAGTAATTAGGGGAGAGAGTGGGACATTGAGATGGGCAAGAAGTGGGACGGGAACCCTGTGATGGCCCCATCTGGGAGGAGAGCCAGTGTGTCCACACAACTTGTGACATGGAGGTACTATTACTTGTACAGCAGTTGGTGTCAGGGAAATCCAACATGGAGTAACAGTGTTCCATAGGTGTAGGAACATAGGAACCCGAAGGAGCCATTCATCCATTCACTAACCATAATGTTTCATAAAACAGCCACTCTGCTGGGACCAGCAGATACACATGGACATCCTCAAGAAGCTCACTGCCTTGTGGGGAAAATAATATTAGCAAATAATTTGGCTAATTGTGGAGATAAACACAATTGATGGGTGCAAGAGACCTGGCATTCTGAGCAGCGGGGCAGGCAGGAACCATGCATCCTCATTTACTCTGTATGGACCAATATTTCCCTCTGGTCAACAGTGAATCCTGACAGGAGGTTGGAGGGTGAGGTAAATATATTTATTTCCTCAAGGGCCTTCAAAAGTGGGGCCACAGCCAGACCTAGGCTATGCCCCCACTGATCTTACTAGCATAACGTGACTGTGCCCCCTGCCCAAAGGTCAGAGCTTCTCTTGAGGCACCCATCTTTGCATATTTCCTCCTTCTGGGTTCCAGTAGCCTTCCTTGCCACTCCTTTTGAGCCTTTGGGTTAGCAGCCACAAGCTATTACACTATCCCTTGTGGTTTCTTTATATTCAATCCACACATTTGTGAATTGTCACTTATTAAACTTCCCTCAAATTATCTTGATTTTGGCACTGCTTCTTGCTGTGACCCAGCCTGATACATATCTCAATTTCATCTCTCCCTCTCCATCTCCTCTACCATCACCTAATCCCTCAAGTTTACCACACCAACCTCCTAATTTACTCACTGATTTCATTCTTGTGTTCTTACAAGCTACACACTACACAGCAGCCAAAACAGTTTTTTAAAAACAGAAATCAGATCATGACAATCTCCTGCTTAAAACCCTACTTAAACACTTGAAGACCAGGACTTTTGTAAAGTTCTACGTTCTTACCCAATTTAGGATGCCCTTCATGAAATAAATCCTTTCCACTCTGACCTTCTCTATGACACTCTCTGCCTCAGAACTGTGTTGTTCTAACTACCCTGGCCTTCCCTGATCACTCAAGTACTTTGATGGTTTTCTTCCCTAAACATCAAATGCCTGCCCCTTCTACCATCTATTCTCAGAGAGGTCATGCATGACCACCAACTATAGTGGTTAACCAGTCATTTTCTATGACATCAACTTTTTTTAATTTTCTGCATATCTTCCTGCCTAACTGCTTCCCTCCCTTTATCTTCTATCTCTCTATCCATCCATCCATCCATCCATCCATCCATCCATCCATTCATCCATTCATGTATCTATCTACTTACTTGTTTATCCATCCTCCCACTAGAATGTAAACTCTATTGGCATAGGGAACTTCTCTCTCATGTTCTGTACTGTATCTCTACCACATCACACAGTACCTGATACATAGTAGGCCCTCAATAAATATTTATTGAATTAATGAATGAGCAGATCAGAGAACCATGTCCTAGAAGGAATAGAGAATGAACCAAGTTTCTAAGGCAGAGAGTCAAGCAGGAAAAATAGAATCATTGGACTCCTAGAACTGTAGAACTTGTTAGGACCAGATAGAAACCACTTTGTGGAATGGGATCATGTGTAATGATCAGATGAGAATTCCAAGGTTGTGCTAGGGTTGGAGTTTTTCATCTTCTGTGTGTGTGTGTGCCATGAACCCCTTTGGAAGTTTGTCTGATGAAGCCAAAACACCCTTTCTCAGAAAAATACTTTTAATTCATAAAATAAAATGTCTAGAATTACAAGGAAAACCAGTTATATTGAAACATAGTTATCAAAGTATTCTAAAAATTATGATATAGTAATTTTTAAGTAGAGGAAGTAACAAATCTTCCTCTACTTATGATGAGTTACCTCCAGATAAATCCTTTATAAATGGAAAATATCTATGTAAAAATGCTCTTAATACACCTAACCTACCAAACATCATAGTTTAGCCTAGCCTACCTTAAATGTGCTCAGAACACTTATGTTAGCCTACAGTTGGGCAGAATTCTCTAACACAAAGCCTATTTTATAATAAAGTATTGACTATCTCATATAGTTGATTTAATACTCTACTGAAAATGAAAAACAGAATGGTTGTATGGGTACAGAGTGGTTTTAGGGTGTGTCAGTTGTTTATCCCCCCACGATGGTGGGGCTGACTGGGAGCTGGGGCTGCTGCTGCCCAGAATCACAAGAGAGTATCTTATTGCATATTGGTAGTCCTGGAAAAGATCAAAATTCTAAGTTTGAAGTTTGGTTTCTAATGAATGCATATCTTTTACACACTGTCATGGAGTTGAAAAATTGTGAGTTGAACCGTTGTTAAGTTGGGGACCATCTGTATATGCTTTATTAACAGATAATAAAATCTAGCAATGTGTCTGATAACCACCAGAATTTTGATGTAGTGATGAATGTAGATGGTATTTTGAGATAGGTACATCAACAATAATGGAGATATGAAAATATATCTGATTTTTGTAAGTCCTGTATGTGCTAATTCTGCTCTGGATTGTTGTCTACATTCACAACCTAAGGAAATACTGAATTTAGTGAAGATAATTTTTTTCTCACCCAAGTTCACAGACATCCTGAAGTCTATCCATTGACCCTTGGGAGACTGTTTGGAAGCTTAATGGGTCTGGGCTTGGAGGTAAAAGTCCAAGTAGCTTCTCTAAGGATGGCTGGGGGCTGGCAGAGACATGTGCTGCTGTCAAAACATGGCTTTATGAGAGCAAGCATGGCCTGAATGACCCCAGCATGGTCAGAGATTGGTGAACCTCAAAAGAGCTGAGGACCTAAGGATACTTCCTTGAACCAGATCCAAACTGTGATCCTTTTAAAGACTGAATTTCTCTGTTGGAATCATGAAAGAGAATACCTTCTTGTGTGATGGTTAGGGCTCCTGCTTCCCAGTGATTGAAGAAACAGTTTAAGGAAAAGGCTTCACATGGTATCTCTGTGTTTCTCTGGGTTCATTTTTATTTCCATACACATCAACACTGGGAAATGAAATCCTGTGGTTCTGCAAGACATTCCACACATATTTGCCATAAAAAAATCCTCCTTTAAGAGTGTTTTAGAGTAAGGCATTGAAACTCTACCATTAAATGGAGAATGCCTAAGCACTTACAGATGGGGTACCTTAGGTTCATTCATTACATTTATTATCTATAGACTCTCCCCAAGGTAGTTTCTTCTCTAACCACATTGGTTTGGGATGTGCGAACTACGTCTGTAACTGATCAGAGTTGGAGATGCTGCCACTTGCCCAACTTAGGAGGTGGTTCACTTGAATGTGCCCCCTGCTCCTGGCTATAAGGAGACAAACCTAGAGCAAGACAGACTTGCAAAATATAGACTTGTGGCTTATTACTTGTCTTGTTAATTATCAAGCAGAGAGCTTTAATAGAATGCAGATTTCTATTATATGAAATGCCTGCAAATAATGGAGGTTCTTTGCCATGTATTTTGTGGAACGTGACACAGAAGTCTACAGCTTGGAAAAGCACGAATTTGGCCCATGATAAGATTGTTTTGATCTGGTCAAAAGAACAGAAGGATTTAAATCTAGGCATGGAGTAATTCAAAGGACCATAGAACCTTCATGTCTACTGGACCAAAGAGTTCTTTGGTGTGCAAAGCTTAGAAATACTTCAAGGCTTTCTTCTTGCATGCTGCCTACCCACTTGTCCTATGGTAGGAGGGTTTTCCAGGGGTAACTAATTCTAATGCTTTGTGACAGATCTTGGCTTTGTGGCAGGTTTTCAAGTGGATTTGAAAGGCTTTGGGTTGTTGAAATAATTCACTACAATGTAGCTTGACATGTGACATCTTATTTTATTAGGCAGAGAAAGTGGAATGGAAATCAAGAGCATGAAACATTCTTTGCTAAAATAAATCAGCAATAATTCCCTATAGGTTTGAAGTAGAAGTGAGGTTTAGTCTTATATGCCCGCCCTTATGACATCTGACAATCAGATTGAAACCAGGTGTAACCTGTATCACCATAGTCTGTCCCTTCCAACCACTTCCTGGTTTTTGGAGCTACTATATAGGATTCTGATAAGTAGCACATGCTCTCCCAGTAGGGACCTATGAAAATATTTAATAGAAATCATGAAAGCATGTAAGAAGGGCAAAAACCCCACTTTTTGGTTTGAATTTACAACATGGAGTGCTGAGAGCTTGTTGCTCATGGGAAAGATTCTTTTTCATCCTGTCTACTCCAACCCAGCTGATTGTTGTGTGTGTCCGATGGCCTCCCGGGCCATAGTTCTCTGAGAGGGTCAGATTGAAACACATTAGGACTAACTAGGATTCAATCTCCTTGACAGGAAGTCACATCCAACCCTGACTTTAGGGTTGTGCCCAGGGTCTTCTTAGCCAGCACCACTTTCTTTGTTTCCATTCCTAAGTCAAATGCTTATAACCCTTTAAGCCTAAACTTTTACGAGTAATTAGCAGTTGAATCTTCTCTGGGCTCAGTTCTCTTACCCATTTTCTCAACCAACTTCCCATTGAAATCAACAACTAGGCTTATTGATTTAATTTAGTCTAATTTAATTTTAATTGATGACTAGCAGTTGCTTTCACTGGATGTTTAAATTGGGAAAGTCCCAACAAAGTAAACTAATAGATTTTGGTATTTCATAAATGTTTACCTGTAAAATGCTAAGTCTAGTCGTGCCTATAGAGGAAATAGCCTTCTTTAACATTTAGAAAGCATAAGAATCAAGCAAATGATTCATCAGAAACAATAGGATACTCACCTTCAACCCTATGAGTGCCATTCACTGTCTAAAGCCCTATCCTTCGTATTGAGAAGTGACAGTTTTAAGAATAATTGCCCACCAGCCACTGTACTGAACATTCAATCACTTTGGAGCCAACTCAGAGGGAGGGCAGTTTTGTCAGGGGAGTGGGGTTCTGACAGCAAAAATTTTATTCTTTTTTGATTGCTCAAAGGAACAGTCACCCCACCCACCTTGTACAGAGAAGTCCCGGCCTTGATACTATTTTAAGAAAAAATGATTAGCTTCTGTCTTGCTCTGAAAACTTTAGCCCATGTAGTTCCCATGGACTTTCAGGATTTAGGAACCATCTGAGGACTGACTTGCATGTTGAAGCCTTTGGGAAATGTTATGGTCAGAACTGACCAACATTAGCTCATGTTTTAAATTCTGTTTGGCTCCCCCCACTTCCATTCTGAGTTCTAATGTCTTTTCATCCTGGCCAGAAGCTGCAGCTATTTTTCTCCATGCTTGACCTAGCCATTTATCCCACTTTCTTTTGGCAGAAGAATAGAAAACAACATTTGCAGCATCCCTAAATTAATTATACTTTTCTCAAGCTAAAGAACTGTGACAGAGCCACAAAACAGCAACTGAAAACTAATTCCTTAAAAGAATATGAAAAAAGGAAGTTGTATAAGATAGGGTAATTAATCTTGCAATAAAAATAATTGTTTACAGTTAAAATTAATGTAACATGCATTCCTCAGCAGATAATAAATTATGGACTTTCTCATTAGCATTTGAATTGATTTCCTCTAATTTCTGAGGAGCACATGAGCATGTGACTAGATTAAGTTTAATTGGACTACAGCTGGTGCTGATTGTATGCACATGGGGTGGGGGCTTTGCGGAGTGATTGGCTGTCTCTGCATTTTGTTTCCATTGTCTTTCTCTTTCTCCACTGCTTTTTCCCCACAGGTAGGAAGATTGAAAATGCTAGGGTCTTAAAATAGAATTAACTGAGGGAAGACTGTGGTTTTGGATAATATTAGGCAATGAGCTCCTACCAAGAACGATTATGCTATAAGATACGATTATCATATCATATAATCGTTACTACCATCTTCTAATCATTATATAATTATTATTTTGTCAACAGCGAACTTACTGAGCATTTGCCACGCGTTGGCACTTATTCTTCACCGAGCATTATTGGACGTGTCATTATTCTTCCAAAGAAATGATACAATTTAGGCCCAATGCTACGAGGGTGTGTCTGATGAGAGTTGAAAAATTAAGAACAAAAGAATAATTGTAGGTTTTTAGTCCTACAAGATGTTTTCTCTTCAAATAAGTTTCTCACTTAAATTAAGGAGAACTATTTTAGAGCAATTTGAAAACTAAGCTCCTTCAGAGGATTTCATGGGACCTCGGTGGTACAAAGCTTTGGGTCTTTCTCACTTGAGTGGGGACTTAAGTCCTTTTGCTTTCTTGATACACAGGAAAAGTTTGCAAGTAGAGTTTTTTCAGCAGAAGATGAAATAATTTTAGATGAATTTAATGGCTTCTGGGTTGGATGTTAGCGCCTGTGCTTAGCTCAGGGTTCTAGTTTCCCCACCCCTTATCCTACAGTAGTTTCCATGGCAGTTCCCAGGACTGTGCACTCCTTGAGGATGGCACCCACACCAGGTGAGATAAATAAACATGCCAAACCCTAGGTATTATCTGTGATTCTAAATAAAATGTTCCAAATTCTAAATAAAGTCTCAGAAGTTTTTCTGCCCTCTCTTATTTGCCAAATATGTCTTTTTCCATACATGATATTGTATTCAGTGGGTTAATCATAAATTCAAATGTTGATGAAGGTAATTATATAGAGAAATAGAAGTTGATCCTGGTACCCAGTATCAGTGTGGACAAAAAAAAAAGACTTTAGGAAGTGTGATATGTGAGGTTGTATTCATGCTACCTTTGAATATAAAAATTTTAATATAATATTAAAAAAGCTTTTTCATTTGAGTATAGTTGACCCTCAATGGTATATTACTTTGAGCTGCAAGTCTACATCTCTATATTATGCTATGCTCACCGCAAGTGTAAGCTAGCATCTGTCACATACAATGCCATTTCAATATCGTCTATATTCCCTATGCTGTATTTTTAATTCCCATGACTTATTCATTCCATAACTGTAAGCCTGTGTCTCCCTCTGCCCTTCACCCATTTTGCCCATCCCCCACCTCCATCTTCTCTGGCAACCATCAGCTTGTTCTCTGTATGTATAGGTCTGATTCTGTTTTCTGTTGAATAGAAAATTTTTGATCATGATCAGAGACCTGCCAGAGTATTAAAGTATTAAACATGGGATATTTTAAACACACACACACACACACACACACACACACACACATATTTTAGGTCTGGTTTTTCCTTTTTGCTTTATAATATTAACCATGGGAAAGAAAGAAAAATTAAACACTTGGCTGATGTGCTAATGTTTCAGTTGAGCAAATATGCCCAGGAAAAATGCCAAGGGACCAGCCTGCCTGGAGCCTACATTGATCCTTTAACCTTTTGCATTTTTTACTAAGTCCTATATGGCTCCCCTCTTTTTCACTCTCCTCTCGTGTGGAGCTATTAAAAATCTGTAATCCATATCCTTTGTTTCAGTTTTATCATAAACTGAAATACAGCCCCACTTAAATTTTCCCAATAAACAAAGTGCCACGTTGTTGAGGCCTTGCCTTTCACCTCATTACGGTGGGAGCAGAGTGTGATGTCACACTTGACCCAATACCAATCTGCCCATAAATGATACAGCCTGTTCCCCCTTTGCTTCCTGGCTCAAGCACCGGGAAGGAGCTTAGTATGAAATTCATGCCGTGATGACAGATTTAAAAGTTGCTACAAACTCTAACAGACAGCAACTGCAGTTTGTAGGCATACACAACATGTACCGCTCTCTTGTATTTGTAAGTGATGACATTCTTCGTTTAAAGAGTTACGTTTATATAGCTCATTACTGTTGCCTGTCTCTGAGATGGGGGTAGTAGGGAGAAGGGAAAAGGAGGCTAAATTGGATATGAAGACATTTACCAGAAGAATTTTCCAAATGTTAATGAGCAGCTTAAAGGGCTGCACACATGTGTTGCAATGTAATTGGGTTTGGTGCCTTCTGGGGACTTTGAAGCTTTTCCGCCCTTGCCCATTGTATTTTGAGAGGTGGAATGAGGCCCTCAGAATTCTAACACTTTGGCTCTGAAGATCCACATGGTGCTAAATTGTAAATCTGCAGACAGCCAACAAACAGAGGGCCAAGCTCCAGTGACTCTTGTTTGGTTTGGGCTTCTCAAGCAATTAAATGAATGGCAGTCTCTAAACGTCTCTGGGGAGGTGCAACGTGCTATGAGGAGAATTTACTGGAAAGGGGCAAGGAGGGGTTCCTTCCCTGTTGCTGGGGCTTTTCCTGGAAAAAAAAAAAAGAGAATAAGCAATTACATCCAAATGTGTCCTGAGAGTTTGCCAACCTGTTTCTATCCCTTACTTCCCAGTCACCTTCATTGTCTATTTCAGTTCTCTATTGGGAAAGCCTTGGGTTTTTTCCATGTGAAGCAATTATAACTCAGAACGAGCTTATATCATTGTTAAGTAAGTATATTTTGAAAGATTCCTTTTGGCTGTTTTTCAGTCTCTTGGAAAGTGGTTATGTCCATTTATCAGAGGAGGAAGATGCTCCTAGAATTTGATCCAAATAGGCCGCTTGTTCCTATTTATGGATTATTTCCAGACTTCTGGCCCTGCAGGGAGAACCACACTGGGGATCGGCGAGGTACTGGGTGGGTAGTCAGATGCCAGGGCTCCCGGCCTCTCTGAAATTATGCACGGGGGCATTGAGAGCTTCATGTTGCATGTTGCCCAGTCTGGGTGAAGTTAATTATGATTACTGTTATAATTCAGGAGAGAGTTTTATTGAACAGAAGTTCCTTGATTTAGGGGGCCATAAATTACTCCTGCAGAAGCCAGTGACTCTGTAAAGTGGTCTGAAGCTTCTTGAAGAAGGTTCAAATAAAGTTTCCTGAGGTTGAATTTGCTCAGGATCGAGAACAAGTTTGGCCATGACAGTAGCCAGGAAAATGAGTCCTTGAGCATCAGTTATTTCTTTGAAGGCACAGGCTTGTGATTCTTACTCTGTGAGGGTGCCAGTCACTGTCTTAGAGTGCCAGTGAAGCCTGATAGTACTGGTTTGATTCTTCATTAACCTTTCAACTTTCTGGTTAGGTTCCTATTTTTGTTTGTTTGTTTGTTTGTTTGTTTTAAGTTTACTTATTTATTTTTGAGAGAGAGAGCAAGTGGGGGAGGGGCAGCAAGAGAGGGAGAAAGAGAATCCCAAGTAGGCTCCACACTCAGCAAAGAGTCCGATGCGGGGCTCAAACTCATGAACCGTGAGATTGTGGCCTGAGCAAAATCCAGAGTCGGATGCTTAACTGACTGAGCCACCCAGGTGCACCTAGTTTCCTATTATGATGGCCTGTGGTCGTATTGCAGAAATATTCTTTCTAGTTTGAAATTTACATTTGTTTTATGGCCACTGAATGTGGAGACCAATGTGAAATTAAGTAGAAAGTATTTAAGTATGATTATTTTTCAGTCTCTGCATTTGGATTTAAACTGGGTAACAACAGAAATAAAAGAGGCAAGTCATTCCGAGGAGACCCCCCATCTGCAATATTATCCAAAGCTCAGAGGAACAATCTGAATGTTGGATGATTCTCCAAATTCCACAGAATCTTTGAACTAAACTACTAATGCCAACTATGAGGCATCAGGGGTCATTAACTACTCCTCTCTTCTTCCTCCACATAGGACGAAGTATATATTGGGCTCTGTCTCAAGTATCAGAAAGCCATAAAGAAGTTTTTCACATTCTTTGGTCCTAAGTAGGGAGTAAAGATAGACATAGAAAGATAACTAATAATTGGAGGAGGCTGAAAAGTACAGTGGTATAACCATGCTCTGGGAATTTGGGAAGAGAGCTCACTTCCAGCTGGGATAGTTGAAGAAACTCATCATCATCACAAAGCCTGTATTGAATTCTTTCACACACATGATCACATTTAATCCTTGAGACATTCCAGAAATGTAGGTATTATTATTTTCACTTACCTGATGAGGAAATTGAACTCCCAGAAATCGAGTGGCTTGTTTAAGATCCCATAGATAGAAAATGGAGTCAGAATGTGAACCCAGGTCAGACTGTATCAAATTGGGGAGCAGCAAACATTATAAGGGGATGGTGAAAGATGGAAGGGCAAAGACAAAACCAACTCCCAGGATTCAAAGTTAAATATGTAGTTCTATTGGTCTGATTTGGAGGTTTGAGTGGTGGTATGGGAGTAATTGGGAGATAAGCTTTGGGGAGTATGGGGTCTTACTTTGAAGGGCTTGGAATGGCTGCTGGTTCTAGTCAAGGAAACCTGCCAAAGACTATCAGGCTATGTCTGTTAATGTTCGCTGTGGAATCTCCCAGCATGCCTGATGAATAACAGACACTTGATAGATAAGAAAGGAAGAGGAGAAGAAAGGAGAGAGAGAAAGAAGATTGAGGAAGGAATCACTAAACTTTATTCCCCTAAGGAACAGCTTGCTGAATGATGTTTTGAGACATCAAATCTTGATATAGATGTGTAAGATGACATGTAATTGGTGGTGGAGGCTGGAGGCAGAGGCAAATGGTAGAAAGAGCATCAAATTTAAGCTATATGTTCAAATTTGGATTTAGAGAATTTTTGATTCATGACCTGGACATAATTGTTGTGTGAATTTTTTGCTATCTTCAAACCCTTAGCCAAATTCATGCTTCCTAACACAGTGTTATAATCTGGTTGGGAATCTGTCTCACCTGGATAAATAATGTGGAATGATTGGAGATGAAGTGCTTAATTGCTTGTTTAATGTTTCCAGTATATACACAGTTGGGACTGTCTTGATGCTGCTCAGCCTTAAAATTCACTCTTTCAAACCTTTCTCCTAATAAATGCCAGGTTATTTTGGTAATCAGGGATGGTTATTGTGATAATGGCCAATTGCACATGAGTCATTAGCTGTCAGGGTTCAGGGCTTTATGTGATCAGTCAGAAATTTGAAGAAAATAAATTTGAATTTCACTTTGGCCCCTAGGGCCAGAGGACTGCTTGCTGCTCAGTAGATATTTTCCATTTGAATGAATGAGTATAATAGTTGATTGGACCACTTAAAACTTGACCTGGCTGTGAGATGGGAATAGCAATGCTTTAAAATCACTTAATGACTCACCATAATTTTCTCAAATTAATGTCTGTGTTTTTATTCTTATTTCTGCCTCCTAAATCTAGGGTTTTATCATTTTATAATTGATATTCTGCAGTATTTTAATAGTGGGTTTTCTTTTCTCCCACCATTTTTTCTTCCCTTCCCTGAGACACCCCCCCCCCCCCAGTAGTTCATGTCCAGATAGAACAAGCTCCTGAAAAAAAATGTTTCTGCATGTTTGCTTGTTCATTAGTTTATCCATTCACTTGTTTGGTTCATTCTGAAATTATTTTTGAGAGCATCTCTGTATAAGGTAGTCATCCAGATATAATGGGGGTGGACACACAATAAAGGAGAGAGACACAATATTGTAGCACACAGTCTTCTGCCTATCCCCAGACTCTGCAAGCAACTTTTATGTTAAAAACCAAGCTTTCCATTTTTACCCCTCTGGAAAGTGGGGAGGTGAGGTTGGAATAGTCTACTCAGCCCTGATGAAACTGATCCCCAATACTCCCTGCATTTCCCTTCCTATCTTCAATTCCTTCCCCTTATAGTACAACATTTATTTGTCTTTTCATTCTGTAATAGAGTATTCAGTGGCTCCCCAGGCAAATCCTGTTTGCTCGCTGTTCCCCATTTGTACCTTTCTGCTCTTATGGAAGCTGTTGGCTTCTCCCCTCCTTGAGCAACATTTCTTCCTCTTTTCTGCCAGCTCATTCTTTAATGTCCAGCTCAGTTTCTGTTTTCTTCAGCGAGCTGTCATGCCCAGCTTGTACTTACTTGTTCTTTCCTGAATTGTAGGATTTTGCCTGTTCGTTGTATTTTCTGTCATGTAATTATTTCCCATTTAAGTCTCTCCACCCCTCCTTATGGATGAGGAGTTCTTTGTATCAGTGACTCTGTTTTTGGTCTTTATGGATGCTCCATATCCCCTGGTCCCGAGCTCCATTTCATTTAATAATCACTGACCAATACGAGAGGGGTTGCCAGGGCATTTATTTCTTCCTCAGGTGAAGGTATAGTTGTGAAAGCAGTGAATTTGAGACTCTAATTAATTAATGTGTTGTTGTTTTTTTTTACAGCACTTAGTAGAATACAAAGAATGGAAAGACAGCTATAATTTTTTTCATATTCTCAAGAGATTAAAATGACAATTTATCTTGCACATTTTGTTACAGGGAATGGTTCTTTTGACTCATGCTCCCCAAATTATTTCCTTATTGTTGTTATTGTTAATTTTATCGGTTTAAAACAGAAAATTTTCAATTGTTGTTGGCTTTTGTAAATTCATTATTTTATGACCCATTGAGAAGATGATTTTGGTGCATAATTGAAAGGGAGCTGAGCATGCATTATGAAATCAGAAGGAACTTGAGTATTTAAAAGCCAGCTGTTTTCTCCTGGCTGGGGGTCTAGATGAACATGTCAAAGGAGAGCCTGTAAGGCTTTCATCAATAAATGGCATGTGTATGTGCGGAGGTCATCCCTCAGGCTACGGCATTATTGTCATTCTGTCCTTCATGAACTTTGGGTTCCTTTGCAGCATCTCCAGGAAAGGAGAGAGAACCTTTTCTAGAATGCTTCCCTTGTCAATGAGAGTGAACGATTTTCAGTTGTTTTATCCCATGTGTGGTCATTATTGAAACATTTCTAGCCGAGGTCTGGCTGGATCTCTCCTCACAGTTTGAAGCTGTGATACTTGCATCCATATTCTGCAACAGCTTGTAAAATTGTTCTCTGACCAAATTAGAGTTTTCTATTGGGATTATGTTATTTCAGGTAATAAATATAGAACATGTAAAGTATCACCTGCTAATTGGAACAGAAAGGATTTTGAAAAGATAGATTTTTCCTTTCAGAAATATTGATAGATACATTAACTTTAGTCATTAAAATTTTTTTTCTAGTAGTGATAAGGATTATGTTGTATAATAAGTAGTGTAAAATATATATTTTTAAAGTTCTGGTTTGGTTCCCAGGTGACTTTTTATTGTTGACAATGTGAACAATCCATCTTAAATCTTATAAACTCCATTAAAAATACTAACACTGCATGCCATCAAAGCCAAACATAAAGGAGAAGACTGACAGTTTGACTACATGAAAAGCAAAACCACAATACAAAAACACATCTCATAAACGAAGATAAATAAAAGCTGAAAAAATATGTTCACAACATATAACAAGAGCATTACATCCCTAATATATAAAGAGCTCTTACAAATTAGTAAGAGTGAGAACATAACAATACGAAAATAAAAATGTCAAAAAAGTGTGAAAGAATATTAAAGCTCATGAATATCAAAAAATTACAAATTAAAACAGCAATAGATATTTTCTCTTAGAAACGAATAAACATTGAAAATAATGCTGATAGGAAAATAAAGAAACAACATTCTTATAAACATCTGATAGTGATAAAAATTGGTCTAACAAAGTTTGTTGGCAATTTAGCAAAATGTCAGGCTTAAAGATATGTGTATCCCTTGTACTTAAAGATAGGTATACCCCTTGGTTCAGGAATTCTACTTCTGGAAATTTATTTGCAGGGAATACATGGACAAACACAGATGTGTGCATGAGGGTATTCATCACAGCATTGTTTATAACAGAAACTGAAATCAATCTAAATGACTGCTAAAAGTGGCTGGTTCAATAACTAATAACATGACACCACAGATTACCTACAGGCTTTAAAAGTCACGATGTAGGAGCAGCTGGGTGGCTCAGTCCATTAAGTGTCTGACTCTTGGTTTTCGGCTCAGGTCATGATCTCACGGTTTCATGAGTTCGAGCCTGGTGCAGAGCCTGCTTGGGTTTCTCTCTCTCTCTCTCTCTCTCTCTCTCTCTCTCTCTCCCCCTCTCTCTGCCCCTCCCCTGCTCATGCTGTCTCTGTTTCTCTCAAATAAATAAATAAACTTAAAAAAAAGTCATGATGTAGGGGTGCTTGGATGGTTCAGTCAGTTAAACGTCCGACTCCAGCTCAGGTCATGATCTCACTGTTCGTATGTTCAAGCCCCATGTCTGGCTCTGTGCTGACAACTCAGAACCTGGATCCTGCTTTGGGTTCTGTGTCTCCCTTTCTCTCTGCACCTCCCTGCTTGCTCTCTCTCTCTCTCTCTCTCAAAAATAAATAAACATTTAAAAAAAATTTTAAAAGTGATGATGTAAATCTGTGTTAACATGAAAAAGTATATCCTGTGTGGAGTTAAATGGAAAAAAAGGGGGGCCTAGGAAACTGTAAGTATTTATGCTCCCACTTTTCCAAAAAATAATAAAACTTTATATTTGTACATATAGAATATGTGCAAATAGAGAGAAGTTTTAAAGGATATAAACAAAAAGTAATAACAGCCATTAATCTTTGATTATTACTGAGTTACTAATTAAAAAAGGAAAAAAATAATGGATTTGTTGTTATTTTGGGTAAAACACACCAAAAATGCTTCTGTCCATAATCACAGATAGTAATACGAAATCTTTTTCTTTTTAAATTTTTTTTAATGTTTATTTTTTATTTTTGAGAGAGAGAGAGAGAGAGAGACAGAGCACAAGTGAGGTAGGGAGGGAGAGAGAGGGAGACACAGAATCTAAAGCAGGCTCCAGGCTCTGAGTGGTCAGCACAAAGCCTGATGCGGGGCTCGAACCCATGAGCCGTGAGATCATGACCTGAGCCAACGTCGGCCTCTTAACCAACTGTGCCACCCAGGTGCCCCACAAAATCATTTTTTGAAGATGGCATACCCACATCCTCTTCTTAAGGTCACTCCAAGCACATGGTCAAAGCCAGGCTACCAGAGGGTATAGACATCTTTGCACTACAAAAGGATGGTTAATCAGTGAGACAAGCATGGATTTAAGTTTAGGACTTCCTGAAAAATATTACTTTGGGTTTTAAAACAATACCAGTGTCTGAGAATGAGAATACAGCAAGCCTCTAAAAGCAAGGCAAGGCATGGGGAGTGTGTGTGAACCAGTTAGGAGAGATTTTTTTCTCCTGAAAGCATGTTCCGTGCACTCCTGAAGGCACTGAATGCATTCAGCATTGTTTTACAGATATTTCCCATCAACTGGCAAGCTGCTTCAGACTGGGAAATAGAACTCATTCATCACTCATTCCATCGCATAATGCGTTGAGCACGTACTATGCACTGGGCACTGAGGTAGTCCCCAGGGATACTAAGTTCAAGACAGACAAACCCTGCCCTCCAGGAGCCCATGGAGAAGGCGGCAAGCAGATTAAACAGGAAATTTCAGTGCAATTTAATAAGTGCTTTGTGAAGGCTGAAGGTTGAGCTTACTCTGTTCTAACTTGTTTAGTAGGGGTTAGGAAAAACTTTCCAGGAGAGTGGATCCAAGGAAAGACCTGAGAGGTGAGCAGCAGTTAGCAGGGGATGCAGGAGGAGACTTGCAGAAGAAAGTTTTCCAGGCGCACAGACCACTCAGTGCAGAGGCCTCGAAGTGAGGGCATGCTGGGCAGGCTGCAGCTTCGAGTGTGGAAGGAAGCACAGTGAGAGAGTCCAGTGGGTGAACTGGGGTTGAAGTTTTGAATCCTGGCTGCACTTGGCATCCATGAGAGATGAAATAAATAAATAACAGGCAAGAAAATACAAAACAAAGCCATACCCAGGCTCACTCACAGTCTGATTCAATTGGCCTGTGTGTGGTGGGGGGGCAGGCTTTGAACCTGCCACCCACCCCAACCCATTGCCACCTGCATGTCTGATTCCCCTCGAATGGCAGCTCTCCCTTTATCTAACAAGCTCCCGGGAGGTTACAGCAACTCAGCTAGGATGGCAAACGTGGGGAAAGTGTGAAAGGCCTGGCGAAGGAGGTTGAGAAGTTTGACTTTGCCTTCAGGGCCTTTGACTTCAGGGAGTGTCTTGTTGAATAAATGTACATGCCACAGCCACCATTAATAATAACATTTAAAGAGATGTCAGCATGTTTGCCAAAGTTCTGCAGTTTTTATGGGAACCACCTGGTTTGGTGGTTTTGTATGAAGGGGTGGAGTCTAAGAAAACACAAAAATAGATATGCTATAGAATGGGTTATAAATCCACACTTCGGTACATTCAGAAGATACATTTCTGAATAGGAGAATGCAAATTGAAAACTTGTAAAGCAAATCAGGTTGCTATTGAAGGAATTAGTGAAGTAAAACCTCCTGAAATGTTAACAATAACTCCTAATTTATTTGTTCTGCATTATTTGGATTTTCAATGCAGTATTGAGTTTTTAAAAGATGGTACACATATGGAACATTTGCATAGTAATGTAAACAAGAAAGTGGGTTTTACTTCATCAGAGGAGAACAAGTCGGGGCATTTGGGAACATACATGGATTCATTTTCTGACTTCAGTTTGAAGTTTGAGGATATGATTTTGAGAAACTAACCTTTCAGGTACTTAATTTCCTCATCAATAAATGGGAATAACATGGCAACCTTACAAGTTTGTAGTAAGGTAAGCGTAAAGCCAACAAGCCATCTAGCAGAATGTCTGGGGCACAGTAGGTGTAACAAATGGTAACTATTATTAAACTGCTTTCAGAAAGAGTTTTAGGGGTTTTAAAAATGCTTCTTGAAATTTGAATTCCCCCAGCCTTTCCTAGATTCTGTTTCCAAAGCAGATTTTAGGATGAAAATGGTTGGTTGTTGTTGGATGTTTCTTATTTGCTTATTAACGTCCTGGTATCTCGCCACAGCCAGGAAGACTAATTCAGTGCTACTCATACAAGACAAAAAGTGTTTGGGAGGCAAGCTCCGAAATTCAGTAAGCCTTTTACATAATTCCAAGCAGTTAATTGGGAATGCTTTTTATAGCTCATGCCTGTGAACTCCCTGGGAAATGACAGAATTCCTATGCTGGGGATCACATGGAGCTTGGGAGCACTTCTGAAGCTTTTCTGTGGTTAGGCTGGATGGCAAACAGTACCTGCTTTTGAAACTTTTCCAAGCCAAAATGATTTTTGCTGTGCTGTATGTCATGGAACCCTGGGGATTGAGCAGAGCATTTCTCATGTACCAGGACTGACCCCAAGCTGCCAGGGGAGAACAGTTCTGGCTGGTCTTGGTGCACAACGTCTGCAACCCACCCCCATATGGTGAGGTGGTCGGAGGTGCCTCCAGGTTTCCTAATAGAAGCCTGGCTGTGCCATTTCCACCCTTAATCTCTCCAATCGAGAATAAGCTCTGGGGACCTCTTAAAGAGGAAAATTTTAAACTTTCTGCAATCCAGTTTAAGACCTGCCAACAGTTTTCCATGGCACTTTAGAGTAAAATCTTCAGTCCTCGTGTAGGGTGAGCAGACATCCTGGTTGGCCTGGGACAGTCCCAAGTCTGTACCTGTGGTTCCCGTGTTCTGTATAATTGAAGCATCTCCTTTCACTCTCGAGTGTATTCTGGCTTAGACACATACTATGTAATCACCCAAACTAGCAGGCACTATGTAACCTGGCCCCTGCCAACCTCCTGAATTCATCCCTTACTTCTGCTTTGTTCACTTGGTGCCAGCCATTCTGGCCTTCTTCTCCATTCTTTGAAGATGTCTGGCTTGTTACTGCTTCAAGGCCTTGTCCTTGTTCAGCCCCAGATCTTTGCATGGCTTGCTACTTCTTATCATTCCAGCCTCAACTCAAGTGTCACCTCCTCAAAGATACCTTTACTGATCACCCTGGTCTAAAGTGGCCTGCACCCCTAGTCCACACACTATTACTTCATCGAGGTTTACTTGCTTTATAGCAATAACTGAAATTATTCTCTTTGTCCTTCTTCCTCCTCGAGAATATGAATTCCATGAGGAGGGGACTCTTGTCTGCCATGTTTGCTGTTATACCTCCCACTCCTTGAACAGAGCCTGCCATATAGAAGGTGGTCAGTGAATATTTGCAGATGCGAATGAATGCACAAGTTTTGCTTTTCTCAAAAAGAGAGGGGGAGAGAAATTAAAATGGGGCAATGTTTAGACATGCAATTCATTCAGTTTTAAAGAACAGCTTTATTGTGGTTTGATTCACATACCATACGTTTCCTCCATTTAAAATGTTTATGGTTTTTAGTACATTTGCCAACTTGTGCATCCATCACCACAATTGACTTTGGAGCATTTCATTGCCAAAAAATGCACCCTGCACCCCTTAGCCATCACCCTGAGTCACCCATACCCCAGGCAACCACCAATCTATTTTCTATCTTTATAGATTTGCCTATTCTGGACATATGCATGGAATCGTGTAATACGTAGTCCTTTGTGAATGGTTCCTTTTACTTAGCACAATGTTTTCAAGGTTCATCCATGTTGTCTCATGCCATTCACTTCCTCAGATTTCCAAATTCTATCCCTGGATCAAGTTAGACCACCAAGAGGCTATGCACTAGGATGGTTGGTAGCACATCTTGGAGGTTTTTAACCACGGCCACACATCAGAATTACCCTCACCCTCTCCAGGGCACTTTTAGAAAACCCAGCTTTTCTGACTCTTCTCTGGAGTCTATGCAGTGCAGCCTGAATTGAGAGCCACTGGTTGAGCTAATTACCTTCATTGGGTTGTTAGTTAATGTTATGCATTTGACTTTTATTTACTATTGCAAGTAAAGGTCATATGAAATTTGCTGCTGAAAATATTGTCCCCTAAGGGGACAAGCTCTTGGGGAATCAGTCTTGTCATTTTACAAATGTAGGTGCTGCCTGCAGAAGGATGAAGAACACAGAGCTAGGAGTTCTGACATGCTTTGATTTTACCTCAAGCTTTTCTCTTTGTGATATTAGGCAAATTGTTCAACTTCTTAGCACCTCAGTTTCCTTATCTGTAAAAAGATCCATCTCCTAGGAATCATTAAAAGAAATAGTGTTTGAAAAGTATGCCAAAAACTACAAATTGCATACAAGTGTGATCTGTCCGTATTGTTGTGAAAAAGTAGAATTATGAAATCTTAGATTTATAAAATAGGATGGAATAGAAGAAGGCATAGGCTGAAGCTTGAGAGGATTGATTCTGGGAGACCACAGGCTAAGCAATACCCTCACTATGTTGATTTCTTTTTCCTCTTCTGGAAAATGGTACGATTGGACCAGGTGATAACTGAAGAACCTTCAAATGAAAAAAATACCAATTAGTAATACTCTGACCCATTCCCTTCCCTTAATACCTCTAATACCTTTAATACCTCTAGGTAGTCCTCTAATACCTCAAAGGACTTCCAGTGGCTTGGGCTGACTCTACCTTGACATTAGTTTGAACATACTCACAACTACTTCAGTTTAGTTGAAGATCCAATTTTTGTGAAATCGACTTCCCCACAAAACACTTTATTATTATGAAAATTTTCTACACATACAGAAAAGTGGAGAGGGCAGTAAAATGAATAACATTTCTATCTAAAACTTTGCCATATTCCTTTCTTCTTTTTCTGAACTCTTTTAAAGAAAGTGATGGATATTTCACTCTAAATATTCTAGAATGCATACATGGAAATAATAATGACATTTTCCTACATAACCACAATAGCATTATCATACTTAATGAATTCTTGAATATCATTGAACATCCAGGCCATATTCCGATTTTCACTATCTTCTTAAAGTGTCTCCTAAGTAACTTTGTTCAAACCAGAATGTATTGCACTGCGTGCATTTACAGTGTCCCTTAATCAAGACCTTCCCTCTGCCCCAAGCTTGTTTAATTCTCTTTGAAATTAACATGATGAAGAGCCTGACTAGCTTTTCTTTTTTTTTTTTTTTAATTTTTAATGTTTATTCTTGAGAGAGAGAGAGAGAGAGAGAGAGAGAGAGAGAGAGAACCAGCAGGAGAGGGGCAGAGAGAGAGAGGGAGACACAGAATCTGAAGCAGGCTCCAGGCTCTGAGCTGTCAGCACAGAGCCTGATGGGGGGCTCGGACTCAGGAACTGCCAGATCATGACCTGAGCCAGTCAGCCACTCACTGACTGAGACACCCAGGTGCCCCCTGACTAGCTTCTATGTAGGACATTTTACTTTCCAGATTTGTTTGTTCCTTGTGGTGTCATTTAACTTTTTCCTCTATCCTCTGTATTTCCTATGTACTGGGAGTTAGATCTCAAGGTTGATTAGATTCAGATTAAACAATTTTGGCAAGAATGCTTTGTGACTGTTTTATTTGCATCCCATCAGGACGCAGTGTCCCACCTGAGCTGCAGAGGACCCCAGATACTCACTACAATTCTCATTCATTGATAGCGGTTATGACAACATTGGGGAAATAACAAAATAGAAAAAAAAAAAAAACGAAACAGTTTATTTGACTGGTTACTAATAATACAAATTATATTAGTTTCTATCAACTGTTTACTATCCTTTCCTAATTAAGGAACAGCACTGTTATGATTCTGTATTTTATTAAATCATGTGCCAGCTTTATTTTGTGATAAGTTCTGTTTACTTAGACTGGAAGACCCTACCTATGCATGCTTGATTTTATAGACTGTTGTGGTCTCCTCAATCAGTGTAATTATCTGCCTGCTGACCCCAGATGTAAAGGCACACTGTAAAACATTTTCATTCATAAGAATACACAAGCACGCATGCGCGCATCACACACGTGCATACGCCGCCGAGCTCCTGTGTCCTTGCGCTGTAAATACCAGTTGTAACAATAAAGACCAACAGAACTTTAGAGATGATGTATTAAACAAAAACAAAATTTATGTCATCAAAATTTCTCTCTTACACCATTTTTTCTTTGCCACAAATACAGAGGAATAATGTCAGGATCTGTTTATTTAGGATTTCCTAAGAAATTAGTCTATTTGAAAGGGAAAATGAAGGCAGGTGGGAAATCATTGCATCTTTTGGTCCCATTCTTACTATTCAGTATGGTTCCAGGAAGCCTTTCATCTATTTTCTAATTGTTTCTTGCACCTGGGAGTGTTTTTCCCCTCTCCCGACATCTACTGTTTCTTATAAAACCTGTAAGAAAAATCCAGACATTCCCCCTGAGCCACCATCTTGATTTTCTTCTGCAGTGACATTAGTATTAGGCGTTTCTCTGCTGCTTGATTCCGGTGTTACTTTTTTATTTTCCTGAGTTCTTTTCCTTGATCATCAAAAAGTGGTAGTATTATATATTTTTACATCAAGCAATCTTGGTGCTTATGCAATTTATGCATATTTTTGCAGGTTCCTCGCCTCCCTCTTTTATTACTCCCTTTCTTCCTCCACTCCTGCTTCCCTTCCCTCCTTCCTTCTTTCTTCTTCCTGCTGCTTCATATTCTCCATCACGTCTTCCTTCTTGTACCTTTAATTTGCTTGCTATTGAAATGGCAGAATACATTTTATTATTTGCTCTGTATTTTTAAATCTAATTGCTTTGATGTGGAGAAGATAGGAATATTGGGAGGTAGGGCAGCTTTTCCTTCTGTTTCCAGACCTCCCGGAGGGATTTGTATATTATGAGGAAAATGGATACTGACCCATCAATTCTGTGAGCTGCCAGGAAGCGTTTGAGGAGTTCGAGTAGCTGCTGCTTTACCTCATCTGTCCTTTTGGTCCCCTAAGCAGATTTTATGACTTCTCAAATTTTGGTACTCTGGTAGACTTTTCTAGTTTTTGTTACATCATCTTTGAAAAATGCTTACAAGATGAATACATATGCAGTCAGCCCTGCATACAGAATTCGTCATTTGTGAAATTGTGTTAGTAAATGATCCTGGGTAATTAGCACAGAAGGCAGTCAAAAAAATATAAGAAATATTCAATTTAAGTTACTAAATAATTAAGCATGGGATTTTGTCACATCACTAAGTCCAGGTGTTTTTTTTTTTTTAATAAAAGTGAGCCAACTTCAAAGTATAGAAGCTTCTAGAATTTTCTAGGACATTCTTTAGAACAGTAGAATTAATTTTTCACTGTTCCTTATTCCCTCTCCCTCTACCTCACCTGGGATGGGCAGATGGTTAACATGACTCTGTAAATTTACTGCCAATAAAAACTAACAAGAATATCTGCATTGAAATAGTTGTCTTGTGATATCACTTCTTAAATATAATAAATGAAACAGATATGATGCATGGCTTATGCATACTCTTTGCATAGAGGTGAGCAAGAGATTTACCATTTGGTATAAGATATTTACATCCGTTCATCAAAATATGACTCCCTTTGTAGTCTTCTAAAGCCATGCCTATAATATACATTATTATGGTAATTTAAAAATGGAACATAGAGTAGAAAAAGAACATGATAAATGCATATCATCTTACTCTTTATAGCTCTAGTAAATTTCGTACCTTAGGCTAGACTGAATACATTTTGAGTTTCTCATGCAACAGTCATTTTGGAAATGCGTCAGTCAACAGGCTTCCTTTACTCATTATTATTTAGCCTAAAGATCTGAGGAATCTGTTTTTATTCTGTTATCAATTTATTTCCAAGAAATGTCCCTGCCTTTACCTACTTGAATGAACGTTTCCTTTCCTCCCATTTATAACGGGTGTAAAGCTAGACCCCTCTCCACTCTCATTTCATCCACTATTTCCAAAGGGTCACACATTTCTTTTTTTCCCAGGATGCATTCATCTACAAATTAGAATAACAGATATCTCAGAAACAGCAGCTGAGCCTCTGAAAAAGTATTTTTCTCCCCTCTCCAAGCAAGGATAGAGAATATCTTTCAGGTTCCTTTTATTTTCTAAGCATGAAATCCTTTAGTCCAAATCCTGGAAAAAAAAATAACTGGGAAGGCATTTGTTGAATTACACAAAGGGCGTGCGGTTTCGACCTCGGCAGGAAGGCAGGCTGCAGCCTGGCTGTCCAAGCGCTATCCTTCCCTGTAAAGGTGAAATGATTTAGAGGCCTAGAGAAACTTAATTTTTCTTGATCACCATGTGCAACCCGGAATTTTAATGGCAGGCATAATTAATTCTTCTGATGTTAATCATCAGGGCTGGGCTCCACAATTATCAGTCTGGTGCAGCTGGGGCATGGTGCAGACATGAAAAATTAGGAAAATGAATCAGTAATAGGGTGGCAGATTTAATCTGCATCATGAAAACAAAGTTAAAAAGAGGAAGATCGAGAGAATTTCAGCTGAAGCTTTTGTGCCAATGCACAGTGACAGAACTGAAAAATGTTGCCGATGTCCAAAGTGATTGGTAATTACCAAGCCATTGAATTTTTTATTGTCAATTTATCATTGCGCCAGAGGTTAAATTTAACATCTTCTTCTAAAGCCATCACTCTAAGAAGGCTCACTGCGTGTCACGTGGCTCAGAGTCAGTGAAAGGTTAATCAGGTATTTCTTTAGTTTGCATTTGTCTCCAAACTCCTTCCTCTTGGGCTGTGCAGGGCCACTTCCGAATACCTGCCGTGGGAGATTTTCCACTATTCCTTACCTATGACTTTCCGACAAATATCCGATTGTATTACCCACACACTTCTCTCTCTCTGTTGGTATTTACTGAGCACACTGGTGCAAGAAGAGAATTATTTCTCAAGTAAGAAAAATCCCATCATTTCAAGCCCTGGGGATACTTCATTAAGGTACAGCTGAGACAGGGACACTCTCGTTCTCAGTCTCTGTCTCTCTCTCCCTTTCTCTGTCTCTCTGTTTTAAAAACTGTGTGGCCAGAGATGTTGGAAGAAGTGACATGAACTCTTCCTCAAACAAAATTAAAATTCCACAAGCAACCTTATCAGATTCGGGTTCTATCTCCTTTGTTTTGCACAGGATGTCCCTTTAAAAATAGTTGGAAAAAACTTTGTTTAAAAGGAAGGGGAAATTTACCCATGCAAATACTGAATACTTCAAATAACTGCTTCTTTAAAAGAGTTTTCTGGAATAGTTGAACAGATTCAGAGCAAATATTGTAATTCCTCTGAAAAAGCCTCTAATTACTGATTTTTAAAGAGTGACTTTACTGAATTCAGTTACTGCCCTGATCGTTAATATCACCTGTTTCATCTTTTTGTTCTCTGCTTGCGTGGGCCTTTTCTTCCATATATATTTTGAAATATGGAGCAGTCTCTTATTAAAGGAATGGTATATATTTTCTATAAATTAAAAATGGAAATAACCTTTAGGGAGAATTGAAAAAAAATCAATGTATACATTAATTACTGCAATTCATTACTCAAATAAAAATGGTCTCAACCTTGCATTGGATACAATTTTAGGGACTGAGGATGTTTGCAAAAGACAAAGCCTGCGCTCCTGATCATGTTAATCTGCAGATCAAAGACTCTGAATCCACGCCTGGTGGAAACTCCTCAGGGGATAGGCGAGCTGGGCTCCATCCCGGCAGCGGGCAGTGAGTTATTACTGTTGAATACAAAAGCTGGTCATGTGACTGTCACCTACCAGCAGTGGGACAAGTCCTTCTCCTGCCTGGGCTTCCTGAGACCTTGCTTTTCTGAGCCCTTGCTTTTCTATAATTAAATCTGAACCATAAAAGCCATACCTGTCAAATGACCTCCAGCTGCCCTCATAAACAACACTGGGAATTTTGCTGGTAGCAACTCTTTGCTTTGGGAAAGAATATAGGAAAATACCCTTTTTAGCTTCCTAGAGATTTCTCTCCCCTACTCTACCTCCCCCCCCCCCCCCCCCCCCAATTCTCCCCACACTGAGCTTCCTCTCTCCTCTTGGAATTTAAGTAGGGGACTGGAAAATGCACAGCAAATAAAAAAATATAGTATAATTTATTGAAAAGATTCTGCTGTCTTCTCCTGAATTAGTAACCTGTCCTTTTAGGAAGAAGAGAGAGAAAGTGGAATGAAGGAATGTAATTTTTCTAACAGCATTTGGCTGCCTTTCTTTGATCATGTTTTATGGCTAGAGGATAAATTACCATGTGAAGGTTTCTGTTTAAAACCTGAATATGTTTAGTATGATTTGAATCCTGCCATATTTTGCATAGCTGCCTTTTGGCTGAGCAAGTTTAATGCAAAGATCAGCAGCTCAGAGCATAACACATATTAGCCAGTTCTTTTCTGCTATTGGAATCCCCTTCTATTTTAATTGGATTCTTTCCAAAACTGCAACTAATTAAGAATCAATTCAAGACCATTAGCAAGTAGGACAAGCTAGCCAGTGTTGCATATTTCAAAAGAGTTAGTTTTAATGAGAGGCATTGCTGGATGAGGGAAAAAGAAACAGATTAAAGATAGTGTAGGGACCTTCTTCAGCTAAACTGAACGACTAATGGTACATGGAAAGATGCTGAACTTGTAGTCCTCTGTAATTGATCTACTTACTGTGCTTAAAGAAACTTTAAAAACATGAATGCAGGTATTTAGAGGTACATTAGGGGTTCAATAACGATTTATAAATGTTACAAATTGTTGGCTTCTGTAGTGCAGTGCTCCTTTTATTGGAGAAACATATGCTGTCTGCTTTTAGACCCCTTAACCTCAGCATCGCCAAGCCATTTTCTCTTCCCTGGGCTTTGTACTTGGTGCACATCTGCTTATCCAGACTGCAGTGCCTGCAGATGGTGCTTTTTAATTTGTTAAAGGGTTAGCAGTGCCATATTTTTGACAGCTGTTCTTGGGTTCCTTTACCACAAAAAAAAACTTTGTTAGAACCTGGTGTTTAGGAAAAGAAATTTGATACTCACATCCTCATTAGTCACTTCTACTCTTTCTTGGGTCTTAGTATCCCATCCTTCTTTGTTATTATGAGTTGCGTGCAGGCTGATGTTTCTCTCCAGAGGATGAAGGTGGGAAGTTAGTATACAGTTAACCTGCTTTGAACATTATAGTATGAATATATGTGTGGTTTCAATGGGGCAGCCGAATATTTAATCATTAGAAAGGATAGGCAATAAATCAAATGTCTGAACTTGGATGCATTATCTGATATGCTTGATTTCAGACTTAACCTTCCTCATGGACTTCTGTCGTGAGAAATTACCTGGAGTAAGTTTCTTCATTTGAAGCAATCATAACCCAATCGCAGAGCTTTTATGATTGTAAGATAATAGCAATAAAAAAGAGATTGTTGGCTTCTAGCAGTGGACAAGGACAATAAAAATATATTACTCTATAGAAAAATAATTTTACTAAGTTTAGGTTTGATTACATGTTTGAGATGGTATAGAGTAGACACTGCAAAGGTAATTGCAATAATATTGAAGACTTATGAGTTTAAAGGATTCTTGAGAATGTGTAGGGCTAAGGAGAGTCATGCATGCTTATTGGGTAGGTTTTCTCTAGCTACAATTGGTATCGAAACAAAAGAGCAGCCAGCTACTTTGAATCCAAGTACTGTTATTTACAATTGGCCTTGCAATATGGGGAAACATGGTCTCCCCTCTACACTACAATCCAGTCACCTGGCCATCACCTTTGATTCCTCCCTCATTCCCTTTTTGCATATATGCAAAATCAC
The DNA here is from genome assembly GCF_022837055.1 of Prionailurus viverrinus. Classification (NCBI taxonomy): domain Eukaryota; kingdom Metazoa; phylum Chordata; class Mammalia; order Carnivora; family Felidae; genus Prionailurus; species Prionailurus viverrinus. The sequence continues at coordinate 51,895,839 of NC_062568.1, forward strand.
CAGTCACCAAGACCAGTGGATTTTCCCTCCTTCATTTCTCAGTTCTGACACATTTCCTCGACCCCCTTTGCCTCTTAGTTTGGACTTCCATCATTTCTTGACTAGGAAGGGGACTAGATCTCTCACCTCTGTATCTCCAGCCCCAGTACAGCACACATGGTAGGAGCTCAAGAAAAATAAATTGCTGAATGACTTATCTCCTACTCTCTACTGGGGATACAGCTGGAAATTAGGTTCTGGGGATATAGCTGGAAATGGAACTCACAAAATCTGTGTGTTTATGGATTCAGGCTCATGTGAATGAACATGCACATGAGCAGTCTCTCTCAAAAGCTCGCTTGCCTGGGTGCTATGTGAAATGTTTGTGTCTTGTTCTAATGCACAGCTGACCATTTGAAGTATACACAAAAGAAATTTGAAAGGATGAGACATGTTCCAACCTCTAAATTAAACATCTAAATATTTTAAAGAGGTTGAAGAATGAAGTCACCTTGAGTCAAAGATGTGTGGTACATTATTGTAGTAATGGCTTCCAATTTGTTCATGGCTTCCTTGTACCCGTGTCCCTGGGCAGTCCCTTCTTATACTGACTCTGAGATTGATCATGTGACTTGCCTTGGCCAGTGGTATACAAGCAAATATGAGACAGAGATGTGAAAAGTGCTTGCACATTGAGGCTTGTCCTCTATTGTTGCACAAGGGCCACCTCTACTGTCACCATGTGAAGATGCTTGGCTAGCCTGATTAATGATGAGAGATATACGACTCAGGAGCCCTCATCACTCTAGACAACTGTAGATCATCTTTTGGATGGGTGAGTGAGGCAATTCTAGACCATCTAGCTTCTAGCTGACCAGCCAACTGATCAGAGATGCATGAGCAAGCCCAGCCAAGAGCAGCCAATCTAATCCTGACCCAGATCAGCAGCAACACCCAGCAACTAAAGACTTGTGAGCAATAATAGGACTTTTGTGTGGAGCCAATCAAATTTTAGGTAATGTATTATTCAGTAAAAGCCAACTGATGCCAAGGTAGCAATGATCTCCTCCACTCTGGCTAGCCAGAGCAGTGTTTGGGAGAGTATATATTTCATGGGAAATTTCAATTAAAAAAACCCTATACCTGAGTGAGAAAAATTGTTAAAAAGCAATTGATTTACAACGTAAGGATGTTTGACATTTTTTGGTCCTTAGGTGTAGCTCATTGACTTGCAGAGGAAAGTAGGAAAGAGGATGATGATAAGCAGTGGTTTGTGTGATGGTGGGAGTGAGGATAGGGTATGTTGGGATTGGGACTCAGGAACCCAAACTGGGCAGAGAGCTAAGGAGCATGGTGCCTGGGTGGGGAGGACCTCAATTACAGCCACCTCTCAAGCCTAACCCTCTAAAGCTTTGGTGTTTTAAAGACTCTTTTCCAAAGGTCATGGGTGCCTCTTGGTTTGCAGGATCCTCTCTTGCAAAAAATAGTTAACTTATTCTGACTGATGTTCTGAGGTTAAGAAATAATACAGAAACACCTGTTGTTTTTAGTCTCCATCTTTTGGAGTCTTGACACTGCAGTTTACTCTCTTCGTTTGTTGAACAAATATTTACTTATTTCCTATATGTGCCAAGTAATGTGATTTGTGCTAGAGATACAAACTGTTTCCTTATCAAGGTGCTTTTAGTCCAGAAGTGTTGACAGACAAGTGAACAGAGCATGTATTTACAAAAGAAGGTGAACAATATGATGAAAGCAAGAACAGCCTGCTTGGAGGCACAGGGGAGGTGAACCTTGCTCAGCCTACTGATGAGAGTGGAGGGAGGGCTGATTTGCCAAGAATAGAAGCTCAGAGGCTTCTCATGTTGTAGCAAGTTGGCTTAGCTGTGTCTCACCATTGGTATGTGAAGGGTTTATGGTAGATGCAGATATTACCTTGTTAAAAAAAAAAAAGATGCACATTTAAGGAAAATGCCTAGAGAAAGTCCTTTGTTATAGATGTTTGTCATTTTGGAGGAGTTGTCCAGCTTTGGAACCCTCTTTCTAGGTGTGCATTAATTTATGACACTTGGCACAGCTTCTCCTATTTAGAGAGGCTGAAAAGTATTAAATATGTTGTCAGTAGGGGGCAGGCACCCAGGGCTGGCCATCAGATGAATCCACAGAGGAACTATGGCTTTAAAGACCCAGTGGCCTGGAGAATTCCCTGCCTAGCTGTGGGTATCTTTTGCGCCTTGGGTCAGCAGTGGGAGAGATCGTGTTTGGAGGCTGACCTCCGACTGTGTTTCTGCTACCTGGCCTCCCTTTGTTCCTGTCTGTTTTCCAAATCTGGATCTCTTGGCCCCCAGGCAATTCTAGGAGCTTCCCAGTATCCTCCAATGATTTTTTTTTTCTTAAACAAGGCAGTTATTTGCAACTAAGGATGCTGACTGATATACACTTTTATTATAGTTTTAAGTGAGATTGAGGTGGAGATAAAGTGGACTGGCTAATAGTACTGGTTGAAGTTCAGTTGCTGAGAACAAAATTTACTCCAGGAACTTTTAGCAGGAAAGGATTTAATACAAGGAATTCATTGACTCATAATCATTGGGAGGGTTGAAGAAATAGATCTAGATTGAGTTTTATAAAACAACTCTCCCAGTTCTTTACTTATTTTTCATCGTTAAAGTCCATCTCTTCTACTAGAATGTAAGCCTCATGAAGGTAGCAATCTTTGTTTTATTTGCTTATGTATTCCAAGCACCAAAACACTACCTAGTACGCTGTAGGTAATCGATAATACTTCAGTAGTAGTAGTAATGATAATTATTATTATAGGTACATAGGGAGAATTTTTGAAAAAGAGAAACCAGAAAAAAAGTCTTTTAGCCCATCCCCAAAGAAGCTATCAGTTATGGATAACTTTTCTGAGTTGGGAAATGTTTGGTCATATTTCAGAGAACTTCTAGGAATACAGCCACATTGGATATTACTGTCCACTAAAGGGAGATATTTATTTTCCCCAAAGGATGAATCAATGCATCTATATTTAATGTGTATAATTTAGGCTACCTCCCAGAGAATGACATGAGTAACATACACTTCTGATTTATATTGCTTGAAAATTTTGATTATGGGTTTTATAAAGTAAACTTTGGAATTATGGACCTTGAGATAAGACTGGGTTGATTTAAAATTTGGAATAATTTGGACCAGATGAGCCTTAGTCATAATATCAAAGTTTATCAATGATGATGAATTTCTTGTAGATGGTGGGGAAGAATGTGACAGGTTTTACAGGTGGAGAAAGCAGAGGACAAAGGGCATGACAATCTGGGCTTCACCCATAATCCCCACTGAGGCCAACTGACAAGACTTGACCTCTAAATTACTACTTCAATTTTGATTTTCAGGGGGATAGAGCATAAACTTATTCTTGGTATATGCTATTATCTATTGTAATTCTGATTATCAAAGCTTTTGCAATATTGCACACAATTTTTGTTTTGTTAGTGTCATAGTAAAGTGATTAAATCTGTGGGAGCAGGAGAGCCCAGGACTTCTTCATGTTGTATGTACTTTATAAACATCACTGTCATTTTGGAAAGATTGATAAAATGAGATCAGGGATTTAGGGACACTATAAAGCATTAGCACTGAGCCAGTTATGTTCTTTGCTTCCTTCCTTCCTTCTTTCTCTCCCTTCCTCTCCTCTCTCCCTCTCTCTTTTTTAGTTTTAGTTCTATCCTTTTTCTGTATTAAAAAAAATGCAGTCATGTATAAGAGTAGACCAAGAAACTTCAAACCCAATGAAATTCATGCATGAAAAATTCCAATGAAAGAACATTAAAACATTTACTCTAATTTGATAGAAGCCAGGGGAGCTGGAACAAGTCTGACACTTCTGTTGTTGTTTTAAAGTTTATTTATTGGGGCGCCTGGGTGGCGCAGTCGGTTAAGCGTCCGACTTCAGCCAGGTCACGATCTCGCGGTCTGTGAGTTCGAGCCCCGCATCGGGCTCTGGGCTGATGGCTCAGAGCCTGGAGCCTGTTTCTGATTCTGTGTCTCCCTCTCTCTCTGCCCTTCCCCCGTTCATGCTCTGTCTCTCTCTGTCCCAAAAATAAATAAACGTTGAAAAAAAAATTTAAAGTTTATTTATTTATTTTATGCACAGAGCCCAATGTAGGACTCAGACTCATGAGCTGTGAGATCATGACCTGAGCCAAAATGAAGAGTTGAACACTTAACTAACTGAGCCACCTAGGTGCCCTGTTATTATTGTTTTTTAATGGGAGTATTTTGCCATACAATAGTATATTAGCTCCGGGGTACAACCTAGTGATTTGACATTAATATATATTACTAAATGATTGCCAGATAAGTCTACTTACCATCTATTAGCATTCAAAGTTATTACAATATTTAGTTAAAAGTTTATTTTTTATTTTGAGAGAGAGAAAGAGAGAGGAGAAAGAGAGAGAAAGAGAGAGAAAATCCCGAGTAGGCTCCATGAGCTGTCAGCACAGAGCCCAACTCAGGGCTTGATCCCACAAACCGCGAGATCATGACCTGAAATCAAAGCCCAAACAACTGAGCCCCCCAGGTGCCCCACAAAGTTATTACCATATTATTGACTATATTCCCTATGCTGTACTTTACATCCCTGTGACTTATTTTATTTATTTTATAATTGGAAGATTATACCTCTTAATCCCCTTCACCTATTTTGCCCACATCCCTACCCCCAACTCACCACTTTGTTCTGTCTCTACGAGTCTGTTTTGTTTGTTTTGTTTGTTCATTTATTTGTTGTCATTGTTTTTTAGATTCCACATATAAGTGAAATTATATGGTATTTTTTTCCTCTGACTTATTTAACTTAGCATAATACCTTCTAGGTCTATCTGTGTTGCTGCAAAAGGCAAAACTTCTTTATTTATTGCTGAGTAGGATTCCGTTATCTATCTATATATCTATAACTATAACTATATCTGTATATCTATATCACCTATATCTGTATCTACATCTATATCTAATCTATCCATCTATCTCACATCATTATCCATTAGTCTACCGGTGGACACTTTGCATATCTTGGCTATTGTAAATAATGCTGTAGTGAACATAGGGGTGCATATACCTTTCGAAATTAATGCCTTTGTTATCTTCAGGTAAATACTCAGAAGTGGAATTACTGAATCATATGGTATTTGTTTTTAAAATTTTTTAAGAACCTCCATACTGTTTTCCACAGTGGTTGCACCAATGTATGTTCCAACCAATAGTGCATGAGGGTTCCCTTTTCTCCTCATCCTGGCCAACACTTGCTATTTCTTGCCTTTTTGATTTTAGTCATTGTGACAGATGTGAGGTGATTCCTCATTGTCGTTTTGATTCTTATTTCCCTGATGATGTGTGATGTTGAGTATCTTTTCATGTATCTGTTAGCCATGTGTGAATATAGAGCAAAGCAAAATGCCTCCCAGCTCTCCTTGTTTTTTATAATACTTTTTTTTTCAACGTTTTATTTTATTTTTGGGACAGAGAGAGACATAGCATGAACGGGGGAGGGGCAGAGAGAGAGGGAGACACAGAATCAGAAACAGGCTCCAGGCTCTGAGCCATCAGCCCAGAGCCTGACGCGGGGCTCGAACTCACGGACCGCGAGATCGTGACCTGGCTGAAGTCGGACGCTTAACCGACTGCGCCACCCAGGCGCCCCTCCTTGTTTTTACAGAAGAACACTGCTGAAACAAACACTGGAGCTTCAGTATAGAAATTAACCATATAATTAATTGCGTCCAAGTTGGCAAGTTGTCTATTTACAATGCAGCTTTAGTTTAACAGTGGACTATTTTTACCTGTCAGTAATGTGGGCTTGAAAGACAAATTATCTTATGTAGGCGAAACATTTCACTACGACTAGCTAGCTAATGGGGAGCTGCTGGCCAACTGAGCCCTATCAGTTCATTGGGCTTCTGATCAAGTAGGGGGAACTCCTCCTCCCAGGAACTGAATCACTTGATGCTTACGGAACAAAAAAGTGTATGCACACTTGCAAAAACCTTGATAATTAGTATTACAATAGATACCAGAGTGTACAGAGGGAACCCTGTGTTTCAATTCAGATTCATCATATCTAACAAAGTTGTTCTCAAGTTTGTAGATGGTTTGTCATCTCACTCTCTTGATATTTCACTGTTTGTTAAGGTAGAGAGGTTGAAATCACTGCATGTTTTACAGCCTGTTGACAATTCTTGTAAAAACGTTTTCCCCCAAGGGGAATTTTAAAATGTATTGGTAAATGTGGTATTTGGGTGTTATTGATGATCTATCAAATCCTAACCTCAGGATCATCTCTAACAAGTCTCCCTTCATTATTTGAGGGAGAAATTTCTATTTGACCATGTATCTTCCTTAATTTCCTTTTCACTTATATCTTATTAAGTACTCAGAAACACTACTTCTTTTATTTATTTATTTATTTATTTATTTATTTATTTACACATTGATGTATTTCAAATACACAAGAGCACTGAGCTTGAGATACTATGTGTATCAATACTTAAATCAAAGAAAACTTTCAGTGCATCTGGAACAATTATTTTCAGAGGAACATTTGTCTGCACTCATGAGAATCCACTCTGCACAGCAAAGAATGTTTTTCTTAAGGTTTTATTCTTTCTTCTCCTTTTTTATTTTTTAAAGTTGTGTGTGTGTGTGTGTGTGTGTCTGTATTTTTGAGAGACAGAGAGAGAGAGAGTAGGGAAGAGGCAGAGAGAGAGGAAGAGACAGAATCCCAAGCAGGCTCCATATTGTCAGTGCAGAGCCTGACTTGGGGCTCAATCCCACGAACTGTGAGATCATGACCTGACCTGAGCTGAAATCAAGAGCTGGATGCTTAACTGACTGAGCCACCCAGGCACCCCTCTTCTTTTTTAAATAATAGAAAGAACCAGCAACTCATGCTTTGGAAGTTGGATTTTTTCACATACAATTTTCACAAACTAGACTATGCAAGAAATGGGACTATTTCTATAAAATAAACCTAATTTCCATCCATTCCTTCTCCCTTTCCACCTCACGACTTCATTCCATTTGGTGGAGAAAATGTGTTCTCCATCAATTTTGGGTGAACTCTGACAAATCAGGATGATTCTCAGTTAATGTAAGTTTTCTCTTTCCTTTGTCTTTTAAACAGTAGTCTCCCTTTATCCATGAGGGATATGTTCCAAGACCCCTAGTGGATAACTGAAAGTACAAATAAGACTAAACCTATATAGACTATGTTTTTTCCTATACGTACATACTTATGATAAAGTTCATAAATTGGCACAATAAGAGAGTAACAACAATGACTAATAATAAAGTAGAACAATTATAATAATATACTGTAATAAAAGCTATGTGAATGTTGTCTCTCCAAATATCTCAGTGTATTGTACTCACCCTTGTTCTTGTGATGATGTGAGATGATAAAATGCCTGTGTGATGAGATGAAGTGAAGGCAAATGATTTAGGCACTGAGATGTAGTGTTAGGCTGCTATGGACCTTCTGACAATATGTCAGAGGGAGAACGATCCATGTCTGGATCTCGGTTGCCTGTGGGTAACTGAAAGTGTGGAAAATGAAACTGCAGGTAAGGAGGGACTGCCGTCTCTGAATACCAGATCCTTACATAGAGTCAAGGTAGGAGGACACCAGGTCATCTACTACTGGGAAGTCCTATCTTCATGCAGTCAGCTACTGCACTATCGTTGGTCCTCTGTGGTCCCCAAATACATCCACTACTGTGTCCTTCCTGTCCAGCTAGACAGCCCTCGCTGGTTGGCTGTCTCTTGTCTGCATTTTATTACCTGGTGAGACTGTCTTAAGTCTTTTCTCCTGGACACTCCAAGCAGGTACTTCTACCCAGTGGCTCCAACCTCACACTTGGGGTGTGGAGAACTCTAGACCTTCCGGCTCTCCTGGGCCCATACGGTAGGAAGTGTTGGTCTTCTCTGCCTTTGTCTTCCCAGATTAATTGGGGACACTCTGTTGCTTCATCTCCCAGCCCTGGAATCAGCCTAGGGATGATGTGGCAGGGATTTGGACCCCTTCTTAGGGACGCCGACTGAAGTCTGATTTTCTGGCTTGATCCCCATTCTCTCTCCTTTTCTAGCTCTTTTCTTTCTTCAGGGTTTGAAAAAACCGGCCTTCTTATTGATTGTGTATTCTTCAAATCTTTTCTGCTTTAAATCTGGGCCACGACTTTAACACTTCTGCTTCTTTTATTCTCTGATTCCCCAAGGCAATGCTTACCATCTGGTCTAGTTGCAAGAAGAAAAAGTTGAAAGGCAAAAGTTTTCTGAAAGCCTATCTATTGGTACAAGAAAATGTTATGCTGGTCTACCAGGTTTTCTTAAGGTCCAGTAAACCCACTCACTACTTTTATATCCCTAATTAACATTTCAACATCTTCTTTATGTTTGTCTATTGTTTCTTTGCTTTATATGGTCCAAATATCTGAAGGTCTGAAATTCTGCCTGTAGCTCTGTTTCATGATACTTGTCCTGCTAAGTGTAAGGATTGATGATTACTGATCTCCTCTCTAAATCACCTGATAACCTGACTTAATCCCACCACTCTCCCGCCATCCCTCACCCCAAGCCCAGGAATCAGTTCTGGGGAGCAGGATTGCATAGTAGAAAGAGATAGTCTAATATGTACTTTCCCCAGCTAGTGTAAAACACTAGCCAGCATGGTTCTAATGACAGACCTCATTCTTGCTTGGTTATAGTTACAGGAAAGAAAATCTGAACATGATTTACTCATGAACGAGATGAGGTTGGATTGTAATTCTCAGAAAGGGGGTGGGGTGTGTAGAGGTTAGGTCAGGTGACAGGGAGAAGGGGGTGGGGGAGCTGTATTTGTGCTGAGTTTTAGAATGTTCAGTAAGTTCTGGGTGCCTGGGTGGCTCAGTCGGTTAAACTTCTGACTTCGGCTCAGGTCATGATCTCACGGTCCATGAGTTTGAGCCCCACATCAGGCTCTGTGCTGACAGCTCAGAGCCTGGAGCCTGCTTCGGGTTCTGTGTCTCCCTCTCTCTACCCCTCTCCTGCTCATGCTCTGTCTCTCAAAAATGAATAAACATTAAAAAAATTAAAAAGAATGCTCAGTAAGTTTTATGCAGGATTTTCACTTGGCTCTGAATTTTTTTTTGGTCGTCATCGTGGACCCTAGCATTTGCCTCAACATAAGGATACAGTGGCATGTAGCACCATGGAGGACAATGCTCTCTGTCTGGGCCCTGTTTATTCACCTGGCAATTTATTGATTTGCACCTAGGTGGATATTGGGGTGTAGGGCATGAAGATAACAAAACCAATAAACTAGGGCACAAGTAGGGGTCAAGTGAACCATAAGGCTTAGATTTTCTTTGGGCAGTCTCTGAATTAAATGATAAGGTTATGGAAGGATTAGAATTCAGTGGTTTGAACTTTATCTACAGAAGTCCATAGAATGGTTCAGATTTTGGCTTCTCCAGAGAGCAATCCTAACAGAGTGGCTAATAGACAGTCAAATGAATGTAACTGGACAAGGATCTGTGTCTTAAGAAATGCCTTGTGTCGGGGTTCTCCTCCTAAGCCCCCATCGCTCACATTTGAATTTCAGCATGTGACAGACGTTGGAGCCCTTGTTTAATTTTGTTTTGGGACTGGTATTGCCCTCTCAGTCAAACTCGAGACCACTGACAGGTGACACTATGTGCTTCTCCTCCTGGGCCAGAAACAGGAGTCACACGTCAGTCTGGAAAGGAAAATCAAGACATCAGGGTAGTCACAGAACGTGACTCTGCCCAGCTCCCCTCCAGTTTTGGGCCTCCCAAGATGTGCCTGACATGTTCTGCAAGCCCAGTCATCAGGAGACCCTCTGTGTTTCTCCGTCCTGGTTGGGCGTTCTCCAGGAACACCCCTGTTTGCAGATGATGCCCAGACCCAACATCTGTGCAGCCGGCGCTGCTGTCAGTGCTGAAGGCCCGTCCACTCTGCCCACTCCTGTGCCGCACACCCCGCCCTGGCCCCAGGGTCCCGCTGACATCCTTGAGGACTCAGGCTCAGGCTACTCTCTTCTCCTCCCTGATCCTGAACATTGTGCTTGCACTAGAGTGTCTCACTGTCAGGACACATCTTTTCCCAGGAGCTACTATACCCTCCACCAAATCTCTGAATGTTCCCTACTGTAACCAGATCCTTAAAATTAATGCCGAACCTTTGAATATCTAAATACTTGCAGTCGTGAAACCCTGTTGCCACATTTATTTTATTCAGTGGGTTCCCAGAAGCGCTTTTCTGATCTATGGTCTCCACGGGCATATCCCCTGAAGGGATCTCTCTTCAACTCCCAGGGATTTGCTGGTCTCCCAGCATTGCCTTGTTGCTTCAAGTTCACCAAGCTGCTGCCTAAACTCTGATGACAATGTTTAGTTCTTATCTGTCTGTTTTCATCTTCCTTAAGGTGTCAGTGGAGTTAATTCACTGGCTGCCCTATAGGTATGGTGTGGCTGGAGAGCTAGGTTTTAGTATTAGACTGCCTGGGTTCAAATCTTGTCTCTACCAGTTATTAGCTTCGGGGGCAACTCACTCAACACCCCCAAGCCTCAGTTTTCTCACTTGTAAAATGGGTTAACAGGAAAATGATAACCTCATGGGTTATTGTAAATATTCACTGAGATAATATATGCAAAGCACATTGCACAGTGCCGGGTACATTGTAAACATCCATGAATGTTAATTATTATAATTGTAAGCAAATGATTATGATACTGGATATGACTTGGGGCTGCTGTTCAGAAAATTCTGATCCTTGTGTTCTGCTGACTGCTAATATTTTATTATTATTGCATTCTTAAATTATGGGGTGATTTAGGAGGAAAAAACATGGCCTCTCTGCAGAGCAGTGAAAGCTTACAAATCTAGAGTAAAAAAAAGACAGTTTAATTTTTTTGAACCTCTTCAATAACTGTCTCTTGTGTGGGTAATGTAATTACTAGTGGAAAAATGAATAAAAACTCAAACTCAATAAATTACATTTTCATTGAATTTCTTCACTTATTTTCTTAAGGGATAGAATTTTGAATTTTGAGCCCTTTTTTGCCACTTTATTTTTTATATGCTAAGACATGACATAGTATGCATTTTAATGTATTCATTCATGTCCAGTTTCAACAAAACTGGGTGGGAATTAGTACCCCATAATTCATGTGCTAGGATGTCTTATTACAATTATAAAATTTTATTGTAAAATGTTTTTTTAATATTTATATTGTTAATTAAATGATGATGAATCCTCATAAATTCTGGAGAGAGAATTATGGTCCATTAGTCCCTGCTCAGACTTCTTATTAGCCAATCAGAACATTTGATTTCTCCTTTTAACACATTCAGATGTTTGGTGGTAAAGCTTGCTAATGGGGCTGCTCCCTTTCTATACCTCTGGAGTCTCTGAAAGAAGAAATTTCTTGAAGCAGTTTACAACTATATTGAGGTTGTTACAAGGTGGTCATTTTTGGGGGTCCTTTTTAGAGCACTTTAAAAAATAGAAAAACCTCATTTGAGCTTTAGTTTCTAGGGAAGTTTTATGCTAGGTAAGGAAATACAGTAAAACCATGGTTTGTGAGCATAATTCATTCCAGAAACATGCTTGTAATCCAAAGCACTTGTATATCAAAGCAAACTTCTCCACAAGAAATAATGGAAACTCACATGATTCGTTCCATAACCCAAATATATTCACATAAGAATGATTACAATACAGTAATACAATACAAAATAATGAAGAAAATACAAAGTATAAAGAAAAACGAACACGTTAACCTGCACTTACCTTTGAAAACCTTCGCAGCTGGTGTGAGAGAGACTAGTGGAATTGCTGCTGTCTATTGGCTCAATGGAATATTTTTCTGCATGGGGGCCATTGCACATGCTCACATGGATGTTGACTACAGTACAGTATTAATAAACTCTTGTCACATACTGTACTTAATGTAACTGGCAATAAGGCAGCAGAGGAAAGGGTCTATATCTGCAGGCAGCCTGACCTAGAAGGAAGCAGAACATTCCTAAGCTTACTCTTGTATGGAAAAGCAAAGGACTGTCCATAGGTGCTTTGAAGTGACAAAAATACACTAGTGCCAGTTGTGGGCACCTTCCAACGTTCTGAAAAATCACTGATTTCTGCCAAACCCTGAGGCCTGAGAGGGAGTATCTGAGCATGGGAGATGATCACCCACAATCCTGCAGTGAGAAGGGGAGGAAAGAGAAGAAACATTGGCTCAGTTGTGATTGTGTGATATTCAGCATCACGTACTCCTCGTATTGCAAGACATCACTCATTTATCAAGTTAGAATTTATTTATTAGAAATGCTTGTCCATCTTGTGGAACACTTGCAGAGCAAGTTACTTGCAATCCAAGGTTTTACCATACGTGGTAATTATAAAAACAGCAGTCATATTCTGATACAAAGATTTCTGGCCTGCTGCACACATGCACACACACCTGTAAGTTGCTAGAGCTGTTGTGGTTGGACATCAAACAAGGATGCAAGGACCACCCAAGCAGCAACTGCAAGGTGGGGAGCCAAGGAACCCCAAGAGGATGATCTAGATTTGTGTTGTCCAATAATGTAGCCAGTAGCCACATGGTGGCTATTCAGCACTGGAAGTGCGGGTATTGTGACTGGGGAAATAAATTTAAAAATTGTTTATTTTTAATTAAGATTTAAATTTTAAATAGGGAATGAAAAAAATCAGTTTCTCAGTCACATTAGTTACTTTTTTTTTTTTTTTGAGAGACGGAGAGAGAGAGGGCGCATGTGTGCATGAGTGGGGGGCTGGCAGGCAGAGAGACAGAGAATCTCAAGCAGGCTGCATGCTCAGTGTGGAGTCTGACACGGGGCTTGATCCCATGAACCTGTGATCATGACCTGAACCAAAATCGAGTGTCGGACATTCAATCAACTGAGCCACCCAGGTACCCTACATTAGTTACATTTCAATTGCTTGATAGTTACATGTGGCTGGTGCCTATCAGAATGAACAGTGCAGACAAAAGCATATCCATTATCACAGAAAGCTCTATTGGGCAGCACCAATCTCTGGGGTCTAGGGGGTGTTAAGAGGATGAAAGAGTCTTATTTCTTTTTATTCCAACTTATCCTAAGTCCAGGCATCCTCCACGCTAGACAAAGGGGTGGTTCAGAAGGAGGGAGAGAGGACTGACAATGGAAGACTTAGGAACGGGCTTCATGGGTAGTCAAAGCCGCAGGAGAGGAAGCGGAGGCACCTTCCACTGCAGGAGAACCACAGCGTCTTCCAGGAGCCTGGATGTGCTGACTGTCAGAAGCCTGAATCCACTGAAAGACTTCAACAGTGGTGGTATTAGGTGGTAAAGAAGAGAAATGTCCAAAGTAACAGCCAGATGTGACTTTTCCAACTTTGTCTTCCATATTACTCTTTTGTCTAGAAGAACATCCTGGCATCCAAACATCATCCCATTTATGTTTCTTCTCAAATTTTACTGCTTGTGAATCACCTGGGAATCTCATTAAAATGCAGATTCCTTCCATAATTTGGCTATTGTTGAAAGTGCTGCTATAAACATTGGGATCAGCACTCCTGTATCCCTTGGGTAAATTCCTAGCAGTGCTATTGCTGGGTCATAGGGTAGATCTATTTTTAATTTTTTGAGGAACCTCCACACTGTTTTCCAGAGCGGCTGCACCAGTTTGCATTCCCACTAACAGTGCAAGAGGGTTCCCAGTTCTCCACATCGTCTCCAGCATCTGTAGTCTCCTGATTTGTTCATTTTAGCCACTCTGACTGGTGTGAGGTGATATCTGAGTGTGGTTTTGATTTGTATTTCCCTGATGAGGAGTGACGTTGAGCATCTTTTCATGTGCCTGTTGGCCATGTGGATGTCTTCTTTAGAGAAGTGTCTAGAGAAGTGTCTATTCATATTTTCTGCCCATTTCTTCACTGGATTATTTGTTTTTCAGGTGTGGAGTTTGGTGAGCTCTTTGTAGATTTTGGATACTAGCCCTTTGTCTGATACGTCATTTGCAAATATCTTTTCCCATTCTATCGGTTGCCTTTTAGTTTTGTTGATTGTTTCCTTTGTAGTGCAGAAGCTTTTTATCTTGATGAAGTCCCAATAGTTCATTTTTGCTTTTAATTCCCTGGCCTTTGGAGATGTGTCAAGGAAGAAATTGCTGTGGCTGAGGTCAGAGAGGTTTTTTCCTGCTTTCTCCTCTAGGGTTTTGATGGTTTCCTATCTCACATTCAGGTCCTTTATCCATTTTGAGTTTATTTTGGTGAATAGTGTTAAGAAAGTGGTCTAGTTTCATTCTTCTGCATGTTGCTGTCCAGTTCTCCCAGCACCATTTGTTAAAGAGACTGTCTTTTTTCCATTGGATATTCTTTCCTGCTTTGTCAAAGATTAGTTGGCCATACTTTTGTGGGCCCAATTCTGGAGTCTCTATTCTATTCCATTGGTCTATGTGTCTGTTTTTGTGCCAATACCATGCCGTCTTGATGTCCATCAACTGATGAATGGATAAAGAAGTTGTGGTTTATATACACAATGGAATACTATGTGGTAATGAGAAAGAATGAAATATGGCCTTTTGTAGCAACGTGGATGGAACTGGAGAGTGTTATGCTAAGTGAAATAAGTCATACAGAGAAAGACAGATACCATATGTTTTCACTCTTATGTGGATCCTGAGAAACTTAACAGAAGACCAAGGGGGAGGGAAAGGAGAAAAAAAAAAGTTAGGGAGGGAGCTAAACCATAAGAGACTCTTAAAAACTGAGAACAAACTGAGGGTTGATGGGGGGTGGGAGGGAGGGGAGGGTGGGTGATGGGTATTGAGGGCACCTTTTGGGATGAGCACTGGGTGTTGTATGGAAACCAATTTGACAATAAATTTCATATTAAAAAATGCAGATTCCTATTTAGTAGGTCTGTGGCACAGTCTCCATTTCTGCATTTCTGACAAGCAACTAGATAATGAGAATGGTCAAGGGCCGCATTTTGGGTTGTAAGGATCCAGAATGTCCAGAAGACAATTGCACATCAGACCTTCTGTATAAACACTGTCCTAATTACTGGTTTAAACATACAAGGTTGCACTTCTCTAGAAATTAATATGCCTTTAGTATTAAACTCAGACTAGGAAATTTTGTCTGGGAGTAGGGGGTAGAGGAAGTCTGTTGCTTTTGGAGAAATTAGACTCATTACCTGGAATCCCAAGACTGGTGTAAATACGTTCTAATGTTTTCATACAGAAGTATGGGATATTTAAAAACTGAGGAGCGTGGACCTACAGAAAAAAATTGAAATTTCTTACATAAATAAAAAGCAAGTTACATGTTTTGTTTTAGTATTGTTGTGACTATTTTTGTAACACTAAACCTTTGAACAGAAAGCAGTTTCTCTCTGATACTATGATTTAGAGCTAGTTGAAGAAGGAATCGATTGTAGGTAGAGGCCAGCTATTGATCAGAAAGGGGAATGGGAAACTGGAACATTTCTCAAGTAGAGAAAAATTCAGAATCAGAAGCCAGAAGGCAGGGAAATTGCTACTTGGAAAAATACAATCAGGAGATTTCGCAATATCTAGATATGCTATGGGACTTTTCTGCTTCTGATAAAGATAGAGAGGCCAGGAATAGCTAAGGAGAAGGGGATCCAGAAGGAATGAGGTATGTGTTCTTTGGTCACGTCC
Organism: Prionailurus viverrinus; assembly: GCF_022837055.1. Classification (NCBI taxonomy): domain Eukaryota; kingdom Metazoa; phylum Chordata; class Mammalia; order Carnivora; family Felidae; genus Prionailurus; species Prionailurus viverrinus. The sequence continues at coordinate 51,911,568 of NC_062568.1, forward strand.
TGCAGGACAAACATGGTTGGCAGAGTCCTGCCTGACAGGACTGTTGGTTTGCCCTGAGTCGAAAGTATCATTGTGAATATACACCAGGAAGATTTAGACCCAAAACTGAAAGACCTATTATTTCTGCACACGTCCAGAGGAGAACCAAGACCAGGTTGAGTAGAAACCTTGTGTTCCAGGTATCCACACAGGTATCATGCTTTGCTTAGTGGCTTTTTAAATAGAGTTCAATGTTTTTAGAAAAATCAAAACCAGGAGGGAAAGCATGCTCTTTAGACTCTCCATTTGTTCAGCTCAAATGAGCTGAGATGCTCATTTGTTTTGTGGTTTAACAGTAAGTCCAGAAACCCTTGTCCACCAGGTGGCAGTTACCTGAAATTGCAGGATATGTCAGGTAAGAAATAAAGTGTCTGATGAGTGCTAGTCAGAGAAACATAAACTAACAAAACAGAAGCAGAGGTCTTTATATCTGAAAGGTAACAGCAAACAACTCAAAGAAGATAATATTGTAAACTAATTCACTATTTGTGTAAACTAGTTATGTAAACTAATTAACTATTAGGTTAATAGTTTGGTTCAACAGGGAGAGGGTTCCACTGGCCATCAGGAGACCTATTGCCAAGCATAAAAGAAAGTCAATTCAAGACTTAAAAAAATTGATATAAGGTATAATGGGTGAAACATTTGGCCTTCCATCTTTGCAGACTAACCCCATCTACCCATCCATATGTGGGACCTACTTGCTCAGGTGCTACCATCTGGGTCCATGTGGCATCAAAGTAGGGAGACCCTCTCAAGGTGACATAAGGGAGCTTCTATAGCAACTACTGGGTTTGCCTTACACGGAAACCCTTTTCTTCTTCAAGGAGTTCCCACATTCTCTGTCCTCTTGCACTAGTGTGACTTCTTTTTTCCCTTCATCTCACTGATATGTTTTCCTATATGGTAAAATTTACTTGTTGTATCTCTTCTCTATAGCCTGCTTTTCTCCCACTAGAATATAAGCTCCTTGGGGGCAGGATTCTTTGCCTGTTTTGCTCACTGATGGATATTGAACATGTAGAGCAGGGCTGGGCACAGAACCAGTCCCTGGTAATCATCTGCCCAAGGACTGAGTGGATGGGCTTTGAGAAGGGGCCTGGGTGTCTCTGTCATCCCCTGTGGACCCAGCCTTTATGCTTTCCTGTTATACCAATTCTTTCAATTTCTTAAGGGTGACCAATTATTACCACCTTTGCAGACCTGTTGCCTCTTTTCTTTCCCTTCCTCCTTTCTCTGTAACTTCTTTGGCACTTTCAGATCTCAACTTGAATGCTACTTCCTCCAAAAGCGTTCTCTGACCTCACAGAACAAAACAGAGTCTTCTGCCCCCCTGTTCCTGCAACATGGTTGCCCCAAATCATGCATTTATCAACTTTCTTGTACCTATCTGGCTCACAAGACTAAACTTTGAGCAGGAACTAAGACTACTTTCATTATCATTGTGTGCTTTTAAGCACTGTGCCTAGGACATAACAGGCACTCAATGCATATGTGTTGAATGAATGAAGGGATCCTTACTCATGATGGGGTCTGTTTCATCAAAAGTCTTAGAAGCACTTTGGAAGGAAAGAGAGGATATTTGCATCTCTGGATCCCTATCGCCAGACACAGTCCCTGCACATAGTAGCTGCTTGATTAATATCTGTTGAATGAAAATAACACTTTAGTTTTAATATGTCAAATAGTGTACAACTTTACTTGTAGAAAAAATAGTGGTTGCTTGTGACTTATTGAGCGTCAACATTCTTACGGAAATTCTTAGCAAAATAGAAAAGAATTTCAAAATAGGGTCAAGCTACTTCCAGTACACAGATTGGAAATATTTCCACTAGTCTAGGCTATGAACAGAAAAGTGCCAGACATTCTCCAGGCCCCTGGGCAAGTGTTTGCACACCTCAAGGGCAACCCTACCCTTCTTCAAAGCACAGCCATTGAGTTAGAATAATGTAGCAGTTAACAGATGAAAACCATACTTTATTAAAAAAAAAAAAAGGACATGAAAGGTAAAGCAGGCTGGCCAGTTCTTTATAATTGCTTACTATTTCCCTATTGCATTTTAAAACATTAAGTTTCAAGGGGGCAGCTTTTTAATTTGGTTTCATTTTCTGAGGCAGCACTGCAAATAAACATCACTCAGAGGACCCAGATCCCTGCCAACTCTTGCTGATGCTAAAGAGCCATGTGCAAGTGTCTGAGTTCAAATTTGACTTCAGACCATTGTAAAAAGGAAATCAGGCAGAGCTGAACTGCACCATGAGTAAAAGCTACTCTGTTTTCCCAGTGGGGGATCACTGCATACACAGCAAGTGGGAAGAAATGAGAATACCTGCCATGGAGATTTGAGAGGGAAATTGATTGCACACATTTAAATAGATGGGGCTAAGATTTTTTTCTGACAGTAAAACCCCTGAATTCTGCGATGAGGAATTTAAGAACAGTGCTTTGAGGTGGACACAGAAGAAGTGTGAACTCTCTTTTATCCCCCTGAATCAATGCATCTTGGGTGCAAGCCAGGTAGCTTCCTAAGTCCCTAAAATAGCTGTAGATGTGGGGCAGAGAATGTGCTTAGTCCCTGCTGTGTGGCTTGGGGGACCTCGCTTGCTATTTGCTGCAGAGACGGCCTCTTCCAGGGGGAACTCATCTGGAAGGCTGTGGAATCTTGGCTCTGGCCCCACTCATTTATTGGCTGGAGGGAGAAGGTGATGGAAAACATGTCTTGGGAAAACACAGATGGGTAGGTGAACCGGCAACCTTGTGCTTAACCCTTGATGGCCTAAGGGAGTGGCTCTCAGGTGTGGTCCTAGAACCAGCAGCATCAGCACTACCTAGGAACCCATGAGAAATGCACAGTCTCAGTCCGACGCTGACTGCAGACCAGTTGAAACAGAAACTCTGGAGATGAGTTCCAGAAACCTGTGTGTTAAGAAGCCCTCCAGGTAGTTCTGGGCACACAAACCTTTGAGAACTCCTTGCCTGAGATACTCAGAGAACACGAGGAGGATTGTTTATCAAGAAGATTAAAATGATAATGACTCAGAATCAATCTATCACTGATGCTAATAAAGGTGGGGCAAGACCAGACAGTCACAAATATTTTGAGAAAGTGTGGCATTGTTAACATCGTCATTGGTATCAGTTAATATTAGGAAAGGTCAATTTATTAGTTGTGACCATAAAATTGTTGCATAACAGACAAGCATGACATCTCAGGGGCTTAGAAACAGTAGACCTTTTTTCTCCTGCACGTACAGGTTTTAGTTGATCTTGGCTGGGCTCCCTCCTGTATCTCAGGGATGGTCAATCTAGTTTGGGTTTATTTGGAGTGGGTTAGCTTTGCTTCACATGTTCCTTATCCTTCTCCTGAAACCCCACGGATGATCCAGGCACATGCCTGTCATGGCAATGGCAGAAGTAGGAAATGACCAGCAGAAAGGCTGGGGCTGAGGCACGGTATGGGCACATCTGTCCATTCTACCTCTTTCTATTGGCCAAGCAAGTCATGTGTCTGAGACCAGATTCAAGGAATAAAGAAACAGATTTGTCCCTAGTGAGGAACTGCAAAGTCACAGGGCAAAGGACACGGATACAAGTAGGGGGTGAGGCCATTCATGCAATCGGCCGCAATCAACAGTATATAAGCTTCTCTTTGAATTTATTAGCAGCACTTGCACAATAAATCCCGAATGTGAATTTGACTTAGAAAAAAGTGTATCTTGAAGTGCCTGGGTGGCTCAGTCGGTAAGTGTCCAACTCTTAATTTTGGCTCAGGTCATGATTTCGAGGTTTGTGAGTTTAAGCCCTGCATCGGGCTCTGTGATGACAGTGTGGAGCCTGCTTGGGATTCTCTCTCCCTCCCTCTTTTTCTGCCCCTTCCCTGCTCTCTCTCTCTTTCTCAAAATAAATAAATTAACTTTTAAAAAAAGGAAAAAAAAGAAAAAAGTGTATCTTTTTTCTGGCCAAGTTTTGTCCCCCCAAGGAATACTGGTTTTGCTGATTTCAGTTGGATCAATTATCTGATTCTCAAAGAGACTTGTTCATGTCTTTATTGAAACATGTGAATGTGAAAATAAGAGGAAGAATAAAAGGAAGAGTAATCGTTTGGTTTTTTTTTTTTTTAATTCCATACTAGGAGGGTGCCTGGGTCGCTCAGACACTTAAGCATCCAACTTTGGCTCAGGTCATAATCTCATGGTTTTTGCATTCAAGCTGGACATGGGGCATGGAGCTCTCTGCTGTCAGCATGGAGCCTGCTTCAAATCCTCTGTCTCCCTCTCTCTCTTCCCCTCCCTGCTTGTGCGCACTCTCTCTCTCAAAAATAAATAAACGTTAAAAAACCCCTTCATAATAGGGGTACCTGGGTGGCTCTGTTGGTTAAGTATCCAGTGACTCTTGATCTCAGCACAGGTCCTAATCTCATGGTTCCTGAGATTGAGCCCCTTGTTGGGCTTTGCACTGTTAGGGTAGAGCCTGCTTGGTATTCTCTCTCTCTCTCTCTCTCTCTCTCTCTCTCTGCCCCTCCCCCACTTATTTACACTCTCTTTCTCTCTCAAAACAAATAGACATTAAAAAAATAAAACTCCATGGGGCATCTGGGTGGCTCAGTTGGTTAAGCATCTGGCGCTCCATTTTGGATTAAGTCATGATCTTGCAGTTTGTCAGTTTGAGCCCCACCATCGGGCTGTGTGCTGATGTGTGAAGCCTGCTTGGGATTCTCTCTCTCTCTCACTCTCTCCCTTCCCCTCCCCTACTCACACTGTCTCTGTCTCTCTCAAAATAAATAAATAAACTTAAAAAAAAAAAAACTCCAGGCGCACCTGGGTGGCTCAGTTGGTTAAGTGTCTGACTTTGGCTCAGGTCATGATCTCACCGTTCATGGGTTCAGCCCCCACATCAGGCTCTGCACTGACAGCTCAGAGCCTGTAGCCTGCTTCACATTCTGTGTCTCTCTCTCTGCCTCTCCCCCACTTGTGCATGTGTGTGTGCGCGTGCACACATGTGTGTGCACTGTCTCAAAAGTAAATAAATGAACATTAAAAAAAACTTTAAAAACTCCATAATATATGTTGATAATATTTAAGCTACTTTCTTTCTTAAGAATATATCAAATCTAGCCTTTAAAGACAAAACTGGAGATAAGATCTTATCTACCTTGGACTTCTATTCTTAAGCAAATTTCTGGCATTTCTGTATCTGCAAGAGGTCATCTCATACACACGTCTGTTTCAAGTAGAATTTCCAAACTAGATCCCAGCACAGTTTTTTGGGTTGGTTTAATGATTGTGTTACTACTGCTGATTAGCTGTTGACACAGAAGCATAGGGGGTGAGTGTGGCTTTCCCAGTTTCCAGGTGTGACAGTGCATGGAGCAGAGATCCGAATCAAGGAGAAATCAGTATGTGGAAACATGCTGCAAGCACGCAGAGTTTCTCCTATTGGTATCTTTGAAGTGTGACCCAGTAGAAGAAATAGCAGGCAGCTATGATTTAATGGTATTTAACTTCTGACAATGAACATTTCCCCATGGTGGTGGCCAAACATACAATGACTCTCTTTTTGTTTTTTCACATGGAATGGGAATGCGATGACTTTTTCCTCATTGCCCTGGATCTTGGAGTTGTTTATGATATGAAAGAAACCTCAGATCATTTTTGAAAACTCTCTTATTTTCCCGGTGAAGAGACAAGGCCTACAGCAATGATATAAGTTACTAGAAGTCCCCCTGTTGGTTAGGAAAGGCGATCCGGAGAAGCTAGGTTTTCTCATTATACCTCACTTTTCACTTGGGAAGGCGTTATTCATGGTCTGATGAATCAAGTACAAAATAGGGAACAGAGTATTATGGTCTGTGGACATTAATGGAATTCAATTTTCCTATTTGTGAATTGGAGATGAATATGTTTGTCAGGTGCTTGGAATGTTTGCATCAGGAACATGTTCTTTTCTTTCAAAAATTAGTATTTATCATTAAGTGATGTGAACAAAACGCCACTGGTCAACCATTTTAAATAAATTCATGTGGTCAACAGTGACTCATCTAGTACTGAGATGAGATACACTAGGGATAGAGTGAGAGATGAAGTTCAGTGTCTTTTTCAACAACTGCAGTTATTTGCTTGATTAGCTTTTATTTTATTATTATTTTTTAATTTTTTTTCAACGTTTTTTATTTATTTTGGGACAGAGAGAGACAGAGCATGAACGGGGGAGGGGCAGAGAGAGAGGGAGACACAGAATCGGAAACAGGCTCCAGGCTCCGAGCCATCAGCCCGAGCCTGCCGCGGGGCTCGAACTCACGGACCGCAAGATCGTGACCTGGCTGAAGTCGGACGCTTAACCGACTGCGCCACCCAGGCGCCCCTATTTTATTTTTTTAAAAAAGGGACCTTCAGGGTACATGAGCAGGCATTGATGCGGGGGGGGGGGGGGTCAGGACTGCTCCAACACCCACCACCGAATACTCTCGAGGCATCCCTCCAGGGCCCCTTGTAATAGGTGCTGCCAGAAGCCTATGCCTAAGATTTGCTTGGAATTCATTTCTTCCCTTTTTTATGATCTGAAGCAGAGGATAAAAAGATAAAGGATTGCACAGCCTGGCACGTGAATGCTTCCCCACTGCGCGCTGCTTTTGTGGGAAGGAAGTAGCAGTCGCCAACTGCTGTTTTATTAATAATGAGGCATTCACATAAATTCCATGCAAAATTGATTTTTGACTGTTATATAAGAATCAAATACCGGGCTTTAAAAAGTAATTGAGAAATCTATTTGTAATTTACTTTGCCTATAAGAACCCGCTGTCCTGCCATAAACAATTTTACAGTATTTTCCCCCCTGTTAAACAGCTATTTTTACACATCTGTTTGGCCTCTCTTGGATGACAGGCAGTCAGGAGGTGTAGTGAATACAGGTTTGAAATAACATGTGGCCACAATTTCTTCCAGTTTCATCTTCAAGGGGATCTCTTGCAAGTTGTGATATCATTTTCATCACAGTGCAGGTGAAATATGTTAATGGATAATTATCTGACACTGGGTGTTGACTGATGAGTCCTAATAGCTTTTGTGGCAATAGGAAAGCATGATGAAACAGCTTAGCACTGCTAAAAAAAAAAACACCCCAAAACCAAAAAAACCACCCCCAACCCCCCAAAACCCCATACCTTGAATCAAAACAACTAAAAAACCAAGCAGTCTCTTTCTCACTTATCTTTAAATGCCCTAAGCAGCTGCAGCCCAATGAAAAGAGTGTCCTATAACAAAGCTTTTCTCTACAAACATATTTAATATTTAGTTTTAGGTATATTTCAAAGTCAGCCAAAGGTATTTAAGGTACATTTCTTTTATTTCTCATTTTTCTTGAGATGGAGATTAGAGGGACAAAAAAATTTGAAGCAGACAGTATCAAGAAGTCAATCTTTTACATATTTTGTTTAACTTCTGTGTGTGTTTCCTTGGTATTATCCTGCAGAAGGGAACAAACGCACTTCTGTTCTTACGCTGGAAGTTTTTTTTCTTTCTTTTTAAAAGATACTGAAACCCTAGTAATTAAAAAAAATTCATTTCACCGCAGTTTTAATGAGGTCTACTTTACATTAGATAAAATTCTAAATGTGCAGTTTAATAAATTTTGCTAATTGTATACAGTTGTAAACCACTTTCATAATCAAGATAGAACATTTCCATCACCTTAAAAATTTCCCTTGTGCCTCCTTGCAGTCAGTCCACTCACTCAACTCCTGGCCAGAAGGCAATTGCTGATTTACTGTCACTATAGTTGTGCCTTTTTTTTTTTTTTTAAAGAATTTCATATAGGGGCGCCTGGGTGGCGCAGTCGGTTAAGCGTCCGACTTCAGCCAGGTCACGATCTCGCGGTCCGTGAGTTCGAGCCCCGCGTCGGGCTCTGTGCTGATGGCTCAGAGCCTGGAGCCTGTTTCCGATTCTGTGTCTCCCTCTCTCTCTGCCCCTCCCCCGTTCATGCTCTGTCTCTCTCTGTCCCAAAAATAAATAAACGTTGAAAAAAAAAATTAAAAAAAAAAAAAGAATTTCATATAAATGGAATCATGATATGTAGTCCTTTGTGTTTAACTTTTTTTCACTTAATGTAATGTTTTTGAGATACATCCATGTTGCTGAGTATATTAATATTTTGTTTCTTTTAGTGCTGAGTAGTATCCCATGGTCTGGATGTACCACTATTTGTTAATCCATTCACTAACACTTGGGTTTTCTTTCTCCCCCCCAAGTTTTAACTATTATGAATAACGCTGCAATAAACATTCATGTAAAAGTTTTTCTGTGGACATAAATTTTTATTTCCTTTGAGTAAATATCTAGGAGTGAGTTTACTGGGTCATATGGCATGGATGTGTTTAACCTTGTATGACATGGTACCATTTTACACTTTCACACAGGCAACAAATGAGAGTTCTGGCTGCCCTACCTCCTCACCAGTACTTGTTACTGCCAAGTGTGTAGTAAATAGCTCGTGTATTTTTTTTTTAAAGTTTACTTATTTATTTTCAAGAGAGACAGAGATGGTGAGAGTGGGGGAGGGGCAGAGAGAGAGAGAGAGAGGGAGAGAAAGAGAATCCCAAGCCGGCTCAGCACTGCCAGCACAGAGCCTGATGCGAGGCTTGAACCCATGAAGCTGTGAAATCATGACCTTCTGAGCTGTGGCTCAAAACTGAGCCACCCAGGTGCTCCAAGCTCATGTGGTTTTAAGTGACATTTTCCTCATAATTTTTAGTGTTGAGCATCTTTTTATGGGTTTATTGGCTTTTGTGTATCTTTGTAAAATGTTTGTTCAAATCTTTTCCCCATTTTTATTGGGTTATTTCCTTACTGAGTCATAAGAACCCTTTACAAATTCTGGATATAAGCCTTTTGTCAGATATGTGTTTTGCATATATATTATCACAACCTGTTGCTTATTTTTTTCTCCAGTTTCATTGACATATAATTGACATATAACATTGTATAAATTTAAGGTGGACAGCAGAGTGGCTTGACATATATATTGTGAAATGGTGCCTTTTTATCTTTTCAACTTTTAAGAGCAAAAGCTTTTTTAATTTTGAAAGTCAATTTAATAAATATTTCCTTTTATGATGTATGCTTTTGTGCTTTTCCTAACTGGATGTCACAAACATCTTCTCCTATGCATTTTTCCAGAAATTAAGTAGTGTTTGTTCTTATGTTTAAACCTTTGATCTATTTTGAGTTAATTTTCGAGTGTATTGTAAGGTGAGAGTAGAGGTTAAATTTTTTTCCTTGTGGATATCCAGTTGTTTTAGCAACCTTATGATGATTTTCTCATTTAATTACCTTGGCATCATTGTCAAAAATCAATTACTCATAAAAGTTTGATTCTATTTCTGGACTGTCTTCTGTTCCACTAATCTGTAAGTCTATCCTTACGCCAGTACCACACTGTCTTGAATATGGCAGCTTTCTTGTAAGTCTTAGAATCAGGTAAATCCATCAGCCTTATTATCCTTTTCTGAATTGTTTTGGCTGGTGTAGATTCTTTACATGTCCTACAAACTTCAGCATCAGCTTGTCAATTTGTTTAAAGAAGACTTCTGGGATTTTAATTAAGATTGCACTGAATTTATAGATCAATTTGGGCAAAATTCATCCTAAAATATTAAATATACTTTAAACTATTACTAAAATTGTAATAGACACAACAGGCACACTAAAATGTGGTATGCAACAGTTGTTAACACACTGGAGAAAATTAACACGTCCATTTGTGCAACCAGGCTAACAAGTTCTTCTGCAGACAGAATAAAGTCTTCTCTGTCATATCTGTTTAGTGGCAGTGTGACTTGAGATCATTTTTAAAAGACTGTTAAAACCATTATTAAAAGACAGCTGCGCCTACTGAATCATGATTTTCTCAACTCTCTGCAATCTAAATAAAACAGAGCATGAAGAGGCAGAAGGTAGAATGCCTTTTGCAACTGTGTCTATCAAGGCAGCTTCGTTATTTCATTAATTGACTTTATAATAAATATACTTAGAAATTTGAATGTCAAATATATACTGATAAAAGCTTCTTTGAAATGTTTTATATATTTCAACTGCAGGCAAGCTTTTGGTTGAAAATCGAAAACAGAGTTTGGATAGACATACTGCATTTTAGTAGAAGGAAAATCAATTTGGAACAACAGACACCTGAGTTTAAAAAATGACAGCTCTGTCCCTAAGTAGTTTGGACAAGTTATCCATGTTTCAGAGCCCGGTCTGCCCATCTATAAAATGGGGATAATAATGCCTGTCTGGCAGGTGTGATGCTGCGGGATAGTGTATGCAAAATGCCTGGCCTGTCTATAGCCGATATATGTGAAAAAATGGTATTGGTAGAAGTGGAGGCAAAATGTAGGTCTTGGGGTCTGGTGAAAAGTTTGGGTGTTGGGTGTTGAAATGGATTGAGATGCCGAGCAAGGCAGTTTGTTTATTCTATGTATGGCTTACCTGTGATGGCATGCCTTTCCTGCTCACGGGTCCTTAATAGCAACTTAAGATCCCCTCATAGATGCTCAGAGTGGAGACCATCATGTCACCAAGCAGTGTTTCAGTGGGAAGGTCTGGGCTGGATGGTTAATGCCCAGTTTAAGTGGCCATCTGCAGGCAGTTGGCAAACATTTATTTCTCAAAAACTTTCAATATGTGGTGCCAAGTGTTCTTCATGTAGCTTGGGGGTGGGGTACTGGCTTTGAGTGCATTTGGGTAACTTTTTTTTCAAGTTTATTTATTTTGAGAGAGAAAGAGAGAGACAGAGAGAGAGAGGGTGGGGGAAACAGGTGAGGGGCAGAGAGAGAGAGAGGGAGAGAGAAAATCCCAAGCAGGCTCCACTCTGTCAGCACAGAGCCTGATGTGGGGCTTGAGCCCAAGAACTGTGAGATCATGACCTGCGCCAAAATCAAGAGTCAGACAGTTAACTGTGCTGCTAGCCTTCTCTCTCTCTCTCTCTCTCTCTCTCTCTCTCTCTCTCTCTGTCTCTCTCAAAATAAGTAAATAAATTTAATTGACTGTCAGCACAGAGCCCGATACAGGACTCAAACTCACAACCGTGAGATCACGACCTGAACTGAAATCAAGAGTCAGACACTTAACCAACTGAGCTACCCAGGCACCCCTTAAATAACTTTAAGTTGTTTCTCTGACTGTTCCTTACTCCTGTTGTCAACCTTTCCTTTATTCCCACTCGGCACAGGCATGCCACTGAACAGTCACCCTTGTGACCACCGTAAGCTCCCACCAGTCATTACTACTTGCCCTCTGCTGTTCATTTTTCACAGTCCCAGTGCCATTGACAGCGGTGTGGCTCAGTGAGACAATGCAATGAACACAGAGTGGGAGACAGTAGCCACAGGGTCCATCGCTTGACCATATGAACTTGAACCAGTTCCCAAATCTCAGTTTCTGCCTTGATAAAATGCCTGACATGTTAACTCATGGGGAATTGTATGAGAAATTGCATAGAGAATTGCTTTGTAAACTGTAGAGTGCTAATATAAACCTCTGGGTTGTTGTAATATGGTGTCAATGTTCCCTTCTTCTATTTCCTCCTGCCACCAGAGCCACAGGAAGTTTAGTACCATCTAAATTCCCTGATTAGAGTGGGGTGGGGCAGTGTGCTGTTGATGGCTAACCACACAAACCAAAAGCTAGAATCATAGACTCCTGGAGCTGGATAGGACCACAGAGGTCATCTATTTAAACATCTATCTGTGGAGGGGTGCCTGGGTGGCTCAGTCAGTTAACTGGCCGACTCCTGATTTCAGCTCAGGTTCATGGGCTTGAATCCCATATCAGGCTCTGTGCTGACAGCACAGAGCCTGCTTGAGATTCTCTCTCTCCCTCTCTCTTTGCTCCTCCTCACCCTTTGTCTCTTAAAATAAATAAATGAACTTTAAAACAGAAAATATTTATCTGTGGAGAAAACAAGCATAGATCCCAGAGCCCCAAGGAAGAGAAAATGAAGTTTTCCATTGACACCTTACCTGGGTACCAGGGATGCTTGTGTTTTGTAGTTTACAGTTGAGGCAGTCTAGACCTAAAAGACTTACAAATGAGTTGAAGGACAAAAAGTTCTGGAAAGAATTGGAATATTCTTGGTTTCTAGTAAATAAAAAGAAAACAAACAAGAAAGATTCCAAGGAGAGGTGAAAAAATATATTTCTGGTTTTTAAAGGGGCCTGTCTGATATTTTATTATTTAAGGAAACCAAGGAATTAGGGTTTTCATAACAGTGATGTCAACAAGAAGTCAAACAGTCATGGATGGACTGGATGAGCTGAATCTTACTGATTGATTTTTTGGTTGCTGGTTATTTTATTCAGTCATTTTCTTAGTTTATTGAATTTTGCTGATTCATTTACTGGTTGGTTTAGTTGGTTAAACTGTCAAATTACCATGTCCAGAAATCTAATATAAAAATTATGAATGGATACACAAAATGTGATATGTCCATATAATGGAATATTATTCAGCAATGAAAAGGAATAAAGTATTGATACATGAATGAATCTTCATGAATAAATGAACCTTGAAAACACTATGTAAAGTGAAAGAAGCCAGAAACAAAAGGCCACATATCGTATAGTTCTATTTATGGAAAATTCTCAGAATAGTCAAATCCATAGAGACACAAAAGATATTAGTCTAAGGGCTTGGGGAAGAAAGGAATGGGGAATAACTGTTAATGGATATTGGATTTTTAGGGGGGCAAGAAAATGTTCTGAAATTAGATAGTGGTGATGATTGTGAATATACTACAAATCTTGTGAATATACTACAAATCACTAAATTGGACACTTTAAAAGGGTGAAGTTTATGGTATGTGAATTATATCTCAACAACAAAGAAATCTAGTATAGTGGGTTTTTTTAAAAGTTTTATTTATTTATTTTGAGAAAGAGAGGGAGAGAGTGCATGGGAGGGAGGGAGGAGGGAGGGAGAGAGAGAGAGAGAGAGAGAGAGAGAGAGAGAGAGAGAGAGAGAATCCCAAGCAGGCTCTGCACTGTCAGCTTGGAGCCTAATGAGGGGCTCAAGCTCACAAACTAGGAGATCATGACCTGAGCCGAAATCAAGAGTTGGGTGTTTAACCAACTGAGCCATCCAGGCGCCCCTCTAGTATAAAGAACCCTATCACAACAAAAATTTTTAGATGTTGGGAATAGAATTTTCTTTTCTGCCATCTATGCCACAGATGGTGAATAGTGATGGTATACTTGAAAGGAACACTGATCTTGGCACATAGTGTGAGGTGGGGCAAGTCACTGCATTTCTTTTAGCCTTAGCTGCCTAATCCACAAAATGAAGATAGTTACTCGTGTCCTACCTGTGCCATCTATGAGTGAATGTGGCATAGCAATAATAGCATGAATTTAATGAGCTTTCATTATCTACCAGGCACTACTGCTGGCATTTTACATTAATTTATTTTTCTTATTAAATATTCTTATTTTGATTTTACAGGTAAAGAAAATGAAATAATATGTTTTAAAACTGCCAAATAGATGAAAGACATGCATATGTTATTTTATTTCACAAAATCATTTAAAAATGTTTTGTTTTCAGCTTATTACAGTGATGTGTCATTGGAGAAATCAGAAAATACAAAAAGCTATAAGGAAGCAAATTAAAACCAACTCATAAACCCAAAGAAAACAGTTATATGTTTTTATCTTCCATTCTAGTTTTGAAAAAAGTATATGTATGTCAGGGTGCTTGGGTGGCTCCGTCGGTTGAACATCTGACTCTTGATTTCAGCTCAGGTCATGATCCTAGGGTCGTGGGATCTAGCCCTGGGTCAGCCTCTGTGCTGGAACCCGCCTGAGATTCTCTCTTTCCCTCTGCCCCTCCCCTGCTCATGCACGCTCTCACTCAAATAAAAAGTATATTTATGTATATTCATAAGTATGTATACATAAATGTATACATTGGTTTCACACTATAAATACACTATTGTATTTTGCTTTTAGAGATGATTTTAATGTCTGGGTATGGATGTACCCTCTTAAACTGTGCACTCAGCCAGTAGTTGGCTGGTTAATTGAAAAATTTGGTTTAAAGCAGGTGACACACTGTCATCATCCATGGCACAGAAGTTCCCCCACTGGTCCCAGCTAAATGACCCCCTGATTTTGTTCAGATGTACAGAATCAATTTGTTCAGACTGAGAGGATGAAATTGAGATGCTGAGACACCAACTGAGATACTGATGATTGCTCTGAGCCAGTCATGATGATTCCATTCTTTCAATGAATAGTTTGGGGGGTAGCATATAACCTGACTCTGCCAGTGAGACAGAAGGGAAGTCTGTTAAGGGGTTTTGGAAAAGAATTTCCTCCTGTTAAGGAGAGAGATGCTTGAGATGAAATAACCCTCTGTCCTCCATCTCCAACCCCAGCCCTCCTTCTTGCTGTCTGTTCCTGGAGCTGTGGCTGCCATCTTGGGAGCATGGGGGAAAGCCAAGGCTATCTCAGATACGCCAACCCAGAGCCTTGATGTGTCCTAGCCACCAAATTAACCAACCCTGTAGCTTCAGACTCCTAAGTGAAATAATGAATGCTTAAGTATTGCAGCCCAAAGTGAAATAGCTAGTGGAGAATAGTAAAAGAAATGATGTGGAATTACTTTTAAAACGCATACATTTCTTAAACATTTAAAAAAGCACATAAAGCATATATCTATGGATTCATTCATCACTAAAAAAATGTGGGACAGGGTCTTTAATTATGATGGGTCATCTGTGCTATCTTTAGTGCATAAACAATATCAGTAACACACTTCTAATTTCTGTGGCTTTCTGTTTGTTCCTTTTGAAGTGGATCACAGACTTAGAGACAATTACAAGAAGTCTGAGCATAGACCTTTTGCCAGGCATTTGTCAATGTGTGGTCTGTGGGCTCCTAGAGGTTTCCAAGCCCCTAGAAGGATGTCTGCAATGCCAAAATTATATTCATAATAGTATTAAGGTATTATTGCCTCTCCCACTATCATTTGCTCATGAGTATATAATAGGGTTTCCAGGGGCTCCATGACTTGTGATACTACAGTAGATTGAACATTGAATTGATGTGAGAACTCAGCTGCCTTCCATTAATCTAAGTGTTAGAGGTTTACAACAATGTTAAACAGTGTCACTACTCTAAAAATTTTTTTATTTTAGAAAATATATTTACTTGTCATAAAAATATGTTATTTATGTTAACATGTGATGGGTTTCTTATTGTTATGTTTAAGAATGAATTTAAAGTCAATAGTTTATAAATTTCTCAGTTTTAATTTCTAATATGGTAAATGTCAGGAGATATTTCCCACATCAACAGAAGAAGCTCTTTAAGGTCCTTAATCATTTTTAAGAAGGGACCAAATTCTTGAGAATCATGGCTCTAGACTTGACTGATTTTTCCCAATGCTTGCTGTTGCCTAGTAATAGTATCTTCTTTGTTTCCCTTCCTTTCTTCCCTGCTTTTTTTCCTTCCTTCCTTCTTTCCTTCCTTCCTTCCTTCCTTCCTTCCTTCCTTCCCTCCCTCCTTCCTTCCTCCGTCCCTCCCTCCCTTCCTTCTGCTCTTTTTTTTTCTTTTTCAGCGATCTGCTTTTATCTAAAATTTGCAAAACATTCAACTTAATTTTTATAGAAACAACTATGTCTTTCTTGTAGCATTCATAATGACAGTGGTAGATACTGAGTTTGTTAAATGGGCCTAGGCACAAACATATCCCACTCTTGGTAAGTACCCACCTAATTTGGGGGGAAAGGTACATGTGTGTCTGAATGAGGAATGTGCAGTGTGTTTCACAGAGGAAATAAATACCACCGACTAATCAGGCATTGGTTTAGCGGAAGTCTGTTAAGAAAGATTCTACTGTATGTAACCGTTCTCATATTACTGAGCACATTTTTGCTTATACTTTTTAACTTTGAAAAACAGTTAAAGTGAATATCCTTATACATAAATGTTTGCATAAATGATTATCAGGATAAATTCCTAGAATAAGAATTAATATGTCAAAAAGTTGTGGGCATATTGAAGGGTTTTAGTATATATATTCAAATTGTTTTCTAAAAAAATTGTACAAATTTGTGTTCCTACCATTTCTCCACATATTTACTAATTCCAAGTATTACTGTTAATAAAGAAGCATGTTAATTTTATGCCCAAATTCTTGCTTTGATTTTCTAAGAATGATTTATCTAATGTTGTGAATTAGACACTTTAAAAATACTTAGTGACATTTTGTATTTCTTTTTTTTTTTTTTTTTTTGTGAACTTCCATTTGATATCCTTGACCACTTATCTAGAGAGATATACTAGTCAGGATTCTTGCTTGCAAATGACAGGATGTGACTTTAGTTAACTTAAATAGAAAAAGAATTGGTTGCTTAGGGTATTGGGTAGGCCACAGAACTGAAGGGAAGGCTGAGAACCAGACCTGGAGAGAAGCCAAGAGAGACAGGGTAGAGCTGACATCCTGCAACAGGAACAGTTAAGATACCACAGCACAATCAACAAAACTAAAAGGCAACCTACGAAATGGGAGAAGATATCTGCAAATGACATATCTGATAAAGGGTTAGTATCTAAGCTATATAAAGAACTTATAAAACTCGACATCCCAAAGATGAATAATCCAATTAAAAAATGGGCAAAAGACATGAGCAGACATTTTTCCAAAGAAGACATCCAGATGGCCAACAGACACATGAAAACATGCTCAACATAGCTGATCATCAGGGAAATGTGTGCATGTGTGTGGGGCAAGGGAAGGATCTCATCCCTGCCCACCTCTTTTTCCCGCAGTTATCCTGCTGCATTGACTGTGTAATTCTTTCCCCACTGACTGTATTGGCACCTTTATCACATATTAATTCTTTTATATGCCACGTGTCTTTCTAGGCTATGAATCCCATTCCCTTGATCTACCCACTGATTTTTGCAAGTTTTTTTATAATTGCCAAAACTTTATAGGATGTTTTAATCACCCAGAAAGCCCTTAATTATGCATGTTTTTTTTTCTTTTTAATTTATTTAAGTTCAGCTTACCTAACATATAGTGTAGTATTGGTTTCAGGAGTAGAATTCAGTAATTCATCACTTACATATGACACCCAGTGCTCATCCCAACAAGTGCCCTTCTTAATGTCCATTACCCATTTAGCCCATCCCCCACCCATCTCCCCTCCAGCAACCCTCACTTTGTTCTCTATATTTAAGAGTCTCTTATGGTTTGCCTCTCTCTCTCTGTTTTTATCTTATTTTTCCTTCTCTTCAACCTATGTTCATCTGTTGGGTTTCTTAAATTCCACATATGAGTGAAATCATATGATATTTGTCTTTCTCTGACTGACTTATTTCACTTAGCATAATATACTTTAGTTCCATTCACATTGTTGCAAATGGAAACATTTCATTATTTTTGATTGCTGAGTAGTATTCCATTGTGTGTGTGTGTGTGTGTGTGTGTGTGTGTGTGTGTATGTGTACACCACATCTTTTTCTTTTTCTTGTTTTTAAATGTGTATTTATTTCTGAGAGAGCACAAGTGGGGCAGGGGCAGAGAGAGAGAGAGACAGAGGATCTGATGCAGTCTCTGTACTGACAGGCTGACAGCAGCAAGCCCAATGTGGGGCTCGAACTCACAAACTGAGAGATCATGACCCGAGCCGAAGTCAGTTGCTCAGCCGACTGAGCCACCCAGGTGCCCCTATACCACATCTTCTTTATCCATTCATCAGTTGATGGACATTTGGGCTCTTTCCATAATTTGGCTATTGTTCATAGCGCTGCTATAAATATTGGGGTACATGTGCATGTCTTTGTCTTTCCCAAAAATGTGATGGTCAGTCCTGGTTTTCATTTGTTAACTTTAGAAAACATTTTGCAAATTTCAAAAATTATCCCCATGAAGACTGAGTTAAATCCTGAACTCAATTTTAGAATTTTATTTACATCTTTATAAAGTTGGGTTTTCCTATTTAGGAACATTTATTCTAGTCTTCCTTTGGGTCTTGATAAAGTTTTGACATTTGTTCATTTTGGGTTTATACCTGAGTTTTAAAGATTATTCTTATTTGAAACTTTAAAAAAAAATCACTGATAAATCATTCTAACCTTATGACTTGTGTACCTTTCTATTTTTTCAAGTTTTTTGTTTATTCAGATCATCTATTTCTTCTCAACACAATTAGTAATTTATATTTCATAATGAAATAATCTCATTCATCAATGTTTATAAATTTATTAACATAAAGAATAATTTAAAAACTATAATGTATCTGTTATATCCTCTTGATTCTTAGTGAAAAAATTTTTTTGTTTTTTCTGTTTATCTTTATTTTCCATTTTAGGTTTGTCAGATGTTTGTCTAGTTTTTCAAAACAATAATCATTTAGATTCTTTGTTCTTTTCTAATAACCCTGTAATGGCAGTGATTACAGGCAAAGACTTTGGAGTCAGACAAAGCTGGGTTAAATCCCAATTTTGTCATTTACTAGCTGTGTTATCTTGGAAAAATTATTTAATGCTTTGAAATCTCAATTTCTTTATTTATAAAATATAACTACTACTAATGCCCATCTCTCAAAAGTAATGTGATGTTTCAACAAGATAACTACATAAAGAATTTGGTTCAGTACCTCATGGCAAACGCTTAAACTTGATTATCATTGTATTTATAATTTTATTTTTAATGTATTTTATTAATGATCAGACTTATCAGTTTATCAAATATCAATTTATTTTCATACTTGATTTAATAATTCATTAAAGGTTATGAATTCATTCTTGACTGGAATTTTGGCCACCTCCTACAATTTTTATTAATATTCTTAGTTATTTTATTTAAAACCTAGTATATAATTGAGGATTTGATATCCTTTATAAGTTAGTTTAGGAGAGTGTTTTTTAAAAGTTTCAAGTTATTGGTTTTGTTTATTTATTTGTTTGTTTAAAAATCTGATAATTGTTTTTGGTTTGTATTGTGGTTGGAAATATGTTGGCCTTTAGAATTTCTGCTTTGGGGAATTGTTGTTTTTATGGTCTGATATATGGACATTGCTTATTAAATCTTGCTATGCTATTTGGTGTATAAAAATGTTTATGACTATTTTCTGTTAGTTGTGGATTATATCTTTTATCAATATAAAATTACATCTTTGGTCTGTTTATTGCTTTTAGCTTGACTCCTGGTGTGTAAGTTTTTCTTTTGCTTGTATTAATCAAAGTGTATTCACCCATTCTTAAACTTCTTCTCTGTCTGAGCCGCTTATTTTTTGGTGGGTCTCTTTTAAGCAACATAGACTTGAATTTTATTTCTGAAGATAAGAAATAAGTGTTGGAAAAGATGTGCAGAAAAGGGAACTATTATACACTGTTGGTGGGGGAATGTATACTGGTACAGCTACTATGGAAAACAGTGTGGAAGTTTATCAAAAAATTAAAAATAGAACTACCATACGATCCAGCATTTCTGCTTCTGGGTATTTATCCAAAGAAAACAAAAACGCTAATTCAAAAGATATATGCACCCTTATGTTCACTGAAGCATCATTTACAATGGCCAAAACATGGAAGCAATCTAAATGTCTATGGATAGAAAAATGGATAAAAAAAAAAGATGTGGTATGTATATGCAACTGAGCATTAGCCAGAAAAAGTGAAATCTTGCCAGTTGTGGCAACACAGATGGACCTAGAGGGCATTATGAAAGTGAAGTAAGTCAGAGAAAGACAAATAACATATGACTTCACTTACACGTGGAATCTTAAAAACAAACAAATAAAACAAAACAGACTTACGGGTACAGAGAACTGATGGTTGCCAGAAGCGAGGTGTGGGGGGAATAGATGAAATAGGTAAAGGAGATTAAGAGGTACAGTTTTCCAGGTATAAAATAAATAAAACATGGGGATGTAGTGTATAGCATAGGGAGTATTTTAATAACTTTGTATGGTGACAGATGGTAACTAGACTTACTCCGATGATAATTTCATAATGTATATAAATATCGAATTGCCATGTTATACATCTAAAACTAATACAATACTATATGTCAATTATCCTTCAATAAAACAGATGAAACCAATTTGAAATTACTGGTCCTTTAATGGGCTAGTTAACCATTTACATATTTTCTCATAATTTACTTGTTTTATCCTCTTTTTGAGATTTTGCTATTTCCTTACATTTTATTTGCTGTATGCAATATTTTTTATTTACTTTTAAAATTTACTTTTTCTATGAAGGAAATCTTGGAAGTTAATCTATTTAAAATTTTTCTATTGGTTGTCTTTAAATTATTTAAAAAAACATTCTTTATATTCCTCAAATTTTCTTTTTTTTTTTTTTTTTTAATTTTTTTTCAACATTTTTTATTTATTTTTGGGACAGAGAGAGACAGAGCATGAACGGGGGAGGGGCAGAGAGAGAGGGAGACACAGAATCGGAAACAGGCTCCAGGCTCTGAGCCATCAGCCCAGAGCCTGACGCGGGGCTCGAACTCCCAGACCGCGAGATCGTGACCTGGCTGAAGTCGGACGCTCAACCGACTGCGCCACCCAGGCGCCCCCCCAA
This sequence comes from Prionailurus viverrinus, assembly GCF_022837055.1. Taxonomy (NCBI): domain Eukaryota; kingdom Metazoa; phylum Chordata; class Mammalia; order Carnivora; family Felidae; genus Prionailurus; species Prionailurus viverrinus. The sequence goes on from NC_062568.1 coordinate 51,932,197, forward strand.
ATTTTCAATATAAAAAATTAAACTATATTTAAGAAATCCTGGTGGCTCAGTGGGTTAAACATCCAACTTTGGCTCAGGTCATGATCTCACAGTTTGTGGGTTCAAGCCCTGCATCGGGCTCCATGCTGACAAGTCAGAGCCTGTAGCCTGCTTCTGATTCTGTGTCTCCCTTACTCTCTGCCCACCCCCCCCCATGCTCTCTCTGTCTCTCACAAAAATAAAAAATAAACATTAAAAAAATATCCTTACATTTGAAAAAGTTAGCATAGTTTTATTTTTTTCCTTCATTTCCGCATCTTTGCTAATATAAACTTAGATTTAAGACACTTATTATCGTTATTGCTTATATAGGTTTTTATCAATATTTTTAATATTTGCTTTATTGTTTTTTTAATGGTTTTATTTATTTTTGAGAGAGAGAGAGAGAGAGGGAGAGAGAGAGAGAGAGAGAACACTAACAGGGGAGGGGCAGAGAGAGAGGGAGACACAGAATCCGAAGCAGGCTCCAGGCTCTGAGCTGTCAGCACAGAGCCTGACGCAATACTCAAACACACGAGCCATGAGATTATGACCTGAGCTGAAGTCAGACGCTTAACTGACTGAGCCACCCAGGTGCCCTATATTTGCTTTATTGTTAACAAATTTTGCAATAAATACTTAATGTAATTAAAATATATAACTCCTTTCACTGCTCGTTGCTAATCCTTCAAAAGCACAGTAGTTCCATTCTTATGTTATTTATTGCAAATTATTCCTCAGTCCTTCTTGTGTGTGCTTTTTTTCTTATTGAGGCAAAATTAGTATATAGCATAATACAAGTTTTGGGTGTACAACATATAATTTGACGTCTGTATATGTTACAAAGTGATCATCACCCAAAGTCTAGTTACTATCCATTGACATACAATTGACCCCAGGAGTGTGTCTTTACATAGTTTTTTTCAAGAAGAGTTTGGGGGGGAGTATATTTTCTAAGCATTTTCTTATTTTCAATCAGGTTTTCTGTGATTTTTGCACAGCAAAGACAATTTGTCTTGGTATAACTTTCTGGGTGGGAATGTTATTTATCTCTGACCTTCAAAAGTCATCATGGATGCTTCCAGATATGTCTTAATATGTTCATTTTGCCTGGAATGTAGTGGATTCTTGATCTGCATATGCTTAACATTTTTTAAGGTTAGAAACCATTAAATTTTTGTGTTTGATTATAACTTCTGTTCTATGTCTTCTAGTTTTTCCTAAAAAAATATATACAGTTCTTAGGTTTTCTGTGTCTATTTTCCTTTCATTATTTCATGATTTCTTTCATTATTTTCATCTTTGTTCTTTTCTTCTATGTCCCAGAGGATTTTCTCAGATGGGTTCCCTACTTTACTGATGTAATTATCCGCAGTGTCGTTTCTGTACCACATGGCTTCAAATGCAGATTTTAATTCTGTCATTGCATTTTGATTTTACTTCAATCTTTTTCTATCTCACACATTTTCCTTTTCATCTCACCTTGACGTCTCTTTCTCATGACCGATTCTCTTGTTACGGATGTCTGTTCCTGTTCCCTAAAGGCCATTACTTCTTGAATTCTATTGAAGATTGAAAAAATGTTTCTCTGCAAATTTCTTTCAATTCCTGTGGCAAATCATTTTCAGAGGCTGTGCTCCCTCTGAGTCTTTAGGATAATATCCTCTATCTCTGTTTCTATGTCATTTATCAAAATGCACGCTAGTTATTCTTCTTGCCACTTCTCTTAACACAGGATATCTATCTGGACTGGTGTTTCCTTCTGTCCACTTGGATATGGGTTCAATTCCCTTTTTAGAGCCACACCTGGAGGGCCAGCTGATGTCCAGAGCTACCAGCTCCATTGCTGGTGTTTGACTTGCTTTCATTCCTTAAGTGTCGACGTTAGGGCTTGTTCTGCTCCCATTGCCTTACTTTCTGGCACGAGATCTATAATACTCAGCATACAGGGTTGTCGAGACTTTTTATTCTCTCTTCTCTCATATTGTGCTTTCTTCATGGGAACACCTTCCTGGTTGGAATGCGGCATCCCAAAGCCTGCTTCCTCATTCCATCTTGCTGACCAGTTCTTTTCCAGGTAGGTGCCCTGATTGTTTTTAAGAAAAAAGCTGCTACTGAGGGGTTGGATATGGCAGGAAAATAACATTCCAGCTTAAAAAGGAGCACTTATATAGTAGAAGAATGGCTGCCTGATTTAATGAGCCAGGTGGCAGACAGTAGGGAAGGTATAATGGGCCTTTCTAACTTCAGACAGGTGGGCTTTCTCTAGGTCTGGTGGCAAGCACAGGTGGGCCACTAATTGCCTCTAAAAATCCAGGTTCATTGACCTTACAGTTAGTGGTAAGAAGTCAACTGTCAATCTTAATTTTTGGTGGCAATGTAAACGTCTGCGTGTGTGTGTGGGGGGGGTGTATTTTAGTAAAAGAGGCTATATCAGGACTATTAGCCAGATGCCATTTTAAACTGGAAGTCCTTGAGGTCTTTTTATTTTAAAAATTAATTACCAGGTTGCTTTTATCTACCAACTCATGTGGCATATGTGAGACATAAGTAAGTGAAGAGCTAGAAGATGCCCAGTGGAATGAAGTGAGAAGACAGATTCGGGAATTGTGCTCTGTCTCTCACCTCTTCACCTCCCACTTCCCCATTGTCCCCTAGTGCCCCATGACCTCTCTTTGTTCTCCTTCCTGTTTCTTTTCCCCAAGCTTGGGTTTCAACCTCAGAGCCATTCTTTCAAGTCCCACTTAATATAGGCATCATGTTCACTTCTTTGCTGCCTCCCAAACTCTACTCTTCAAGATCTCCATAGGCCATGATGATTGGGTCTGATGATGACAGGCCATTGCAGAAACAGTATATGCTGGGATGGATTTTGCTTTTCCTTCCACCCTTTACACAGAGGACCAGTGTGTCAGCTCATGCCTCAGTTAGGAGGCAGTTACAGGTAACAGATGGAGGGAAGACTGTATTGCTCTCTAACCCTTGCAGAATTCAAGGCCGGCCCCACTTTGACGCATAGGTTCCACGTGTTTCGTGGGCAGAAGATTTAGAACTGCCATTCTGCCTGTCCCCCAGGCGTGGTCACTGCTGCTACGATTTCCAGCCTGGAGGCATGGCCTAAGCTCCCGCTTTGTGGGGGCTGAAAGAGAAAGCCAAGGACTGGTTTCTATGTACTGCATATCAGGTCAGGATGGGTAACCAACCATCATCAATGTCAAATGTTTTTTGTCCTATTGGTCCAGGTGATGAATTGCTGTAATCGTGCAAGTCAAGCAAATATATAAAAAGACCTTTAAAACAACAAAAATTCAAATCTTGGAAGTGAAGGCATAGGGCACCATTAAAATTCCCTTCATGATCCTGATGTTGAGGGCCTAGGTTATTTTCATATTTCAAATATGTTAAGGGTTTAATGTACTGGGGCATGCAGATAAATCCCATATTTAATCTCTCTTCTTTTACATTTCCATATTTTTTATAGCTGTTTCTAGCATGAATATCATCCTCTATAAAAGTGGAGTAATTTCAAGAAATATCATAAAGGTTGTATACTTCCACCATACGTTACCTTTTTATTGGGTTGTTTTGTTATACAAAGTAAAAATGCACTTGTGCATTTGCTGTTTGCACCAGAGCAATGATGTGAGCATATCAGAATATCAGATAATTTTTCCTACTAATTTTTTGCCTTTCATTGTCTTTAAAGAATGGATAAGAACACTAAATTCCAAGTCTTTTAACCATGGGTTTTTGCTTGATTGATACTTTTTCTTTTCTTTTTTTTTTTAAGTGTACTCTTCATGGAAACATGTGTAAACCATGCCCGTATGACAGAAAATACACAAATCTCCATAGATACTAAGATAAGTTGTGTGAATAATACCACAGTTAGATTGTGTTGTTGAATTGGTGTGCCCCCATGCCTTGCACACAGACAAGTTAAATAATTATCTGGTGAAGGAATGTTTGGTGCGTAGCTGATATAACTTAGATGGCCTCTGGCATCTCATACTTGATAAAATGAGACTGGAAAAGTAAGAATGACCATACTTATGGTTTGCAGGTAGAAGAGTATATTTAGACCATTAGAAGTCAGGGAGTCAAATTGCGCAGCTTGGTCTGTGATGTGTTGGCTTTTTATGGAAGCGATGGCCTTGCCTACGCGTGGGCAGTGAAGCCCATTCTGTGTGTGTACCAAGGCTCCTCCGTGCCTAAGCTGGAGGGGGTTTTTGTTCCCAAGGGGGGCCCTTTGGGAATCCCTGGGTGCTTGGTAATTTCTGGCTCTGCTTCTCTCTGACTCATGGATACAGGCAATCATGCTAGCATAAGTAATCAACTATTTCAAAACTACATTTTACTTGTTTTAAGAAAAATAGTGGGTTAGCTGGTAGACATTCTACATTTTAGTTTGGTTTCTCTGGTGTTATGGGAATGTTCCTTTAAAGTAAACACTGAGAAGCCTGGAATATGGCAGAAGGAGGCCAAGACGCTGTGACTCCCCTAAACATAATCTAGTTGTTGGAAATGCAGAAGATCCAGAGGACCCCGTTTTCCTCCTGCAAGTCCACAAGAGGCATGACTGGTGCCCTTTCTGCCACAAAGGGGAGAAAATAAGTGGTTTGTGTGGTAAAATAAGGGCAATGTAATTCCCAAATCAAATAGTATTTACTGAGTACCAAAAAATGATACATTTGCATACTACCTTAAATGTATTATTTATTTGATCTGCACAGCAACAGAAAGTTGGCAGGGAGTGTTGCTTTTCTAATTTGTATGGGTGAAGAATTTGAGGCTCTGAGAATTTAATTGACTTTCTTAAAGTCACTGACTGGTAGAGGTGGAACCAGATTCCAGTTTTGCTCATTTCTAGCACTGTATTCTTTCCTTTGCCCTAATAGAATACCAACAGTACTAACAAAATATTCTATCTAACACTCATTGAATCAGGCATAATTTACTTCTGACAATCTCCTTTTTTCCTCATATAAAGTAAGTACTAACATCCCCATTCTACAGATGGAAAAGCTAAGCTACAAAATCTACTATGGCAATTCACCAGGGTGTTGTGGGGACACTCCAGGGTAAGATACAAAATTTGTTCTTGAGGAATTTATAATCAAACCAGGGCAATAAACTGTGCATATGTAAAAGACAACAATAACAATCTATTTTAATAATACTTTAGTACCAGGAAAGGAGCGTCACAGAGCAGTATTTGTTTATAAAATGGCATTCATTGGGAGATAAATACTGCAGTTGGCCGTTGAACAATATGGGGTTTAGGGGTGCCAGTCCCCATAAGGTTGAAAATTGCATGGAACTACTGACTCCCCAAAACTTGAGTACTAATAGCATACTGTTGACTGGAAGCCTTACAGGTAACATAAACAATTGATTAACACATATTTTGTATGAGATATATATATATATATATCCCATATAGTGTACTCTTAATACTAAAGCGAGCTAGGGAAAAGAAAATGTTATTAAGAAAATCATAAGGAAGAAAAAAGACGTTTACATTATTATCCTATATTTATTGAAAAAATCCATGCATACGCTGACCCATGCAGTTCAAACCCGTGTTGTTCCAGAGTCAATTGTACAAGAGTTTGGAGAAGAGTGAGATGGTTTCTTGGGGCTGAGGCAGTCATGAAGACTGGATGAAGCAGGCAGAATGTGAGTTGCTTCTGGAGGGGCTGGTGAAGGGAACCAGGAAGCCCTTCCAGGTGGTGGGACACAGTAAGCAAGTCACAGAGCTGCAAAAATGCCCCATTGGGACATTGTGAGTCTTATTCCTACTAAGAGTTGTCTGTGAGTGAGGATATGAAGTTGGAGGTTTCCCCTGGTAGGCATCTGATGAAGCCCTTTTCCCTTAACCTATGCAAACACAAAAATGAGCATTGTTTTCAAGCTTTGGACTAAAGCTCTATAGGCAAACAGTAATATCCAGCCTCCCATCTTTCTCAACAGAACAAGCCTAAAACCTTTCTTTATATTTGGAAGGGGCTGCAAATCTAATCCATACCCCACTCATTTTATGTGTGGGGGTAGGAGAGCCTGAGACAACAGAGAAAGCCAATAACAGGTACAAGGTTACCTAGTCAGGGAATGTTCAGAGGAGAACCCTGGTATTTGATTCAGTTCAGAGTTCTTCATTTGTTGCTAGAATATTTAAACTTCAAAGAATAGAGTATTGTGATTATTCTTTTTTGTAAACATGGGCTCAGCTCAGAGACCCCTGACCTGGCTGGTGGTCATGGTGACAGCATTGGGGCACATGTGTGATCACCAATCATGCCCGCATAATGTTCTACCCTTAGTGAAACTTCCATCCATGTTAGCTGCAGTCTTCATGTAAGTGAATTTATGGAATATGGACATCTGACTTCACCTGCTCTCCTGGATCCTATCCCCCTATTCTTTGTCCTGTATTCATTGACCATTTCGAGCCATGGTTTCTCTATGCCATATTCCACAGAAGAAACGTGAAGGTACTGATTTCAGTCATGTACCTTCTTCTACCAGGTTCTAGCCAGTTACAAAAACTTGGTTGTCTTAAGGGTATCACGTAGAGGAACAAAGCAGGAGTGCCATTTTGTTAATGTCAGATATAAATATTTTTATGAACCTTATATGTCTGGATTCATTAGCCATTTAATGAATTTGATGCACAGATGTTCAGGAAATTAGGAGCACTGACTTCATTGGGAAATTATACCAAGCTTGGTGCCATCCAAGATATCAAAAACATGCTGTTCCTACAATCTGCCAAGAAACCAGGTATAGTAATGGTCTCTGTGTTATATATAAGCTCACTATTAACAGTCAATAAATGTTAATTGTATAATAATAAAAAATATTGAGCACGACTCTCCCCAGTGGAGATCAGGTTTGGACATAAAGGGATGCCCTCTGTGTTCAGAATATATATTTCCTTTGGACTTACAGTATATTCACCTGATGGGAAGTAAGAGAGTTGAGAAAAGCTAATTGATGCCAGAGGCTGAAGTTATTAATTTTGAGTCGTAAGAACCGAATTTGGCTTACAAAACTTATCATCAAAACAACCACATCAAGTCTCAATTTGCTCTGCCAATTCCTTTGTGCCTCAGGGGAAGAGTGGGTGGGGTAAGTGGTTGAAGAGAAAGGGCAGAAGCAGGGCCAGACTGGGCATTGAAGATAAGACTGTGTCCGGAAGTCCACACCTTGGCGGGACGCTGGCACCATTTCCCAGGGGATTTGTCCTGTTGGTAACTCTGTCACCTTCTGTGCTTTGGAGACAATACCACGGAGGGGAAGAAGGGGTCCAAAAATTCTATGATTCTTGGAAATGTTCTTCCTGGTTAAATTTTTTAAAAAATGGCTCTCTTTTTCTCTGAAAGCAAACAAACAAAAACCCCAACGTGTGGTGTTTGCCTATTTCTATGGTGTAAATACTCCCACCATGGCCAACTTCAAGCCATCATCATGAGAACAACTAGCTCACAAAGCTGCTAAAAATGTAGCAATAGCTCTTGCAAGCTGATACAAGTGGCTCCAGCAAAACCCTTGTCCTCAGTACACAATAATCGTGGTGATTGATGTGGGGAAGTGATTAAAGAAGCTCTGGGGTAAGTAATCCCCAAGGTCAAATTCCAGCTCTGCTATTTCCTAGCTCTGTGATGTCTGGCCAGCTATTTAACCTCTCTGATCCTTGGTCTCCTCCGTGGCAAAATGGAAATAATATCTCTTATGAGGTTGAGAGCTGTATAAAGAAGATAGTAAATGTAAAGTGCCCAGTAAATGTCACAGCTCCCTCATCTATGCAGAAATGTTATGATTATCAGAGTCTGTGGAATAGTATTGATAGCAATTGGCCCTGGCACGTGATTTGTGGGAAAATACTATCTTAATATCCACCAGATATTTGGTGTTGTAAGCTTGCATACCTAGGTGAGGAAGTGTTTCACAAATAGCCGTGGGAAAGAAGAACACGTGCTTGATTTTTAAGAAATACTAAGAACAATCCATACGCGTCACATTGTTTTAAAGATACTGCCTGCAGTGTGGACAATGCTTGTGGAGACTTCTTCCTTGGTGGTGTGTTAGCAGCTTTTTATCTTTCAAAACAAAGTCTTTGGAAATAAGGTGGGCATAAAGAATAGCGGCAGGTGCCAAACTGTCTGAGTGTGTTGCTTCTCACAGGCTTGGCAGGCCAGTTTTCTTTCTCAGCTAGGAGAAACACTGAGTACCATGTAGGGGGCATCTTGCACATCCCTCCCACCACGGTGCACATCTCCTACCTATCAGGCAGAGAGCAGCTGGAAAAAGGGAAATGCAGAGAAGACAGGCCTCTTTCCCAAGGGAACCAAGAAAACATGGCTCTATTTCTTTGTAACTCTCTTTCTCAGCTTCCTTGTTTTCTGATTCAGTTCATCCTGTTGAAATTATTTAAATGACAATTGATGAGGAATGCGAATGTAATGTAATGTAATACTTTGTAAAATAGAAAATCAAGGTAAGGGAAAGAAATTTTGGGCATTGCCATTTGAGCACACTTGACTCTCGCAATACACCATTAAACATCCCAAACGATCCTGTGGCTTTCCCCTTCCCACCATTATCCGGAAAAGCTTGTCTGCTGTCACCAAATTCTAGCATAAACTGCTCAGAGCTCTGTATTTTCCCATTGCTGTTTACTATTATATCACTAATTCTAATTTGATTCGGATTCAGCGAGCTCTTTCCCTTCATAACACGAAAGCCTTTTGGCAGCCATTATCTCCATGAGTGGAATCATGAACAATCACACACACAAAGAAACTGCAAATTAGAGCTTATATTCCTTATATCTTCACATGGCTGACTGAAGTAAGACAACTCCACAAACAATGCATTTTAAAGAACATTTACAGGGTGAATATATTACAAATATGGCTAGGAAGTGGGCTGCAGTATATCTTCAAAAGTGACTGATTTAAACCCAAACTTAATGTATTTTGGAGGCCAGCAATAATTTGACTTGCTGAGTGGATGGAATTTATGGGTATAATGCAGTGCAAATAAAAACATCCTCTTTCAGTCATAAAGGTGTATGCTGTGTCCATGCTGGGAAATATAGCTTTCCTTACCCCTGACTTCTAGAGGGAACTCAGGGGAATAGCTAAGTCAGACCCAATGCCTTTTCTTTGTGGCCTTATGGAAATATCAAGTTTTATTTTTGTATTTAAGAGGGTTTTGCCATCCCTGGAACTGGGCTTTGTGTCTGAGAACCAAATAAATAAGAGAAACTTAGAAAGGCACCACTGAGCAGTGGGTTGTTTTCTTCATGTGGTGACCCAGACCAGAGTAAAGGAAAAGCAGAAGGTAGAACTAGGGTTTGGACATAAGATGTTCACATCCGACCCAAGGGGAAGACTGAGGTTTGTGAGAAACCCACTGTCAAGGGATTTCCTATTTCTGACTTGTATGCTTCTGATGCGTAACCTTCAGGAAGAAGCCTCTCATGGTACATGTGTGGCCAAATGTCCATGATGTGCTGAATTTGGGGTTGGAATGCAGGAAGTGATAAATTTCTGTGGAGGAATTGTCATGAAGTGAAACAAAGCCTGCAGCCTCCCTCCTCCACATCCTCAGCATTTGAGAGCATTCACTGCTCTGCCCCTCAGCTCTCAGCCTGGTCTCTCCCCCACCACACCCCATTGTTCTCCTCCCTTCCCTGTGTCCTCAGCACTTCAGCCTTTGCCTACTCAATCCACCCATTCCAGCTCTCTCTGGAACACATCCAAGAGAAGTTTGATCGTGGGCACAAGAGTAGGTTATCTTTCCTGCCCTAGCCTCTCCCCATTCATGATGGACCTGTAAGCTCCAGGAGGAGGCTTGGCCCTCAGATCTTGTAGGCGGATGATGTGATGGAATCCAATATTGTCAGAGTCTAGGGAAATTCACAGAACATCAAAAATTCATGGTTCACGTTTGTAATGAAGGCAGGAAAAATGTACAATGGCACACCCTTAAGGAGCTTGCATTTCTTGAGCTATTTTCAGCATTAATTACAGCTTTTGGAGAAGGCATATTCCTGGCCCCAATCTCATAACTTCATCAGTTTCTTGAGAAAAGCCATGAAGATCTCTCAAGTCATTATTTGTTTTAGAAGTCTGGAACAAATACATATTGGGCTATATGTGTATTCCCTGCTCTTACTTCAAAGCTTCAGATTAGTCACATCAGTCTACCTTTTGGGGACAGGTAGAGGGTGGGAAGAGTGCTGGGAACAGATGTAAGGTAATTATGAAATCACGACATATTGAATAGCCACAAAATATTAGGTGTCTTGTTGAAAAATTCAGAGTCCAAACTTCTGCTGCAATGTCTTTGCTTAAAGAGCTTTTCTGTGTATATTATTCCTTTAGTTAATTAGTAAATCAGCTGGAATTTATAGCACCTCCTTATTGTTCAAACTCATCATGGATTTCTAGGGCACATCCCAGCCATAGTTTTCCCAGAGGAAAGCTGCAGTTTTAAAAATGTATAGGAGACACTGGAGAGATGGGGAAATGGAGCTGATTCAAATAATTCTAGTTTTACCGGTGGTTATAGTTGTGATTTTTTCCCAACTGTCAGGCTAGGGGAGTGCATGAACTAGGATGTGTACTGCTAGCTCCTTGGGTCTATGGCCTGTATGGTTGAACCCTAAACTGGTCCTGGGATACCGAAGATCAAACATGGGAATGGAAATCCATATTACACCAAGCTCACAGAGATTTGATTCAGTGACATTGATTTTATTTTTTTAAGTTTATTTATTTTGAGAGAGAGAGAGAGAGAGCAGGAGAGGGGCAGAGAGAGAGGAGAAAGAACCCCAAGAAGGCTCTGCACTGTCAGCACAGAGCTCGATGTGGAGCTTGATCTCATGAACCATGAGTTCATGACCTGAACCTAAATCAAGAGTCGGACAGGCTTAACTGACTGAACCACCCAGGCACCCCTGATGCAGTAACATTTAGTTGAAACTTCTTGCCCCAGGCCACTAATATTTCTTTCCCTATCCTCTTCCATATTTCTTTCCCCTGCTTCCCCAAGCCTTGGATGATCCAGACCTAGGTTTGAAGGTTTGAAGTTTCTTGGCCTTCAAAGATCCTCTAAGCCTTGGCTAGGATGACATTAGATTTTTGGGGACCCTTAAGATAGCCTAGACTGTGGTAATATTTGGGCCAGGGGTTCTGGAAGACCCCAGAAGGGACACAATAACTACCCATCTCATGGTGGGGCTTTCCTTCCTTCTGGCTTGACGCTAAAGTTGACATTTTTAAAATGATGTCTCTCAAGACTCAGGGAGGAAAATTGAAACTTTTCTTGATGAATTTTTGCCAGCTAAAATTTAGTTCCTGAAGTTGATAGCATCCCCCTGCACTTTCCTCTGGTTCCGGCAATCTGTTGGGATGCTATGTTTTGGGAGTGCTTGTCCAGGGGCTGAGTTATAGGGTAACTGGTGGAGAGCTGTGGGGAAAACAAGAACCATTCTAATCAGAAGACCTTGGTTTCCATCCTATTCTGATGTTCTGCTAACTAATGTAACCACTTGATTTTCTCACCTGCAAAATGAGAAAGAAGGTAATACCTCCTCTCCTAACCAAACATCATTTGGGGTTGGCTCCTACAGGTAACTTTTGGCTCTCTAGTAACTGGATCCATCTGAGGGGGTTCCTTATTCCACATCTCCCTGTGAGTGAATAAGATTATAGACAGGATTTATATAGTTCTGTCCAGTTTATTGTTTCCTGTCTCTGTAAAATAGTAAGAGCTCTCATTTATCGTGCACCTGCTGTGTGCCAGGTGCCCTCATATGTCATTTGTTGCTAATTATCACAAGGATTCTTCAGGTTGGGGATCATTAACCTGAGTTTACAAGCTCAGAGGGCCAAGTACACTGCCTGCTCTCACACGGGAGTGGTGAAGAGGCTGGAGCCCACCAGAAACTTAGGCCTTTTGAGACCTGTGGTTTTCCTGTGACAGTACATGGATTCCACTTACCTATGTAAGTTGTTCCTCTCGGTATTAGTCTGTTTAAAGCAGTTCTGGTCAAAGTATATTCTAAGAGATCAGAAAACCCCAAACCACCAGGTTATTCTGAGATTTAGGCAGACCATGAAAAAAAATTGCTAAAAATGGTAACTCATGAGGCAAAAACCTACAGTAGATACACAAAATATAAAGAACAGGGAATCAAAGCATTCCTCTATGGAAAACCATTAATTTACAAAGGAAAGTAGCAAGAGAAAAAGTAAGGAACAAAGGAACTACAAAGAGCGTGAAAACAATTAAGAAATTGGCACTAGGACTAGTAAGTCCTTACCTGTCAGTAATTATTTTAAATGTAAATAAATAAAGTGTCCGGTAAAAAAAAAGCATAGAATGGGCACTGGGTGGCTCAGTTGGTTAAGCGTCTGACTTCAGCTCAGGTCATGATCTCACAGTTCGTGGGGCAAGCCCTGCGTCCGTGGGTTTAGATTCTGTGTTTCCCTCTCTCTCTGCCCCTCCCCTGCTCGTGCTCTCTGTCTCTTAAAAATAAACAACAATTAAAAAAAAAAAGGCATAGAATGGCTGAATGTAAAAAAAAAAAAGCCAGACCCAACCATATGTTACCTATAAGAGATTCACATCAGCTTTAAAAATTTTTTTTTTCAACGTTTATTTATTTTTGGGACAGAGAGAGACAGAGCATGAACGGGGGAGGGGCAGAGAGAGAGGGAGACACAGAATCGGTAACAGGCTCCAGGCTCCGAGCCATCAGCCCAGAGCCGGACGCGGGGCTCAAACTCCCGGACCGCGAGATTGTGACCTGGCTGAAGTCGGACGCTCAACCGGCTGCGCCACCCAGGCGCCCCTCACACCAGCTTTAAAGACACAACATAGGCTCAAAGTGAAGGGATAGAAAAAGATAGTCCATGAAAACGGAAACCAAAAGAGAACAGGAGTAGCTACACTTATATCAGACAAAATAGTCTTTAAGTAAGAAAACTGTAACAAGAGACAAAGAAGGTCATTATATAATCTGATCTTTCTTCTTATTTTTTAATACAGATGACCTAGTTTGGATAAGCTAGGAATGGCCCAGGCCCAAAAAGTTTGAGATCCATAGACTAAAACCAGGATTAACATTTTCATGAAAGTTCTTCCATGTTATCTCACTTACAGAATAAAAATTATACACACACACACACACACAAATGGATTTACGAGTAAGCCAACTCATCTATCTCATCTATTTATGTAGGTGTAAATCTTGGCCCCTGAGTAATTTTCAAGGTAAACTAGGAAGGTACATTATTCCAAGTTAGCTATTGTATAGCTAATTTACTAAGTTTTATTTTTTTATGCCTCCTCAGTACCTATATATTGATACAAAGTAGTATGTCAGGGAAAGCCTTGTTTTGTTCTCTGGCAGAATTGTGTTTAAATGGCACTTTGGTGTGTGGTCATGGAATTTGTTTGTTTAGCCTTACAAAACACAGTGGTATATTTACAGCCACTGTGTTGAGGAAGATGTTCCTTACCACTTTATCAAGGCCTGGTTTCTAAGGACCTGGGGAGTATTATCTCTGGTCTCAATATGAGAAGTCATTAGGCCTCTTTTGCACATCTGCTTTTTGTTTTGCTCTGGTTGTTTGTTTTTTTTTTTTTTTTAAATCTCCCAGACATGGAATCATGTGGCTGATTGATTATCTTTCCTTTTTTGGTACCAGTTGGGAAGAAGCTCAGAATCAAACTTATGGTCCACTGTAAATCCTTTCTAGAGCACAGAAGGGTATGAATGTATAAACAAACAAAAATTGTGGTAAAAGTATTGTTAAAGAGACAAGGGAGAGAACATTGAGTATGGGATCAGAGACCACTTCTTACCTGAACTCCCTATTTCACGTGGCAAATGACCCTTCCCACCTAATACTGAGAGCTAGCCTTATTCAACTCTGTGCTCCATTGTTCAGACTAGTGACTGGCATTCTGTGGGTCCTCAATAAATACTTGCTATATGAACAAGGGAAGCTCATCTCCTAACACAGACCATGCCTATCATCAAAAAGACTAACTTAAAGTCTTAGCTGATTTAAAAAAAGTTTAATGGGATCCAGACTGATTGAAATACTATTTTAGATGTCACTGGCCTGAAATTTTAAACTGATTTTTATTTTTAAGCTATCTATATGGGGTTTTTCAAATCAATAGCTAAGCTAGGAGAATATCCACTTTCCTTATATGAGGAGGAGCTTCTTTGAAGCAGGTGGATGAATTTGTTATTACCTGACAAGAATCATTCTCCAAGCCATAATTTTTCAATTATGGTAATAAAAAGTTAGTGCTACTATCTATGTATTGAAACAGATTTCATTCATAGACACCTACCCTTCTTTGGCATGTAGCCACATTATCCAAGTGCTTTCTGAAGTTTTATAACTTCAGCTGCAAAAATTAATTTTCAATGCCTGTACTGTGGTCAATGTCACTGCAGTAAACTGGCTGACTATCTGCTTCAAATTCTGACTTGGAATGAGGAGGGAAAGAAGTAAATAATTTTATAGAATTGGTTGACTGGAGTTCTTGACAAATCAATCTAAGAGTAGAGATAATTGGCATGTATTTTTTTTCAGGTGAGTGACAAATGTATAAATCACGATTTTTCCAACATAACATTTTTCACGTATATATTTGCAGGGAGATCATTTATTTTATGAAAGACCAAAGAGGCCATGTCACCTTATTTCCTCATCTCTAAAAGGAGAGTGTTGGATGATACCATCATAAAGGTTGTTTCCAGAGAAGATGGAATAAAACATCCACGGACAATGGAAATATTATGCAGAATGAATGGCTTATGGAAGGATTCTGCAGGGTGGTGTCTTTATTTTCACTATTCCTTCAACTGAGGTTGGAGAATCCATTCCATTACAAAGATGGAGGACTTAACCCTAACTATTTTTTATGGAAATTAGACCCATGTTATTTTTTGCCTTTGTATCTTCAGTTGTTTGGAGACAACCATCTTATCAGCTGGGCCAATAAGATCATTAATGGAAAACAGTGTTGTGCACCAGTAGATCTTTACTCCTTGATCAATAGTTATTTACTTCTGAGGGGTCATAGCTTGGTTAATATAGCAGAATAGTTTTATTGATAGATAACATAACAATGAAAAATAAAGTTTAAAATTGAAGATGAATGAATATAGCACTTTCTTCAGGCATGAATATTATTATTTGAAAACTGTAATAGCTGCTCGAATGTTGGAAGGGCAGACAACAAAAGCATTGACTAATTGTCCTAGGACTATAATCAGACTTCCATTATTGACCTCTGTTAATATTCTACTGTAACTGTCTGCTAAATTGGTTCCTTGGGGCTTGAAATATACAGTGATGTTATGAGTTCCTATCGTAAATTGCCACACAGTAAAGTAGCGAGTCTCTGAAATAGTGTTGGCCCTAGTTTGATCAATACTCAATTCAAAGCAGTGCAATAGGCAACTGTTTCCATAGAAACATTGATGTCACAGAGGTTGAACAGCGGCTGTTACAACAAATCATTTCCTTTGAGCAGTTGTAATTGACTATATGTACAGTTGGCTGTCACTTGAGACCATTTACATCAAGCAAGTAACAGAACCACATTAGTTATTCCAGCAGTAAGAGGGTTAGCTCTTCCTTTTGTGACCTTACAAATACCTAGGAGGATATTGCCATAGCAACCAGCAAAGTAACTGGATGAACATTAAGGTAGCTAGCCTTAATGCAGTAGCAGTCTTTGAAAGCTGAAAGGTAGTTTTAATAAAGTTTACTTACTTGTTACATTAACACAAATCCTTTGCACCCCACAGTAATGACTTGGTTCCTCACACAGACATCACCGATAACAGACATTACAATTCCATTTGCACTTCATTTCCTGTTTCTCACCTTTCCTTTTCCCTCAGCATCTAGCTGCTAAGGCAGCACACGTGCACACTTAGCAAAATCTTGTTTACTGAATTCAGAGTTTGACCCTGGAGAAGTGCTGAAGTCTGAAATGTTCCAGACTTGAAAAGAGAGATAATGAGAGAAAGGAATCTTTGATAAAAAGTTAATTTTTTACTTTGGCTAAATAATCTCTAGGTTTTAAGGACACGAAAGAAAAAAAGAAACAGATGTGAGCTTAGTTTACCTCTGTTGGGTTCCCTTAGGCTAAAATCACAGCCAGAATGGAGTCTCATATTCTAGAATTCTTCACATTGTCCCACTACCTTACCATAGTCTTCCTGGGATGGCTGTACCTAATGGCACATTTTGGAGTATTCCATATAGTTCTGGGGAAATTAAGAAGTTTGTGTGTCCTTTGGTAGGTTGACAGGCAGAAAATGGTATCAGTGTGTTATCAAACTCCTAGGCCAAATCAAAGACCATAGGCTACAGGGTGTATTTCTAGAACCATGAGAGTCAAATGTGCCTGTACAGAATAACTAGTTTTCTGAATATTTTGCCAGCATCTCATGTAAGCCTTACATAACAGGTGAAATTATCAGGAGTGAGAAGCTGTAGTGGCATTAAGCACGAGTTCATTGCCATTTGCCATGGCGTCAAGGATAGAGGGTGTTTATGGGTGTGTCAGGGTCTCAAAAAGGATTTGCAGCCACAACTTAGGGATCAGGCTTGATGTGCAAGCAGGTTGGAAAGAACATACACTGCTCATCTTAGCCATAACTGCAGGTCTGATTAGCAACACTGTCATCTTGGTATCTCCGGGAAAGAAAAAATATATATGGTCATCAATGAAGAGGAGGCAAAAACCCATATAGGAGGTGTTTACTTGGAAAGGATTTTCCAATACAGACCCAAAATGATCAGCCTATAGATTTTTGGCCAATCTGCCCTATTCCTCAGGGTGAATCCTCAAAGGTAATAAAATTGAATTGCAATCAGTATTCTTTGATGCTAGCCTGCCACCGACTGTTATTCACCTTGAACTAGAGAGTGACTATTTATAAGATTGTTTAGAGACACAAATCCAGTAAATTACTCTGTTTGGCCTTAAAAGAATGTTTGACTTGAAGCATATAATGGCTATAAATCTTACAGGAATAATTTATAAGACAACATAGTGAGCAGTGATCCTCTGGTTACAATGAGTAAAGAAAGACAGTTTGAAAGGAAAAAGTGTTCCCTGTCCCCCCACCCCCTGCCTGAGGTCAGTGAACTTTTCCAGGCCCTGCATACAGGAAATTTAGTAATGGCACCTGGACGTCCTGAGAGAGAAGGGAAACAGCTGCCCTCTGCACGTATGCCCTTTTCTGGAGCAATTCTTTTCTCATAGTTGGCCATCTTTCCTCTGACAACATGGCTTGGCCAGTGGAAAAGCATAATGAGTCAACTATTACTGGGTACCCAGAGGGATCTGTCAGCCGTGGTTAACAGTCAGTCAACAGCCCAACAACCTTCCACAAAGGCACCCTAGTCAGAATAGCTGGTTGGTGCCTGTGTGTGTGTGTGTGTGTGTGTGTGTGTGTGTGTACGTATGAAAGAGAGACAGAGAGAGAGAACATGAAAGGCACTATGCATTCTAGCTGAATATGTTAATTCCTAATTACATACAAAAACATTTGGGTCAGTCTTGATGTATACAAAGTTTCATTCATTAACATATATGCTATTACAGTAACACATCTTAGTTTTACCCGTAGAAGAGTTTATTATTAGTTCATAAAGTCTATGGATGAAAAAATAACATCATAAAGTAGAACAAAAAAGAAAGGAAATCAGGAGAAATGAACTATAATTTTGGCTTCTCCATTTACTGGATTGATACCTTCTCTCACTTTCCTTAGATAGAGCCCTAATGGTGTGTGCAGTGAAATAGTCAAGGGGCACAAATTTTTCATTAGAACTGAGTTAGAGACTTTAAACCCTATTAAATGTGTTGGTTTTGAATCTAGGGGACTACAAGAAAGCATCCCAAACTCATTGCTCCTGTTTTTCATTTTATATCTCAATAACTTTAAAATGGTTACATAAAGGAATTAAATATTTCAAGAAGTGTTTTCTCAGACTGCATGGGACTAATTTCTTCATTAATGATTTAATTTTTGATTTCTGAAACTCACAGAAGTACCAAGACTCTCTATAATATTTCCAAAGTAAACTTGCTATGAGATTACCTATTACCAAAGATTACTCCATTTGATTTGATTAACCCTAAGAAGGTTAACAAGATTAAATGGAATAGAATTTTTGAAAGCATAAAATTTTTGTTATATAAATATGAGCATAAGTATTTCTTCAATGGTTGAATCTTTTATTTCTGGGTTATTATCCCAAACATCCCTTCTTGTTTTGTATGGCTAGAAAATGTATCAGGGTTGAGTTGAATCTCTATAGATCTTATATTTCTTTGTTGACTAAATCTCTAAAATGTGTGTGTGTGTGTTTTGGGTTTTTTTTTTTTGGACAATTTCCTCCCTGTTTTAGAAATGGAGGATGGGTGAATTAAATCGTAAATCTGGTTAATTAAAGAGTCCAGGTAGCTGGGTTTCTGCTGGTCAAAATGTTGGTGTCATTATTATCACTAGGCAGAGTAAGCACTCCTTTGAGACAGTGTGGAGTGCCTAAGACCATGCCTTTTCAGTGGCAGTGAGAGAAGACTGACATTGATGAATATAGTCTTTTGAGTATTTTCTATATAATATTGACTTTATTTTTCTTGGTTTGGCAAGTTCAATATCCATGACTCTTTGGGACTAGTTTCTGCCAATTAGACTCTGGCTGGTCTCCTATCGCTATTGGGCTCTGCCTCCTCCCTGGCAGATTCTGACTGTCCCTGCCCACCAGTGCTTTCGCCCTCATCCCGTGCCTGTCTGGGGAGGAGTACCGCTGTGCCTCTCAGGTGCTGGTCTACTGCCCATTGCCATTCTCTGCTGCTGAATCTCTCTTCTGCTTCTGGCACGACAGCCCATACTTAAAAGCTTTCTTCCCACCTTGGCTTTCCTGATATTTCTCTTGGGTCTTCCTCTTTCTCTCTGATTCCTCCTCTCCTTCCACCATCCCTTAAATTTTGCATTCTCCAGAAATCAGTCTTTGGTCTTAATTCTTACTCTGCTTTCTTTGTCTATTCCCATAGCTTCCATTCCCAGGCAATGATTCCCTCTCCCGTATCCCATATCCCATTCTGTCAGTCTCCCTGGGTGTTGGATCAAGAGACATTGAATAAAGCCAACAAAGGAGGGACTCCAAGGTGGAGGGGCACTGTGAGGAATTTTATCAGGACCTTTGGAGCCATGCTTAGGGAAGGACTGATGTTCGAGTAAGAGAGCATTTCAGGGGAGTAGCAGAGCCTATAGAGCATGGCTGCGCCTGCAGCAGCTTAGAAATCTTCACATTGTTAGTTATTACCATCACAATACTAGTGGAGTACTAGTAGTAGTAATGCCTATGGAGATGTAAATGCCCTTTAAAGGAGTGACATTTTAAGTTATTTACAGGTAATCCCCAAAGGGATGAACTCACCACTTTCTATGACTAGATAGATGGTCTGGATAGTGTGTGAGAAGCTGATACCCAGCGTAGAAGGTGGTGCCAGGGAAGGAGCCACGGAGGTGAAGGAGCCACCTTCGGGACACGGCTGCTGACGCGATGACGTCATCCTCTCACGTGACCGGCTGTGGCTGCCTCCCGTCCCACACTCCATACCCCGCCAGTTTTCAGCTGCCTCACAAGCTGCTGACGTCAGGGCCTCCTTCCCGTGACATCGCCAGGTCTCCAGTCACAGACCATTGTTTCCTGCAGGAAGACTAGTGGTTCTTTCAACAAACTGATATTATTCTGGATTCTGCTGACAGTGCAGTCCCCCAGACTGGGTTTTCCAGTCCCCTTTACGCTATTTGCAAACATGTCAAGGAAAGACCAGAGAGGGGACGTCAGGTCATATCGCCTCCACTCATATCTTCTCCAGCCCAGACTGAATCAATCCCAAATTCTCAGCAGAGGAAATATGATTGGCTCAACCTGGGCTAGTGTCCTCCTTTGTTTTGAAGGGAGGTGATATAGTACAAACATGGTTTATCTTGGAGGGTCAGGCAGGCCCCTCCTAGAGAAGGATGGTCAGTGGGGTCCAAGAAGGTATTTCAAAAGCCTTTTCTACATTTGAACAAATTAATGAAATAAATAATAGTATTTCTATGTTCTTAATTTAATGGCACTGATGCCTAGAACATCATCAGTTATGTGTCATTTTATCCGGGAGTGATAATGGATAATGTTTAAAATGTTTCTAAGAGAGCAGACACACAAATTTAATGCTTAAACTATCTGTGTGACTTGGGCAAATCTCCTAAATTCATAGTTAGTATGATGCTAATGGCTCTTGAACAAGGGCTTGAGTTCAACATCAGTTGAGTTCGGTCAGACAGAGACCAATAGTACCCTCTGTAACCACGTAAAAGGACAAAACAAGTGGTTCAAATGAGTCTGAATTCTGGCTTCACTTAAGGCTGATAAGCATGACTTCCAGTTAATGGAGGTTAATCTGGGGGCAGAGAATGAGAAGATGGTGTATTTGGGAGATTTTAAATTATGTTTACTTCTATTATATTGAAATAAATTTATAGTGCAGATCCCTACAGGATGATTACCTGCCTGTTTGGGGTGTGAAGCAAGATTTTACAGACCAAGATTTTTAATAAACAGTTTTGTTTTGTATATAGATGTTCTTGAAGTGTAGCTGATAATCATGACCAGATAACAATATATCCCACATGAAACTTAAATTGAAGAATGGCCTGAAAATTTGATTTAGGTATAAAAAATTTTTACAGCTTGGCCATAAGAATGAGATGTTCTTTCCTGCCTCAAGACTTGTATGCAGTGTCTCTTTGGAAATAGCCAGGTAATCTTCCTGGGGCAAAATGAACCTTCGCAGGCCCTGTGTCATCTTTGTGATCCTGCAATAAAAGGAAGAAGAAGAGGGGAAGGGGAAGGAGAAGAGACAACACAGCAATGGAAATGTACAATTTTAGCTGAAAGAAATTTTTGGTTTTGGATATCCAAGATAATAAAAAGGAAGACATTACAGGAAGTGGGTCAGGGGGGAACCCCAATTTTGTCTGAGGTTTGCTGAGCTCGTTTAGACCTAGTCCCATTATTTCTAATTTAGTGGGTTAACTTAGGGGTGACTTCTGTCTTTAAGGTTTCAATTACTGGGTTGTCTGTGATTGAAATCTAATACTTATGCAGACGACTAATCTGCAATATTGGTTCCAGAACAATATTTATAGATACATAATCTTCAAAACAACCTTACGTGGTAGGGATTAGTATTATCCCTATTTTACCAATGAAGAAACCACAGAGAGGTTAATTAAGTTCATTGCTTGAGGTTGCACTGGTGATAAGGGTTGGGGTCAGGATTCAAATCCCAACAGACTGACTTTGGTGCTGAAACATTTCACCTCCCAGGAACCATTTTGGCTTTGAGGAAGTTGTTTAATCCTTGTGTCTAATTCCTTTCTTTGTCTTTAAAGGCCTCTAACAGTACTTCCTGCCTCCCTAGCTC
Source organism: Prionailurus viverrinus (assembly GCF_022837055.1). Classification (NCBI taxonomy): domain Eukaryota; kingdom Metazoa; phylum Chordata; class Mammalia; order Carnivora; family Felidae; genus Prionailurus; species Prionailurus viverrinus. The sequence continues at coordinate 51,953,767 of NC_062568.1, forward strand.
AGAGAAGTGTGCTGAGATTAATAGCAGCATGTGTCCATTTCAGCCCCTGTGAGTCTCTCCCTTATACACCAAGCTCCCTTTGAAGTCAATAAAAGCCCTATGTGTGTGTGAAGGGAAGCAGGGCCCTTGGCAGTTGAGGGGATGTGTAAATATTGAGGGAAACGTATATAAATCACTTTTATTTTCTTGGAAAATGATCTATATAAACATCAAATAGCGTGAAGTGCTTTGTATTGTGTGTTTGCAGGTAACATTCTCCCATATGTGAGATTCTCATCTTGAAGTCACAATCCGTAGAAAATACCCTTAGGGAATAATTTTATGTTTCTAGTGTTTGCTCCTCAGGTAAACCACAAGCTTCTCAGGGTCAGGAACCAGGTCTGATTCATCTGTATTCTAAAGCGTTTCTTGTTTTCTCTTCCTTACTCCCTTTTAAAAGGCATCTACTTTGGTATTTGGCACATAGTAGGTGCTCAGTAAAGCCTAGCTGAGGGAATGGAAGTTGGGGGGAATGGATTTTGTACAGTGATTCCTCGATTAGTTTCATTACTAGTGAGAGAGATTACATGGAAGGGCAAGAACTGTTTTGGGAGAATTTTGACAAACAATTTTAAGACACTTTATTACAAGAGAAAGGGTATGAGGAATTGAGGCGAGATGTTAGGAAGAGTTTCTTGACCAACAGGACTGTGAAAAGCTGGAAATTGTCTTATGGGACAAGGCTCCCATCTTTCTTTACAGATTTTAAATATTAGGTTCTTTGGGTTGGACTCAGTTCTGCCTGAAGGTAGGGGATTTGAGAGGAAATGGTGGTCACCCTCCTGAGCTCAGATTCCATGACTGAAGCATGGAGGCAGCAAAAAAACATTTACCATGGATGGAGTGCAAAAGAGAGCATCTCAGCAGACACTGTCTGTGCCACAGGAAATTTTCACTATTAAAGTTATTATTCCAGCTAAACTTTCTCAGACACAGTGATATCTCCTAAGGGTTCCCACAGCAGGTCTGTTTTTCAGATGTTAACCTATCCAATTCACTTTACCATTTATCAAGTCAAGGGATATAAAAATCTTAGAAGCCAGTAACTACCTTCTCCCAGGAATTGAGACTCCGAAGAAATTCATCCTTGGCATTCATCACTCCTGAAGCTCATTAATTTGGGTCCTTGTTTTCCTCATTATCCTACTAAGAAGGACAACATAATCATGGCAATTTCAATTCCTAGTGACAGAGAGGATCAGTGACTTTCATTTTCCTTTTCCAATCAATTAATCGGTAAATCAATCAGTATTTTTTGTACCTGTTCTGTGAAAGTCATTATGCTACAGTTAAATTCAATATTGAAAGAACAATCTAAGGGTAAGGAGTGCCCCAGGAATATAAGGATAGGTCAACATTAGAAAACTTGTTAACAAAATAAAGGGAAAACCCATATGAATCCCATAAGGCAGAAAAGCACTTGGTAAAAATCAATATTCAATCTTAATAAAATCTTTTGGTTATATGGGATTTAATGATACTACTTTAAAATAATAAAAAGTTGTCTGAAGACAAAAGCTAGAGGCATTTGCATAGAAAGAAGAAACAAGACAAAGATGTCTACTTTTACCATTCTACACAATGCTGTTGGCAGTCCTAGCCAATGCAATTAGACAAGGCAAGGAAATAAGAGGTATAAACATTAGAGATAGAGTAAAAACCTTTTCATTTGCAGAGAAGAATCAAAAGACTATTAGAATCAAAAAGAGAGCCAGAAAAGTGGGCAATTATAAGTATGCAAACAAAACAATAGGTTTTTAAATTGACCTTTTGTATTTTTAACTAAAAATTTCTGATTGAATAAAATGAGAAATTCTATTAACAGTAGCAACAAACTAGAAAATTTGTAGAAATAAACAGTAAGAAAAGTGCAATACCTAAATTTATATATATACTATATATATATATATATATATATATATGCATATATATATAGTATATATATGCAAGGGAACTTGAGTAAATGGAAATATAAGTGTATAGATATAAAATGTCATGTTCTTAGGACCATTCATTATTGTGAAGAAGTAAAAAATTTAATGCAAATGCAATAAAAATCCTAATGGGATTTTTTTTGAAACCTGACAAAAATGATTATGTAATTCATTTGGAATAATAATACACAAAAATAGCCCAGAAAAATTTTAAAAGAGCAATGGGAGAGGTGTTCTAAAGGAGATAAAATGTATTTTAAAGATTCACTAATTAGAACAGTGTAATTCACTGGCCATAAAAAATGGAGATAAATCAGTGGGCCAGAATAGCAATCTGCAGAACAGATCCAAGTATTCATCAGAATTTAGTGTATCATAAAGGTTAAACAGGAGGATAGTTTATTCAAATAAAAGGTATTATGACAGGCTAACATTTGAGGGGAAAGAATAGATCTTTATCTCGTACATAACATGCAAATAAATTTCAGATAAATTGAAGATTTTTTGGTTTTATTTTGTATTTTATTTTATTTTGGAAAGATGAAAGTGTTAGATTAAAATATGAATATTTTTATAATTTTGAATAGGAGAAGATCTTTCTAATATAATGCCAAAGCCTGAAACTACAAAGTTTTGATAGATCTAACTATATACAAATTTAAAACTTTAGGATAAAAAAACCCTTCAGTTGGGGCACCTGGGTGGCTCAGTCTGTTGAGCATCCAACTTTGGCTCAGGTCATGATCTCACAGTTTGTGGGTTTGAGCCCCGCGTTGGGCTCTGTGCTGACAGCTCAGAGCCTGGAGCCTGCTTCGGATTCTGTGTCTCCCTCTTTCTCTGTCCCTGCCCCGCTCACACTCTGTCTCTCTCAAAAATAAACATTAGAAAAAACAAAAAAACCCTCAGTTAAGTAAGGTCACCATGCTACAGGGGTGTGCTTAAACCACCCATCTTGTACCAGACCCACTGGCTAAATTATCACGAATTTTGCAAGCTGATTGTTAAACAGAGCCATCACTAAAAATTAAATTATATATATTTGCAATTGAATAAATTGTATTAAGAACAAAATTTATGAATATACAAGCTTATCTCTTCCTAATTATTTTACTACATTTGCTATTATCTATGCTCTTGGGTTTATGTCTGTTACATATGTACAGTGGGAATACAATATCAGATTACAGGGAGGAAGACCACTGGGACCAGAGATTGTAATACCACTGGACCTTCCATCTCCATTCTTGGTTCTGCTGTGCTTCTTGCTACATGTCAATATCATCCTCTTTTACTGAACAATAACATTTTTACATGATGGTCCATTTAACATGGACATGTTAGCCAGCAACTATTAAGCTTCCTTTTTTTTTTTTTTTTAGGCTTCCGGTTTATTTTTGTTTTGTTTTTATTAACTTGTTTTATTTTTTTATTTTTTAAAATTTATATCCAAATTAGTTAGCATATAGTTCAACAATGATTTCAGAAGTAGATTCCTTAGTGCTCCTTACCCATTTAGTCCATCCCCCCTCCCACAACCCCTCCAGTAACCCTCAGTTTGTTCTCCATATTAATGAGTCTCTTCTGTTTTGTCCTCCTCCCTGTTTTTGTATTATTTTTGTTTCCCTTCCCTTATGTTCATGTGTTCTGTCTCTTAAAGTCCTCATATGAGTGAAGTCATATGATTTTTGTCTTTCTCTGACTAATTTCACTTAGCATAATCCAGTTCCATCCACGTAGTTGCAAATGGCAAGATTTCATTCTTTTTGGTTGCTGAGTAATACTCCATTGTATATATATACCACATTTTCTTTATCCATTCATCCATTGATGGACATTTGGGCTCTTTCCATACTTTGGCTATTGTTGATAGTGCTGCTATAAACATGGGGGTGCATGTGTCCCTTCAAAACAGCACACCTCTATCCCTTGGATAAATGCCTAGTAGTGCAATTGCTGGGTCGTAGGGTAGTTCTATTTTTAGTTTTTTGAGGAACCCCCATACTGTTTTCCAGAGTGGCTGCACCAGCTTGCATTCCCACTGTTTTTAATTTCACTGCCAGAGAGGCAAAGAGGCTCTAAAACTTGTTCTCTTATCTCAAGAGAAAGCCCCCAAGGCATGCTGATTGACTTCTTTGGGGTAAATGTCACCTTCTCCCTACCCCCAAACCAGTCAGAATGGCTGGAAGGCTTTGCTTGATTTGGTCAGGTGGCTGGTCCTAGATCAATATTAGGTGGGAGGTAAGATCTATTAGAATACAGCCACTACTTTCTGAAACACACATTAGGAGCATTTCCTAGAGAAGCATTTGTTCTGGGCTGATAAAATAATGGATTTCCATGATGCTGAAATCCTACCTGAGTTTTCTCCAACTTTTGGAGAGATCCTTCTTTGAATTACAGAAGCTTACAGAAGAACCATGACAAATTGTGTCATGCTTAACCCTACAGCCTACATTATTATAAAAGTGATACTGCAGATTTTGAGATTCAAAGGTGCTTTTGTCTTTTCCTCTAAACTGACACTCCTCTACCAGAGGAGAGGAGTTCCTCTGCCATTGTCAGTTGAATTCATAACCACTGAAATACTTTTTGTTTTAGCTAACATACTAACCTAATTAATATTTGAATACCATGGAGAAAATAAAAATTATCACCATTTTTCTATTTAGTCTCCCAAATACCTATCACAGATTTGAGTTTAGTAAACAAGTATTAAGCATTTACTATAGGATGATACCAAAGCGGGGAGAAGTAATGTCTTCCTTCAGAGCCACCACTTACTGGGGGACTTTGGTATGTATTATATTAGGTCTCTCTTGGGTTGAGATCAGCTCTTGGTCGTTATGAGAGACTAAGGAACAGCCTCCTTTAGGATCTCTGTGACTCTGAGGTTCTGGATGAGTTCTTGAAACTGCATCACTGTCTCTATATAAAGAGTCATGACTTCAGCCATAAAATCAATCTCTGGCCCATAGATCATGGACCTAAATGAGCACCTAAAGAAAATGAAGCAGTGGACTTAGAAGGAAATTAATGTAATTGTGTTGTCTTTCTACTTTGTACTGTGGTGATTTCATAACCTGTGATGTTCAACAGAGGGACCATTATTGCTTTCTCCTGTTTTTATTTATGCTCTGTTTACAAATAAAAATCTACATACAAGGAAATATTCTGAGCTTGTCTCTTAACACTGACAAAACGGCCATTCAGTTCAGGCTATGGGCAGATGTTCTTAGAACTAAGCTAAAGCCAGTGGTTGGGGATTATGGAAATCCAAGAGCATCTTGAATGACAATATTTATTATGCTTCCTCTGGATGTCTTGATTTGGGGAAGAAATGGTTTAAAGGTCTCTGATGACTCCACTGTTTTATCCAGCTATGGAAAAAGTCAAGAGGATATGTATGAAGGGCGGAGGTGGGGTGGGGAGGTGGTACTCAAAGTGGAAAATTTTAATTCTACGGACATGGTGGAAGTCTCAGGGGCCTGCAATTTTGGCAAACCCATTCCAGGCTAATACATTCAAGCCAGTTTTCATGAGCCACTGTAGCAAGGCAGGATTTGGGCCTCTTCCTCTGACTTTGACAACGGAGACTGCTCCAGGCCAGAGATGTCAGTGTATATAGTTAACTGTTATGGATCTTACAATAAAAATTTGTTGAAGGTCATTAAACACTCATCTCTCTATGTTTATTACTTTAGTCTTTTATTTGTTGGTAGACATGGATCGTTTGATGTCAATTACCACCACACTTGGCATTTTATGCAGTAAAGGTCCTTATGGTTCTTGATGGGTAAATAAACAAGCTAGTGAAAAGCTACGGTGACAGTGGTTCTTGCATTTCTGCTCACTTAACGGGGTGAAGCCAGAGTGGGAGAAGGTTGCTCCGCAGTGTGCCTTGACTGAGTGATGCTTTGGGCCTGAATCCATAGGCCTCGCCTGCTCCCCTCTGCACCTCACAGGCTGTCCTCCTCAGATACCTTGACAACTGTAGGCGAAATTGGGCTGGGCATTTCTTTTTTTTAAAAAGCTCATCACAAACCACTTGTTTATATGGAATGCCTTTTTCTTTAGTACTATGTGAAGAGGGAAATTTATCTTCTTGCTCAGAGTAACTATTGTTTTTTACTTATTTCAGGGTTGAGGTCAGGGCATTTCCTTTCCTCACTCCCTTCCACCCTCCCTCTCTCCTCCCTCCCTCCTCTTCTCTTCCCTTCTTCCCTTCTTCCTTCCCTCTCTCCCTTCTCTTCTCTTCTTTCTTTCTTTCTTTCTTTCTTTCTTTCTCTTTCTTTCTTATGGAGTATTTAACTCAGATTGACTCTCCTTGTGTTGATTCCATTTGAGAATATTTTTGTTCAGTTTCTCCCTAACTACACACATGGGTAGCTGTTTTCTCATTTTCCCATAGTAGTAAAACCAATGTAACATATTAATGCTCTTTTGGAGTGTGTATCCTGTGCCCATCTTTGCTAACTGTTCTGCCTACATGACCTGATACCCTCATGGCAATCCTATAGAATAGGTACTAATGTAATCCCATTTTACAGATGAGGAAACTGAGGCAATCACTTGATTACAGTCACACAACCAATAAGAAGCAGAACCAGAATCCCAAATCAAGTAATCAGATTTTCCAGGTATGCCCACATGTCAAATATGACCATTTTACTGAACAGGTCAGGTCCTCGTACTTGGATGTTTGATGCACCAATTTTTCTGAAAAATAACGTTAATATGTATAAATACTCAGATAGTTCAAATTAGGATACAGTGTGCTTAGCTCTAAATGATACATGCCATAATCTATTCCTGATTTAATGTATTATAAGAATCTTATTCCACTTTAGGGTCATTATCACGAAATACCAATTAACCTTGTCTTGTGGATAAAAAAGGATGCTGGGTAACAGAAATTTTTGTTCCAAAAAATCCAGATAAATTCTAACAATCATTGTAGATGACAAAGAAACTTTTGTTTTTTAGTTCAATACTGTGAAGCTGAAGAGGGAAAAGTTATTCAGAGAAAACCCATCTTTCTCCTCTTTGACTTCACGATATTGAGGGAAAAGATGGATTTTCTCTGAATAACTTTAAAAAAATATAATGAACTTAATGTTGAGGAATAGGTAGTCTGCTCACATTAAAGCAATCATTCATCCTTCTCCCCTTTTTTGGGGGAACTCCATTTCACAGTGATATTCGTTCATTGTACACTTGGTCATGTAATGGTCATAGCATGATATGGAGAATCATTAATATATGTTTTAAAAAGAAAAATAGCCCAGGAACCAATTTTATTGATTTATTCATTAGATTTATTAGACAGCTACTAGCTAAAAGCTAATAATAATCTATGCTCTCAAACATACAGAATTGTTTTGAAATTATGCCTAATAGTCAAAACATAAGCTTTTTTTTTTTTCCTCTTAAAAGGAAAATGCTTCTACTAAACAACCCCTTTATCCTGGCCTGTGAGAAAGCCTGGGAATTTTAGGTCTTTACCTGAGAACACTCAGATATAATATATGTTTTGTGACTTCCTCTTGAAAATTAATCGTAGCTTCAGGAGAGCAAAACAGGTGAGCCAAACCACGCATGCCTTTGTCTTCAGACCCGGACCCTCTCCCAGTTAGTTAGCTATAGCTCTTCCTTCTGGCATCATGTTCTCATCACCCTTCTCCTTAGTGCTCACATCACTTAGAGTAGATTGAATTCGGAGTGTTTATAAGGTGCTGACTAACATTATCGCCTTTTATTTACAGACACATTTGGCATGTTTATTAGAATTGGCCACTTCACGAAAAATATTTTTCCTCTAACATTAAGTATAAAATGTTATTTGTCAACAGGTGATAAATTAATTGTCATATTTAAATTCTTTTTGTGCATTTAGGCATATTAACATGTCTAATGCATTTCTTTTTGAAGTGTGTAAATCTTAAAGTGCAATGTTCCATTACCCAACATAATTCTCTTAACCATTTTATGTACGTAAAAAGCTCACATGTATATTAAATGATTCTTTTCTTCCCCAAAATGGGAAATGAGGACTAATATAGCATGTGCTACACATTTCCTTCCAAAACAGCCCATGATGGACTGAAGCCAAGGTTTTAAGAAAGTGCCATATAGCTGATAATGTAAAAGAAGAGGTCATCTTGCATCAGTCCCAAACTTGGCCAAGGGCCTCCTTTAAAATGCCAGTGGCCATAATCTGAAATTTGTTACTCATTTTTATCATTCCATGAACAAGTTACCCTTTTTTTTTTAATTTTTTTTCAACGTTTATTTATTTTTGGGACAGAGAGAGACAGAGCATGAACGGGGGAAGGGCAGAGAGAGAGGGAGACACAGAATCAGAAACAGGCTCCAGGCTCTGAGCCATCAGCCCAGAGCCCGACGCAGGGCTCGAACTCACAGACCGCGAGATCGTGACCTGGCTGAAGTCGGACGCTCAACCGACTGCGCCACCCAGGCGCCCCACAAGTTACCCTTTTGTATCAAACTTCTCTGAATTATAAAATGATCGTAATACCATAGTCCTGTAATTATATAATTATAACAAGGGTTGCTGTTTAATATCTTAACCAGTAAATAAAACCCCCCACCAAATTATAACTAAAGTGTATGTTTTATAGCACAGAATGTCTCCAGTAGTCACCATTTCTACTTAAATTAACATTCCCGGGAATACCACTACTGCCTGCTCTTCTTACAGAAAATTGGGCCTAGATTCAGAAGATTCAGGTTCTAGTTTTGACGCACAACCTGAAGAGTTACGTAACCTTGGCAAGTCACTTAATCTGTTTAAGGTCAAGTCTCCTCTTTTAGAAGAGATTGTGTAGTATATACTACACCTTACTCCCTACAAGTTGCAGAAGTGTTTTATGTATTGTAAAGGGATATTTAAATGCAAAGTGTTAATTCAGTGTTTCTAGCTATGTTGCCCTCCAAGAATACTTTGGATGAACTGTCTTCAAGTCTTTAAATAGCAGGGGTCAGTTTCTTTGCCTCTTTTCTTTATGTTGTGAAGATTTCATTGAGACAAATACTGTTAGGAACATTCTAAGAAAAAAGAAATCACATTCGAGGTGAATGCCCCTTTGTTTAACTCAACAAAATTCAAGTGCGACAAAGGAATTTGAAAGATCCTTGGAGTTGAAATGGATTTTGATCTCTATTGTGCCTAAAAAAACTAGCTTTGGTCCATAATTGTTGATAAATGCAGTAGGATCTAATGTAACCAATGCCTCATAGGTCTAGAATGTTTAGTTTTGATTAGTGAGACTCAACCTGCAAGGGGTAAGAAAATGAAAAATCTCTAGGTGGTGTAGTGGTTAAGGGCATGGGGTTTAGAGCTAGTAGGAGCTGGGTTTGAACTCCTGCTTGGCAATGCATTAACTGCATGCCCCATCGGTAAGTTCCTTAAAGGTTCTAAGCATCAGGTTTCTCACTTGTAAAATGGTCCAGCATATAGAGGTGTCAGGAGGATTTGTGAGACAATGTCAGCTAAGTGCTGAGCAGAGCCTTGACGTGTAGTAAGTGCTCACCCTGAGTACAGTGGCTATTGTTACAGTCTTCATTCTTAAGGGTCCAAAGATGTTAGGGGCTGTACTTGGGACTTTACAAAGCAAGGTCTATTAGGTAAGTCTACTACTTACCTAATACTACTACTAGGTAAGAAAGTACTATTAGGTAAGTCATCCAAGTGATGGGCATCTATGGAAGGCACAAGGTCCTCTGTTTGTAGTGAATTCCACTTATCACAATTATTTTCCAAACACTGAGCTGCTGTTGTTAATGAAACATTAAAGAGATCTTTAGCATTGTACAAGTTCCTGCTTTTTATCCCTGCTTTTCTATGGGAAAGCGAATTTTAGGGTGGATTGTCATAACCACAAAGATTAGTAAATTATAAACATTTGCTGAAATAATCTAAACTCTAAAATAAAAGGGGATGCCTGGGTGGCTCAGTCAGTTAAGCATCCGACTCTTGATTTTGGCTCAGGTCATGATCTTGAGGTTCATGGGATTGAGCATCTCATCAGGCTCTGCTTTGACATGGAGCCTGCATGGGATTCTCTCTCTCCCTCTCTCTCTCTCTCTGCCCTTCCCCTGCTTGCACAGGTTCTCTCTCTCTCTCTCTCTTAAAATAAATTAAAAAATATTTTTTAAACTCTAAAAAGTGGGCATGAATGGTGTATCTGCATTTTACACAAAATGCCTTCAGTGTCCTATAAATTTGTTTACGTACCTACCATACATATATTACACATATTGTTTTTAATAATCAAGGAAGCCCTTTGTGCTAAGTATTATTAACGTCCTTTTACAGGTAAGGAAACGGTGATTTCTGAGAGTTGAAGTAACATTCCCAAGTTCAAATGCATGAGAAGCGGGGGAGCCAGAATTTAAATCCAATTCTGTCTGAATAAAAAATTCTTATTCATTCTACCATATAATACCCACAGCTAAAGAATTCACCAGAGCTAAGCTGATGGGCATGTGTAGGAAGATGTCATTCTTTTTTTGCTTTGATGCTCTCGAGTGGAATATATTGGCTGTGGATATGGCAAAGAGCCTTAGTAAAGAAAGCCACATTGTATATCAAAGTTATGTTCCAGGAAAAGTCAACTTTTATCCAAAGACATGTAAAAAGCAGTTGTTTACCTAAGAATGAATGAAGTGGAAGATCTGGATTCGTTTCCAGGACACCACCACCCACCCTTTACAATCTATTAGCACTGCTCTATAACGTATTAAATAACACCTAAAGGACACTACATAAATAGTAAAGAGCTATTTATTGTTCTTACCTTAAAAATGTTGACTCTGGGCACAATGGATGAATTTTGCACCAGAGGCAATGACCACATAAAGCTATCTTGTACGTGAGTGAATTAGGCAGAAGAAGAGGGTATAAAGATTTTTCTATTTTCACACCCACCTCCATTACCTCTGTATACTCATCCAGAAGGTGACACACGGGGATGCCTTTCTCCTCTTTATCTTTCTTGAAGACAGTAAAGAAGGACTAAAGTGCCCATCTGTGTACCTAGCGTGTAGAGTAACACAGTAACACATTGTTGTCACCTACAACTAAAGATGGCTGCATGGCATACTGTTCGTGTAGCTTCAATAGTTCATGATTAAAGCAAAATGATAAATGAACTGTTTAAGTGTGAGACATACAATGCAGAGTCTCCTCGACTCTTCTCACATTTGTTAATTATACTAGTTTTCTCTTGCCTCTTCCTACTGCTTTCCTAGGTTCCTTCTCAGTTTTGCCACAGCAGCAGCAGCAGCAGCAACAAAAACAGCAATAGTAACTAATGAAAATAGTAACAGCAGCTAACATTTGTTGGGCACATTTTAATGTTCTAAGAATTAAATACTTTACATGTTTCGTCTCCTTGGCTCTCTCCAAACTCTAGTCACAAAGATTCTTGTCATTCCTACTTTATAGATGAAGAGACTGAGGCTTGGGAATTGCCCAGTTTTAAGTATCTAGTAAATTCTAGTTCTCTTTAAGATTAAGTACACACTACCCTGTTTCTCTCTCTGAGTGCAGTCATAAAACCTGGATAGAATGCATGGAACAGTTACTTGATGACTCTGAAAAATGAATAGTAGGAGGCAGATTGGGAAAGAAGATCGGGATTTGAAGTGCCACTGAATGGGCTATTGCTTTTCTCTCCAGTTGAACTCAGTGGGGTCCGAAACCCGGAAGTGGGCACTCTGGTGCAGAGAGAGTTTCAGGAGAAACACTCTAAATCTGGGTTGAATATCAGGAAAGGAGACTCCTAACACTCAGAGTAAGGAAATTAGCCATTTTTCTTTTTTTTTTTTGATAATATTTTAAATGTTTATTTATTTTTGAGAGAGAGAGAGACAGAGTACAAGTAGGGGAGGGGCAGAGAGAGAGGGAGACACAGAATCTGAAGCAGTTTCCAGGCTCTGAGCTGTCAGCACAGAGCCCGACACAGCTCAAACCCACAAACCATGAGATCATGACCTAAGCGAAAGTTGGCCGCTTTACCGACTGAGCCACCCGGGTGTCCCTAACCATTTTTCTTTTTTACAAAATCTTTTCTCCATCATCTTGCACCCTACTCTTCAAGCGATCCTGTAGTGATGTGGGTTTGAGAGCCAAAACGTTGAGAGAGGGAAACTTTCTTCTCTGATCGATAGAGTTTTGGTCCAAGAGAGTTGTCTAATAGGGCAAACCCCTGTTGCTGTGCTATTAGAGTAACTAAAGTCCCAGTTTTCTGGCCAGAGGACAGAAAGTACAGGAAATCATTTTGTCAGGAGTTCTCAGTATGAAAAACTTCTCGAAAGATCATGAAGAGGAAGAAGCTATGGGAAGTGACCCCCATAAAATTATTTACAAACCCCAGGCCCCACCCTGCATGTATGGACCTGGTTCTGATCACCATGTACAATACTTGGAGGATAAAGTAACAGACACTGCCCGGGTCCCATACTGGCCACTGGGTGGCGCACATATGGGATGGAACAGAATAGCTTTGTTAAAGCCTAACACACACCAGAACCTCAACCCACAGGAAAGGGATTGCCTCTTGCAGCCTGAACTTGACTAGATTGATTGCTGGCTAAAACAAAAATGTCAACAGCCTCATAGGAATTAAAGAACACCAAGAAGTTCATAACATAATATTAAAAATGTCCAGGTACAATTCAAAATTACGTGGCATTCAAAGAACCAGGGAACATCTCAGCTTACCCGGGGGAAAAAACAATCAACAGATGCTGACTCTAAGATGACAGTGATGCTAGAATAATCTGTCAAAGACTTCAGGGAAGCTATTATAAAAACCTTCCAATAATTAACTGCAACACTTTTGAAATGAATATAAAAATAGAAAGTCCTAGCAAAGAAACATAAGGCATAAAGAAGCATCCAAAGGACATTTTAGAACTGAAATAAAAAAAAAACCTGAAAAGGACAATGGGCTGAATAAGAGAATGAAACTGACAGTAAAAAGTCTGTGAACCTAATGATAGATCAATAGAAATTATCCAAGCTAAACAACAGAAATGGAAAGGAATCTTCTAGTTTTAGCTCCAGCATATAAAGAGCTTGGAAGTCACCACTCCTATTCTTATGACAAGAAAAAGCTGAAACAATTAAAAGTTAATTTTCCCTGGATTCTTCAGAACTGAGGTCACAGGACTAAACACCATCCCCAAGTCTAGAGTGACAGGTGCATCCAGAGAGACACAGCTGAGACCTGCTTGCCTGAAGCAAAAGCCACTGGAGCCATAAACTGGCAATATCACTCAGATGGTAATTTTGACAAATGGCTGGAGGTTGAATGTGGATGAGTGTGACAGTGAGGAATTCCTAGGGGGCTGCAGTCTTTCATGGACTTTACCTCCAGGAGCCCCGTCAAGTTCTCACAACAAATATCTGAAAAAGATCATCTTGCGGCTTTGGCAGGGAAGAGGAAGAATAATCATCATAAAATAAAGCCAGAGCCTTCTCTGTAATAAACACCCACTCTACAGGGGAAAGGGCTTGGCCAAAAACTTATTCCAAGTAGAGGAAGGCAATTCTTCCCACTCCACCCCCCTCCAGCCTTCCTGTCTCACCTAAGGGAGAAAAATCATAGTCACCAAGGGTCAAAGCCTCAACAAAATGGAATGGAATACTCCAGCCAAGGAAGGGAATAGGAGGCATGTGGGGGAAAAGATGAAAGGCCTTCTCCACCAGAGAAACACTTGTGAAAATCACAGCCAGGAGACACAAGTCTGCCGCATGACAGATTTAATTGGAGGATTATAGATGTGCTTCCTCTCTCGAAGTTTTACCACTACACCACAGCACTCCAGTATAACTGGATTACAGTGGCAAGAACTGTGAGACACAGACTCTTAGCAAGAGAATTCAGGGACATTCAATGGCAGAACAATGACACTAAAGGAATTTGAAACGTCTAGCACCTGTTGCTACAGCAAACATGAAACACAGCTCAACTCCTGCCTAGATTAACATAAATTCTTGCACTAAAGGCACATTTTCCTCTGTTCCTATTACTCAGTGTAACATGTCTGCTTTCAAAAAAAAAATCACAAGGCATGCCAAAAGGTAACAGAAAACAGTGTAAAGGGACAAAGCAATCATTAGAATAAGACTCAGGTATAATGTAGATGTTGGAATTATCAGACAGGGAATTTATTTATTTAAAAGTACCGTGTGAAGAGTCAGTACTTTTATTATTTATTTATTTATTTATTTATTTATTTATTTATTTATTTTAAGAGAGAAAGAGCAAGTGAGTGAGTGCAGACAGGCGAGGGAGAGAGAGAGAAAGAATCCCAAGCAGGTTCCATGCTCAGCACAGAGCCCGATCCCATGACTCTGAGATCATGGCCTGAGCTGATCAAAAGTTGGACACTTCACCAACTGAGCCACTCAGGTGTCTCCAGACAGGGAATTTAAAATAACTATGATAAGCGTATGAAGGTCTCTAGTGAAAAAATAGACAACATGCAGGGACAGATGAGTACTGTAGGCAGAGAGATGGAAGCTCTAAGGAAAAACTCAAAAGAAAATGCTAAAAATCAGAAGCCATGTATCAGAAATGGAGAAGTCTTAGGCTCATCAGTAGACTTAATGTAGCTGAGAAAAAAAAATCCATGAATTTAAAGATAGATTAGTAAAATCTTTCCAACCTGAAATGCAAGGAGAAAAAGAATGAAACAAACTATAACAGAACAGAAGATCTAGAAGTGTGGCACAATGTCAAAAGGTAGAACATATACATAATTAGTATGGCAGCAAAATAGTGGAGCAAAAGAAATATTTGAAGTAATAATGGTCAAGAAATTTCAATAACTAATAGACACCAAACCACTGATCCAGGAAACATAGGAGAATAGCAAGCCGAATAAATGCCAAAAAACATACACCAAGACATATCATATTCAAACTGCAGAAAACCAAAGACAAAAGAAAATCTGAAAAGATACTAGAGGGGACAAATCTCGCTCCACTTATAGAAGAACAAGGATAAAAATTACAGTGTACTTCCCATCAGAAATCATACAACTAAGAAAGGAGTGGAAGAAAAACACCACCTAAAACCTAAACCAAAACTAAAAACCTAAAACTCTATTCTTATTCTATTCTATATAATATTCTATAGAATATAGAATATTCTAAAGAATTCTTATTCTATTCAAAAAAATTATTCTTCAAAGTGAAGGAGAAACAGAGACTTTGCCAGACGAAAACAAAAACAAACAAGCAAGCAAAAAATTGAGGAAATTTATCACCAAAGGACTTGGTCGGCAAAAAATGTTTTAAGAAATTCTTCAAGCAGAAGGAAGATAGGATAGGTCAGAAACTCATCTCTAAATGAAGAAAGGAAGAGAGTCAAAGAAGGAATAAATGAAGATAAATAAAATCTTTCATTGTTCTTATTCTTAATTGACCTAGAAGATAGCTATTTAGATAAATAATAGTAACAATATTGAGTTATTATAGCATAGGAATAAGAGAAAAAAATGACAGCAATTTTATGAGGCATATGAGGGACAAATTGGGAATTATTATGAGGTAGCTGAATTACACATGAAGTGCTATAGTGTTTTTTAAAGGTGGATTTTGATTAGTTAAAAATGTATATTGTAAACTCTAGGTAAACAATTTTTTAAAGCGTAATTATGCAGAGATATGCTGAGAGGAACTAAAGTGGAATCCTATAAAATGCTATAAACCAGAGAAGGCAGACAGATGAGGGAAAAAGAAACAAAGCAAATGCAATGAAAACAGTTACAGACATGGCAGATATTAATACAACCACATAAATAATAACTTAAAAGATGAACAGGAAATCAAGTACCCATAGGTCAGAAACAAAAGATTTTAACATTTGTGTGACCAGTGTCTCAGAGAAGAGAGTGTGTTGCTGAACAATTATTTGAAGAAATAACGGCTGAGGACTTCCTAAATTTGGCAAAAGACAAAAAACTGCAGGGTCAAAAAGCTCAGAAAACCCCAAATATGATAAAGCCAAAGAAATCAGTGCCCAGACATATCATAATCAAACTTCTGAAAACTAAAGACAAACAAAAAAATATTTGAAGGCAGCCAGAGAAAAATAATGCATTTGTTATGGAGACATCAGTTAGATTGTGTGTGTTTCCCATCGGAAGCCTGGAAGGTCAAAAAGAAGTGGCAGAACATTTCATAACAGGTGCTTAAAATAAAGAACTGTCAACCTAGAATTCTATATCAAATGAAAATATCTTTTAGGGGTGAAGGTGAAATAAAGCTATTCTCAGATAAAGGCAGACTCAGAGAATTCATTGCTGGAAGACCTCCTTTCAAAGAATTGCTCACAGACAGAGGGACCATGAAGCAGGAAGACAGTTGGAACATCAGGAATGAAAAAAGAGCAGTAAAACAGGAAATGTCTGGATATATATAATACATTTTATCTTCTTAAGTTGTTTAAAATATTGCTCACCACTGAAAACATAAATTATTGTCTGAAAAGGTTTTCAAGTACATATATGTAGTCTGATAAACAAGCATAATACAAACTGGAGAAGGTAAAAAGTCTGCCTGTGGTAGCAAATTCCTTTAGTCCGGCAGTGGCAAAATATTGATTCTTTGAAAAGTTAGGTATGTATATTGTAAGGCCTAGAGTAACCACTAAAAAATATACAAAGAGGCATAGTAAAAAAAAAAAAAGATAAATCAAAATGGAATATCAAGACTTCAAATAATTCAAGAGTACAGAAAAGTAAAACAGGAACAAAAAACAAAGGGAACAAGCAGAAAACAGTAGGAAAATGGCAGATTAAAACATTTTTTGATGTTTATTTATTTTTGAGAGAGAGAGAGAGAGAGAGAGAGAGAGACAGAGTGTGAATGGGGCAGAGGCAGAGACAGACAGGGAGACACAGAATTGGAAGCAGGCTACAGGCTCTGAGCTGTCAGCACAGAGCTCGACGCAGGGCTTGAACCCATGAACCACAAGATCATGACCTGAGCCAAAGTCAGATGCTTAACTGACTGAGCCACCCAGGTGCCCCTGGCAGATTTAAATCCAAGAATACCAATAATGTCAATAGTCAAAACACATCAATAAAAAGAAATAATCAGAAGGGATGAAAAAGACATGACCCAACTCTATGCTGTTTATAAGAAACTCACTTCAAATATAATGATACGAACAAACCAAAAGTAAAAGGATGGAAAAAGATATGCCTTGCAAATACTAACCAAAAGAAATCTGGTTCTTTAAAGATCAATAAAATTGGTACGCTTCTAGTAAGACAAAGGAAAAAAGAGAAGATACAAGCAACCAATAGCAGGAATGAAAGAGAGTGTGTGTTATAAACCCTGCAGACCTTAACGGGTAACAAGGAATGCTACAAACAGCCCTAAACACATAAAGTCATCAACTTCTAGGAGATGGATCAACTCCTCAAAAACCACAGATTAGCATAGTTCATCCAAGATGAAATAGATAACCTGAATTTAACTATTAAATTCAATCTGATTAACTGAACTATTATATTAAACTGTAACTATTAAAAGAATTGAATTTGTAGTAAAACAAACAGCCAGCCTTCCGTAAAAGAAATCTCTAGGTTCAGATGGTTTCTCTGGTCAATTCTACCAAACATTTAAAGAAGAAATAAAACCAATTCTCCACAATGAGTTCCAGATGATAGAAGAGTGACACTTTCCAAGTTAATTTGTAAGGCCAGTATTATCATGATACCAAAGTCAGACCAAAAAACCTCACTACAGACCAATATTCCTCATGAATATAGACAAAAATACTCAATTAAAAATTAACAAAATGAGGGGCGCCTGGGTGGTTCAGTTGGTTAAGTGTCCA
The DNA here is from genome assembly GCF_022837055.1 of Prionailurus viverrinus. Taxonomy (NCBI): domain Eukaryota; kingdom Metazoa; phylum Chordata; class Mammalia; order Carnivora; family Felidae; genus Prionailurus; species Prionailurus viverrinus. The sequence continues at coordinate 51,971,621 of NC_062568.1, forward strand.
ACTCTTGATTTCGGCTCAGGTTATGATCTCATAGTTTGTGAGATCAAGCTCCATGTCAGGCTCTGTGCTGACAGCATGGAGCCTGCTTGGGATTCTCTCTCTCTGTCCCTCCCCATCTTGTGCACATGTGCATGTGCTCTCTCTCTCTCTGTCTCTGTCTCAAAATAAGTAAATAAAAAGTTTTCTAAAAATTAACAAAATTAATACAGCAATATGTAAAAGGAATGATGAGTGGTGACCAAGTGGGATTTATCTAGAGATGTAAAGCAAATTCAATATTTGAAATTAAACAATATAACTCATCACATTAACGGTCTAAAGAAGAAACACCACATGGTCATATAAATTGATACAGAAAAAGCATGTGACAAAATTTGGCCTGCATTTATGACAAAAACTCTGAGCAAACTAGAAATAGAAACTTTCTCAGTCTAATGAAGGACATCTAAAAAAAAGTAAAAGAAAACCCTGAATATTTAATCATGAAAGACAGAATGCTTTCTTTTTAAGATTGGGGGAAAGGCAAGGATTTTCACTCATACCACTCACTCTTATTAAACATTATACTGGAAGTCCTAGCTAGTGTAATAAAGCAAGAAAAAATAAAAGGCACGCAGATTGGGAAGGAAGAAATAAAATTGCCCCTGTTCAAGGACAGCATGTTTGTTTATATAGAAAATCCCAAGAAATTTAGAAACAACTTCCATAACTAATGAGTGAATTTAGCAAAGTTGCAGGCTCCAAAGTCAACATATAAAAATCAATTATATTTCTCTATATTAGCAATGAACAATTAGAAATTTAAAAAATAACACCAGTTACAGCAGCACAAAAAGTATGTAAGTCTAGGAAAATATATTCAGGATCCACATGCTGAAAATTTTAAAATGCTGATAATATAAAAGAAAGAAGACCTAATAAATGGAGAAACATATTATTGTTTATGGGTTGGAAAACTCAACATAGACAAGACGCTGATTCTCCCCAAACTAATCTATAGATGGAATGCATTTATAATAGAAATTCCAGCAAGAACATTACAGACATCAGTAAGCAATTTAAAAATTTATGTGGAAAGGGAAAAGAAGTAGGAGAGCTAAAATGACTTTAGAAAATACTACACTTGGAGTAATCCCACTGGTCAGTTTTAAGACTCACTCTCAAGCTATAGTAATGAGGACCGTGGCGTTGGTGAAGAGGCAGACCCACACATCAGTGGGACAGGATGTGGGTGCAGAAACAGACCCACTCACATACGAACACGTGATTTCTGACAAACTGGAAGGTGATTAAATTGAGAAAAGACAGTCTTTTCAACAAATGATGAAACAATTGGACATACATAAGCTCAAAAAGAACCTGAATCTCAACTGCATGCTTTTTTTAAAAAAAAGTAATGAACATGAGTAACAGATCTAAATGTAAAACACAAAATTATAAAAATCTCAGAAAAAAACATAGGAGAAAATCCCCATGAGCTAGGTTAAACAAGTACACCTATTCGAGGGACTAAGAAAAGAATTCTGGCAACAGCCAGTCCTGGAGAGGATGTAGAGGAACTTAACTGTCATACATGGCTGGTGGGCATTCAGAATATACTCCGGAGAGCAGTTGGGAGTTTCTTAACGTTAATACATTTATCGTGTAACCCAGGAATCCCACTCCTGGATATTTACTCGAGAGGATGGAAAATTACGCTCACACAAAACCGACTTCCATACGTAATCGCCAAACTGGGAACGATCCAAATAACCCTCAAACAGGAAATGGGAAAACAAACTGGCACAGCCATGTAATGGCATACTCCTCAGCACGCAGAGGAGTGAACTGATTGATACATGAAGCAGGATGGTTGAATCTCAAAGGCAGCATGCTGAATGAAGGAAGGCAGTCTCAAAAGGCTGCATACTGTATAATTCCATTTATATAGCCTTCTCGAAAACATAAAAACTATGGTGATGGAGAGAAAAACAATCAAAGGTTGCCAGGCATTACGGGTGGGACAGGACAGCACCAAGGAGTTTCTCATGGTGACGAAGCTGTTCTGTCTCCCGATTGTGGTGGTGGTTACACAAATCTATACATGCATTCAAATTCCTGGAAATATATGCCCCAATTTTGTTCTATGATGATTTAGGAAATAGACATCTTTCGGAAGTATCCAGAGCGAGTTTTGTCTGATTCCAGAGTTTATATTTTTAAATTCTAAATGTTGCCTTAGAAATCTTCAAATGAGTGGATAGACATTTGAAATTCACTTCAAATCAGTGAATGCACATGTTTATTATCAACATTGAATGAACGACACAGTGAACAATATGGGCCATCAAAAGGTTAGAACTGTCTATACAATAACTACTTTCATATTTAGATCAGAAGTCCAGGTAAAGCATCTGCAGTTGTCTGGGCTCCGTTCAGCACTTAGGGTACAACTGATTTCAAAGTTACCTTGTACTTTGACTCTGTCTTTTCTTCATCTCCCTAACTTCTGTCTAGGTCTAGCCACTCACTTCCTCTTATGTGGAAGACTGCAGAAATGTGTTTCCCAGTCTCCAAGCCTCCATGCCTCTCTCTGCCAAACCCATCCTCCACAGCGCGGCCAGAGAAACCTTTCTAAATCTGACCTTGCCATGCACCTGCTTGCTGAATAAACTCCTTCAGAGGGAGTGTAAAGCCTTTCATGATCTGCGTTTTGCCTTCTTCTCAGCAACTGCTCTCCCATGTGTATCCTGTGTGTCCTAGCCTTATTGAACAATTTCAACCTTTTTTTGGTATCCTTTTTCACTCCTCTTTGCTTGGTTAGCTCCAGCTCATGTTTTAAGATCCAATTCTCTGAAGGCTTCCCTGATATCCAGACTGGCATATATACCCCTTCTCTGAAGTTCCAGAACAGCCTGAGTTTGCCTGTGCATGGCCTGTACAGTAATGGATGATAACCATCTTTTCTTTCATCTGCCCTTATTAGATTGTAAGGCCTAGATCAGGGACAATGATTTCATCCCATACCTCCAGTCCCTAGCACATGGTAGGAGCTCAATAAATATTTATTTATTTATTTATTTATTTATTTATTTATTTATTTGATAAAAGTGAACTAAGGCCACCCTCGTTTTGGGTAGTGGATAACGTATAAATGAACAAAGAAATACAAGTAAAAGACTGCACTATCAACGCTTTGCATGAGGCGATAATGGTTTATTCCAAATAGCCATGAATATCAGTATGACCAAAATAACGGTTTCCTCCCGTGTAGAAGAGTATGGCAGGGCTGCTGGCTTCACAAATAGCGGGGCTTGGGCACACAAGGACAGGAGGAGAAGGCAGGCCTGGGCTAGGGAGTGAGAGTCAGATCTCTGCCCTCGTGGAGAGCAGAAGTAGAGGGTCATGAGGGGAGCGAGGTGCCTGTCCCTGGGGATTTCAAATAAGTGGTTCTCTTCTTCGAGCCTGGGAGTCAGGATGGGTGCTGCAGAGACCTGGCACCTATGGAAGCCGCCAGACCCTGACTTCCTCAGAGGAATGTTCCTTGCGAGGAAGCCCTGAAAACACAAAGTAACCCCTGTTTCTGTAATCAGGATTTCAGGAGTTCAGTTTGAGTGTGCTGAGGAGAAGGGGTGAAAAGACGGTTGGGGGTCATGTATGACAATGGGGGCAAACTCCACACATCACTCACTCGTCTGCTCTACTTGTGTATCTTTCTCTAACGAGACAGACTGTTACTTTTTCTGCTTTAGAACCCATGCTTTTACAATAAATTTTTGATTTACATCAGGGAAATCTATTATATGGCCTATTGTTCTGTAAGTTTTGACAAATGCGTGGATCGTGTAAACACCACCACAATCAAGTTATCAAGTGGTTTCATTACCCCACACCCTCTAATTACCTCGTGCTACTCCTTTGTTCTCAAACCCTTCCCCATTTTCAGTCTCTTGTATCCTTTGATCTGTTGTTTGCCCTCGGAGTTTTGCTTTCCCAGAGTATCAAGTAAATGAAATTATACAGTAGGTAGCCTTTTAAAAACACTGGGTTGGGCGCCTAAGTGGCTCAGTCGGTTAAGCCTCCAACTTCAGCTCAGGTCATGATCTCCCTGTTTGTGGGTTCGAGCCCCGCGTCGGGCTCTGTGCTGACAGCTCAGAGCCTGGAGCCTGCTTTGGATTCTGTGTCTCCCTCTCTTTCTGCCCCTCCCCTGCTCATGCTCTCTCTCTCTCTTAAAAATAAATAAACATTAAAAAAAATTTTAAACACTGGCTTATTTTACTCTGCACAGTGCATTTGAGTTCACCTACATTGTTGCATGTAACAATAGTGTTTGGGGCTGAATTGTGTGTCCCTCCCCTATTCATAAACTGATATCCTAACCCCAGCACCTCAGCATAAGACACAGATGAGATCCCTTCCTTGATTTCTACCAAAAGAAAAGAAATCCACGACTATTCAGTACACTTAACCTGAGATTTTGGGGACACGGAAGGGGTTTACATCACAGCAAAGTGAATAACCTCAAGTTGAATTTATTCATTTCCTTCTTAATTAAGAGTCCCTCCCTGCCTCCCACCACCACAGGGGATATTTTTTATTTTTTTTTTTTTTACCATCGTGTCAATCTTCAAGTCCCATCTCATGTCATCCTCCTGCTTCTCTGTCCCTTGGTTTCCTTTCCCCTTCTCTCTCCCTCCCTCTGAAAAGCAATTTTACTTCTTTTGTTACCTTAGCTCCTGCTAACCCTAGGTCCTCTGGGGTTAACCATCCCCCCCTCAAAGCTTGCAAGATATTTTTGTAAACAAAGGTAATTTACTCCCTAAGGAAAATTCTGGTGCTAGCCATTAAGATATATATATATATATATATATATATATATATATATATATATATATACATATATATATATATATGTATATATGTATATATACATATATATGTATATATGTATATATACATATATATATATTCCATCTCATAATGTAATAATTACAAAATGCTTTGAGATTCTTGCAAGTCTCCTTATCCTTGAAAAGACATTGTTTTTTTGTTTGTTTTGTTTTGACTAATTGCATATATACCTCATAGGATGCGAATTTGTCTAAACTGCTATGCAGACTTCTGCAGTATTTTAAATGCTTTAATAAAGACTTCACTGACCACATAGTCTCTGGCAGAGTGAGGTGGAAACACATGAAAATGTAATCCAACATTTAGAAAGCCAAAAAGGAGAAAGAAAATGTATCTTTTATTTATTTTTATTTTTTTTAATGTTTATTTATTTTTGGGAGAGAGAGAGAGCAGGGGAGGGGCAGAGAGAGAGAGAGAGAGAGAGAGACAGACAGACAGAGGAAGCAAGCTCTGTGCTGACAGCAGACAGCCCAATATGGGACTTGAACTCACCAATTGTGAGACCATGACCTGAGAGCTGAAGTCAGATGCTCAACTGACTGAGCCACCCCGGTGCCCTGAAAACATATCTTTTATATCAGGAAATAACTTGTCTCTCTGTTTCTTCCATATTAGTAATGAAGAATTACACATCACATGTTGAGGAATCTCAACCAGTTTTACAGTTTGTGAGGGGAAGAGAGAGTATTAGACCCTGATCTGCAATCTGCCGAGCAACAATGGCCAAGTTCTTCTTGGAGTCGGGGCCTCCATGGGTGTTGGCAGACCTCCTGTTCTTGTTTGGCCACCTCTTCTCAGTGTCCCGAGTGCTCTTCTCTTACACCATTCCTTCTAAGTGCTCCCCATTTGAACACAGGCCAAGAGCTTGTTTAAAAAGGTCGAGGAGAAGAGAACCAGAAACGTGGGTAGAAACATGAAACAGCTGTTTCTAAAATGAGAGCTCCCCAAAAGGACAGGTTGACATAGGAAAGCAGAAAGCATAGATGTTTTGTTCAAGTGGCAGATGGAAGGGGAGTGAATAATGGTCTAGAAAGATGATGGCTTGGCTCAGGCTGACCCGCTTTACTGCACAAGGAAGGGGTTTCTTGATTGTGAAGATGATACCTTTTGGAAATGAAGAGACAAAGAAGGCTGGATCAGCAGTTCTCCCTGATGTTTGTAATCATGGTTTCTCCTCTTTCCCCTTAATCATTTCTCTTCTTTCTCCCCTTAATCATTCTCTGGGTCTACGAACAGTGTTTTCCTTTAAATTCAGGGCATAGTGACTCTAAAGGCAACTGGGCTTTTGCTCACAGCCCTTGGGAAATCATCAGGTGGGTGGCACAGGCCTGGCCTCTTGTGGGTGGCCCAAGGCACTTCTCAGTCTCCAGTGGCAAGAACCTAACCCTGCTCATTGACCCACCATGCCCCAGCTTACAGAGGGGGCTGTCTTTGCCTTAGTACACACAGTGTACTTCTCTCTCTGTTGGAAACTTATGTTGGAGACCAACTATTTTAATAAAAGCCTGACAGCTTTATTTTCTTTGGGTCTGAAGGCAAAGTTTTGCATGAGAAGATATCACTTTGTATCCACTTCATGCTGGGTGGACTAGACCACCTGGACTGGAGGTCACTAACCTCTATACTAGGTGGCAATTCTTCCCTGCAATACCTAAGTTCTCCTTGAATACCTGATCACCTACTGACCATGGCCAGCCCTGACTAGCCACGGAGTTGCAAGAGTACAGAATGAGACCATGCTGCCCCTACGCTGCCACCGCACCTTCCTGTATCCTGTGTGTTCCTGTCTTCCTGCCATAACTTCTCACTTTACCATCTGCCCACCACCTATTTCCTTATCTTTCATACCCAAGAGCAAACGTCTTCTTTATTGACTTTAGCGATTTACTTACTGGATGATGATGCTGAAGAGGGCCATTTAGGTCACCCCTCCAATTTACAATTCAAGAGACGGACACTTCCGTGTTTACATTTCAAACATTAGAACCTACCATTTAAGAATCCAAGTGTTTTTGTAATATTTTTTATTTTTAAAAATTACCTGCTTCTCTTTGGCTGCCTTGATTACCCTTCAAATTCTACTTCTGTTATATGAGAGCAAGCACCCTTAGACTCTCTAACTATTGTGAATAATCCATGGCATGTGCTTTCATTTCATGCCATTGGATGTGTTTGAAGAGTTAGTTCCATGGAGTCCCAAGTGCCCATTCATCCACAAATTCCATCATTTTTTCCAGCTTCTTGAATTTCCTATACCTTTATTTTAAAAAAAAATGGTTATTTGTTTATTTTTGAGAAAGCAGGAGAGTGGGGAGGGGGGAGGTACAGAGAAAGAGAGAGACAATCCCAAGTAGGCTCCAAGCTGTCAGTGCAGAACCCAACACGGGGTTCGATCTCATGAACCATGAGATCATGACCTGAGCAGAAATCAAGAGTCAGCTGCTTAACCAGCTGAGGCACCCACATTCCCCTCCCTTTATTTTTTAACATGGATACAGGTCATGTTGGTTTTAGCAGCCATTTTGAAGTCTATGACATACTGGTGGAAGAAACCTTAAGAGCGTTGAAAGAACATGGCAAGACTGTCCAGCGTGGAGACCACAGTAATGGTTCATTTCTAACAACTGATTAGACAAATAAAATTTGCAATGTGATGACAATAACAGTATAGCTAACGTCAGCCAACTCACCAGCCCTATCGGTATTACTGACTCACATGATCTGTTACTACTCAGGTCATCAAGATGTTCAAGGACCAGCAATGGAGGAAAGTGCTCATCTCTTTTTTCTTCCTTCAGGTTATTAAAACAGCTCAGTGAAGTACTGTACCATGAAAGGAGCATTAGACAATGAGAACTAAAGTGAAGTCTTGTCAAGTATTTGTTGAGGGATGTCAAATTTCTAGGTGCATGCAGACTATAGGGAAGGCAATGATATGAAACTATACAATTAAAACAAGATTTTGAGCTCTAGGCGTCTTTGGACAAGAGAGAGCCTTTTTGGAGCAGCTTAATTTAGAAACAGGATTATAATAGTGACTTACTATAAAAAACTAGAACTGCAAGAGGCCTGAGCAACCATTTATTTCAGTAGATTTTATCTTTATTGGATCACGATCTTTTTTGAGAATCTCATAAAAGCTATAAAGCTGAACCCTGAAAATATGTATAGGTGCAAACATGCAGTATTTGGTCCAGGATTTCAGGGGATTCATGGATATCATGAAGACCATCAGTGGATCCCCCAGGGGATCTAGGCAATTCAGATTAAGGACCTCTGATCTGGTCTAAAACCAAAGGAGGCAACTGAAACCCAGGAGTGTAAGTGACTGACCCTGGGTTGTTCAGCTTCATCATTTTTTGGTACTATTGTTCTCCTTTCCCTTTCTTTCTTTCTTTCTTTCTTTCTTTCTTTCTTTCTTTCTTCTTCCCTTCCTTTTCTTTCTTTCTTTCTTTCTTTCTTTCTTTCTTTCCTTCTTTCTTTCTTTCTTTCTTTCCCTGTGTGTGTGTGGATAGATAGATAGATAGATAGATAGATAGATGCTAAACTGATATGGGTGCAGAAAGTTGATTCTCTTCCCAAATGATGGGTGATAGGAAGTCAGCTCACTGTCTCTGCTTCATTTAATTGATGTGGCACCATAAACTCCATCAAAGGGCCAATATAATAGATCTGCTTTGTTACAGTGGAAGTCTGCCATGGTGTTAAAAATTACCAATATGTCTGCAGATGCTATTGTCAAGAAAAGCCACAAAAGGTCCTGGGAGTTGTGCAGGGCAAAGGTCAAGCCAAGCTCTACTCGGTTCCCTTAATGGGTAGCTGGAATCTAAGCATACTTATGCCAAATTCACTCTGAAATGGTTTGGCCCTTGATTTGGAAACTTCTGGCACACCTAACCCCTTATTACTGTAACACCCTTTTATAAACATTTAATGTTGGGAAATTACACATTTTGATCAAAAAGCTTCCTTGTCCTTCTCCTGCCCAGTAATGAGCAGCAATATAAATAGCACTTTAGCAAGCCCCTGGTGTTAACACCAGACAACCCGGGAAATAAAATATGTATGTGAGCATTCTAAATGCTGCTCAAAGGACTTTAGCAGCTCAGGGAAGAAAGTTGGAGAATTCTTCACTTCACTCCTTTTGCTCTTTAGAAATTTAGAATAATAGTATGTACTTGTTGTCTTGATCTGTAAAAACTATGCATTTTGTAGATAATCATCTTATAACTCGCATCAGACTTCTTAGAGCCACCCAAGATACAGCCATCAAGCTCTTACCCAGTAAGCTTTGTTTCACTCACGGCTTTCTTTTCTTTGTTATTTCATTCTAGACCCTCTCAAAAATCTTCCTACAAAAGTGGATGGCATGTTCTTTTGTGTCTCGGTAATGTTTCTAAGTAAATAATGATTGTTCCCGACTTAGATCCTTTTCGGTCCCAAACTGATGTCTGAAGAAAAAAAGTGGAGGTTAGATTAAGGTCTCATGAGATACATATATATGACATATGACCCGAAGAAGGACTTCTAATTGAAGATGTCACCATGGTTGCGCCTGGACAGGAAAGCACCCATCTTCCAAGGTTGCTGTTTTAAAACATCATAAAAATCAAAAGCAATCACTTAAGGAGGCTGACTAAATAATTTGCCATTTGTGAGCACTGTCTACAAAATGATAGGACTGCGAGGATGGCCTTCCCGGGTAAAGCTTCTAACCATTTAAATCACCATCCTAGTGTTATTACCTGAGTCACCTCCGGGAGCCAGATACACACCTGTGATCTGCTAGTAATTCAGTGAAGGAAGCAGCCCTCCCGAGTTGCTTTTAAGTAGTACTGGTGTAGTAAGCCATGTGTACAATTTTGGACGTGCAAAGAAGGTATGGCAGTAAGCTAAGGTTACTGCTCTGAGCTGAATGCCCAGCCAACAAAGCTAATGGCAGGAAGTGCATGGTGTACTCAATATGGTGTACTTAAAGATGCAAGGCTAGGCATGCAGACAATAGATACCAGTGCTACTTGGAAGGCAATTCAGCAATTCGGCTTAAAAATGAGAGTAAATGATGCATGTTTGGAAGAGCAAGAAATGGTAGCTGTCTTGTTTAAACTAAATGTTTAAGCCACGACATGGCCATTGGAATAATAATCTCTTGGAAAGCAATATTTAAATGTATCCATCATCATTTAGGTTTTAGACACACAGTTAAATATTATTGATCATTTGCAATTGTGTGCATCCATGTGTACATATATTAAACTGAAAAGTAACAGTAGCATGGAAAGTGTAGAAGATGAAGTATAAAAATAGTACTTGAGTTTCTAATTACCAGTTTTTAATTAAGAAAGCCACAAGCAAATTATAAACATCCAGTTTATAGCATTGCAATCTTAGAGGCTTACACTCATGAATATGGTAATTTTTAATTTTATGCCCTCTTGAGATGTCTTGTTAAAAACATTTTATTGGTGATCCTAAAATTCAGTAAATTTGAAGCCCTTGGCACCTTGTAGATAAAGTTCCTCAAAAAAAAATGTCAGCAATAAATATTTGGCAAATATAAAGAATATGCACATTTTCCCAAGTGGGCGATTTTTTTTTGTAGTTCTTATATTCCAGTGATGACACTGCAGTTCAGAATGTGAAGGCATATTGATATTTTCTTGCAGAAACTGCATGGGTTGCTGGGAACACACTGCTTCCACCGAGTTATTTTTATGTGGGCACCTGGAGGTGGTGGCACGCTTGCTCAACTTGCAGAGTTGTTTTGGACAATCAGGTGTACATATGAGCAAGTGGTCTTTATTTAGAGCAATTAAAATTCTCACATTCTCCTCTCTTGACATGCAATTACCAGGTCTCTACTGTTCCCACTAATTGCTCTTGCTGGGGACATTGGTGAGAAGCCAATGATTTTGATGGGTAGCGGATTATCATTTTTACTTTGCTACCTGAGAAAAAAATCATTTGCAAAATCCCATGTGTAATTAGCAAGACTCATGATTAATTGTCCTGCAAAATTAGCTTCACTGTTGCTTTTATTTTACTGCTTCAAATATTAATTAATGTTAACTCCTTTCCTTCAGTTCCAGCTTTTGAATATTCAACGTGGCTTTGAAAAATTATCAAGGTTTCTACTTGCATTAGCATGCTAGAGCTTTGATTTCAGGAATAAGTATTCTGATTTAAAAGATCACACTTGGGTCATAAATAATTTTTATAGGAGGACAAACAAAGCATCAGAGCATCATGGGAAGGCATTCATGCACTAACTGAAAGTAAATTGTTTCAATAATGATTCATTCCCGTGTGCTTTTGGGGGAAACATCAGCAAATATGCAAACCACCGCATTGTGTGGGGGTAAAAACCATTCCCCAGTGACAAGCAATCTACACTGGCATTTTTCTACCTGTAAATATGTGGTAGATGAGGCCCATCGCCTCGGCAAGAGATCATAGCCTCTCCAGTATAAAGGAGCCACGGAAGTTATCCTGTGCAAAAAGTCCCAGTCCTGGGCTGGGGGTGGTGGGCACGAGAATAGCTGCAATTTTTTTGAAAATTACAGACTCCTTAGGTCCCATTCCAGACCTAATGAATCTGACCATATGGCATCGGGCCTGGTAATACGCACTTTTCCAAAATTCGCTACATCTTGGTGCATGTCTAGATTTGGATACCATTGATAACCATCTAGTTGAACCGCCTAGATGTATGAATTCCCTCTGTAACATCTGGGTCACGTGATTCTTGAATACTTCCAGGGTTGGGGAACTCACTCTGTTACTTTTGAAAATAGTTTCGTCTGTGTGTTGATTCCTTCCGTTCTGTTAACTGCAGGTTTTTGATTTTGTGGTATAAGATTTCAAATGCTGACTGCCTATGTGCAAGGGCAGTTCTCTGTGAAATTCTTGGAATTAGACTGATGGTATCTATTACCCTGACATCGTCAAGGTTACACATGATATCTAGATTTGGGGGAAAGAAACCAATGCTTGTCTTTTCCTAGTGAAAACTTCTGTGCCATGTGGTGCAGGGAGGGCACTGTGGTCCAAAAAGCCCTAGCATTTGACTGTTGAGATCGGTCTGAGCCCAGCTGCCCCTTCCACCACCTGCCTGCTCTGTCTGTCCCATCACCCAGCCCTGGAGCACAGACTCTTGCAGATCTTGTGTGAGAAGGTTCTGCCTGGCATCTCTGAAAGCTTTCATTATTAGACTTTGTTTTCTCTGAGATTCTCTTAGTATAAGATTACCCTCCCAAAGGTCTACGATCAGGAGCCACGGGGCCGGACTCTACTTTGTCTCTTCCCTCCCTAGCAGCAGGAAACTGCAGGCATCGGCATTGAAGATCTCCTGTTTCTCCTGACATGGAACAGACTTTTTTCTGGACATGGCATCCAAGTGGGGGCACTTCTGGTAGACAGCAAAGGAGAGGGAGTTTTGGGGTTAAGGATGGGCTCTTCAGACTGTCATTCTCAGAGAGTTCCCTGAGAGATAGCCAGACAGCTTAGAAAGGATGGTGGGGGAGTTGCTACTCCCACCTGCTGTGTGACCCTGTGGAAGTCATTTAACGTCTGATGCTTAGTTTCCTCATCTCTAAATGGAGATAATAACAGCACCTCTTGTAGGTTCCAGTGAGGCTGTAACAGGTTAAAACTAGTGCTTAGAACAGTCCCTGGTACCCAGTGAGGCCGGAATAAGTGCTGAGCAGATAGATAACAGTAAACACCACTACATCCATTTAATGGCTAAATACATTTTAAATCCCCCAATACTACCTCACAATAAATTTTAGAAATGTACCTTATAAAGAAATTGGTCACTGGATACAGGACCTCACAAAATCCAGTCTTTGCTTATATTCTAAGGTGGCAGGAGTCCACATTTAAATTCATTTTTTTAACCTGGAAAACTTTCAAAGATAGAGATAGAAATCAAATCTGGACCTCGAATACTAGACATTGCTTTTTAGCCAAAGTGGTTTAAGAGTCCTCTTTGCCCCCTTTAAAGCTGGCTTTACCAAGGGAGGGTGAGGTGGGCTCTGTGTGGATGGTCTGGGGACCACCATAGTCACCGTGAATACAGTTTTTGCTCTCATTTCCCGCCACTCATCTCACTTCATGGTGATTGTCTCTTGACTTAGAAGCTGAATGAGAGCTAGACCCTGTCAGAATTGCTCATGGGTTATTCCCAGCATCTGGCATGTAGGAGTCAGGACAGGTTTGTTGAATGGCTAAGGGTGAGTAAAGGAGAGTCAGAGGAAAGCCCTGACTGAGTAATGGCCACTGACAGGCAACTAGTGCGGTTGCTTAGGTCAGACCATTAGCTCCGGTATGGATCAAAATGGCAGGAGACACTGTGAGATGTTTTCTCCTGCAGAAACTTTCTCATCAGGAGTCTTCCACTTCCGTAGGGGACTGGTTAATTTTCTTCTATGAATATCATTAGCCAGTGCTTCAAAGAGGTGAAGCGTAAGTGCATAGCCCCATTCAGAAGTAGCTCAGAATTGCTCAGAAGTGGCATTTCTACATAGTGCCTCAGAGAACTGGATTTAAACCCAGGTCTGGTGCGGTGAGTGCCTGTGCAGGTAGGATCTGAAGGGGCAGCACATCGTGGTTAATGGGCATGTGGCCCCACAGCTGCTTCAACTTACCCGCCTGCTCTCCCAATAATTGCAGTAAGACATAAAACAGAAGTCTTGACTCTCTGGGGTCATTAAAGGAATTGGTGCCTCCCCCGACCCATGCCAGAGGGAGTGTTAGTTCAAGTGCTTTGGCTGAGTTGCGGCTGAATGAGCTATCAACACACCCCTCTTCCCAGCCAGCTTTCAACCAGGCTCCTGCTGCGTCCTCTGGGTACCCTTTCCTCGCACCAGGGCGGCTTCCTGATATCACCTCCAGTCCTAGGAGAAGGGATTGAGGTTGACATAGGATCAACCAAGTTTTTTTTTCATTTAAAAGCAGAGTGAGAAAATGTCTTCTTTAGTCCTTTATGGGTGATCTCACTTTTGAAACATTTAGCTTTAACTTTATTTAGTTCTACATTATTGATAAAGCCAGGGAAGCCACTCACTGTTAGCAAATGTTTGAAATGCCAGGATATGGTAGACAGGGTTTAAGAAAAATATGATGATTCACATTACTGCTTCGTTACGTTTGGTAGATGAATTGACTATGCCATTGTGTGATTGGATTTGTATTGCAGGTGCTAAAGTGTGAAAGAGAAGGAGAATCTTCTGGTTGTCTTGATTCTACCGGGTTTCAACTCTAAGAAACCTGAGGCCAACAGCTTCAAAATAAGAAAAAAAAACCCTGGACAATGAGTCCCAGGCTTATTTTGGCCCTTCTGTAGATTTTTATGCCTTCTGAAGCCAACTTGGACCTTAGAAATATTTATTATTGGTATTTCTAATGAAGAACAACCCTTTATATACACCAATTGCCAACAGTAACTTAGTGACAGAGCATAAGCATCAGCTTCTTCCCCAGGAGCTAACATGGGGTCAAGGTTACCCCCGGTTGGGAATATCTGGCATATGACATATTTGCAGGTAGGCTGTTTAGTTTTAAAATGGCTTTGACATCATATTTACTGCTAGGTTAAAGTACTATAGACCAGTTGTTAATAGGAGAAATATAGCTGGAGACTGCTCTAACACAACACTAACGGGAAGTTAAGGCCTGCAGGAACACTACATAAATAGTGTTCCTCCTGTATTATGTTAATTCTTAGAATAAGCTAGCAGCAACATTTCATCGTGACATTTGCATCTATATACCCTCGTGAAGCCTGAGGTTGCTTCATCAGGCACAGAAATATGTTCTTCTTGCCTGTGGCTGCCAAAGTAAATAGAAATCAATGGAAGGCAGCAAAAGTGCTGAAGTCATTCCAATAAGGGAAGTGTTGTTAATTTAAATTTTGCACTTGACATTGGTAAGGACTAATAGCAGAAAATAATGTCCTACCCTGACTTCTAAAGTCATTTTGGTCATCACTTATCCCACATTTCTTTGTTGTTGCAAAAATAGTGTTATAAATAAGAAACACTTCTAATTGTGATAGATCATTAAAATAAGGGGGGGGGGGACAACTTTTGCACATCTGAGTGATATCAAGTCCTTGGAAAACTTTTGCACAAAAGGAATCTTATCATATTGCTTGTGGACTGAGTGACCTCTGTGTGTGTTCATGCACACATATGCATGTATGCATGGGTATGCATTTCAGAAACTTCAAAAAGCACCTCCTGCTGTTTTCAAAACTAGGCAAATATGTTTGAGGCCTGGTGGTAATTTAAACTAGGAAGATATACACAGAGCTAAAGGTGGCTATACAGGAAATTAGAAAAGTCTTGACTCCTTTGAGCTAAATGAATGTGCCATTATATCGCTGAATAATTGGTGGGGTGGGTCTGTGATGTTGATGCTGAGCAGGTGTCCATAAATCAGAATAAATGTTTGTAATTAATTGTTATTGGTGTTAATAAGAAAAGGTTTCAAATAAGCTAACTTGCTTGTCCCTCAGTTACATCTTTGGGAGTTTAAGCCTTGTCACTGCAATCCTAAATAGATGGAAAATCTATAGTGTTCTTGAGGATTTCATGCTAGATCAGTAGAACACTGTAACCTGGCGTTGGTGATCTTCTGTTTTTCCTCAGTGGAGCTCCTAACTTTAGACAAAAATTAGCTTCCTGGTCTGAGTTGTAGAGTCCCACATGCTGCTGGAATACCCACTTCAAAGCCAAAGTTCAAAAAAGGAGACACCCAGTTTGTCAGTTCTTGGGGTGAAAGTTTTAGATCGAGCTGTTATGTCATGTCTGTCTGCTCTGCTGTGGGTCCGTCTGGCTTCACACCTGACTCAAAGATCAACTTTGTTAGGTGGACCCAGAACATCTGCTCTCTTTCCATCTTTTTCCTTTCAAAGACATCTGTTAAAGAATAACAGAACTCTCTAGATTCATTTCTCAGATTTGTGGGAAAGCCTGAGTCAGGCACTTTGTGTCCCACCACACCTCTCCAAGCCTGATGGTGAGGAATGTTATTATTTAATCCATATACATTTCTATAAAGGAACAATCCTAGAGGGAAAGATAGGCTATGCAATTGCCAAATGGCTGGGAAAGGAGGCCACGGAAAAGAAATAGCCTCACATTTAAAATCTGCTGTGTGTTCCTTCTAGGACTGTAACCTGGAACAAGGAGACCAAGGGAAAGAGGAGTCTGGAATCATGGGAGGATGAAATCGAGATATGGAATAGGTGGTGAGATCATCTCATTAGTAGACACAAAAGAGAATGCTAAGACTAATCACCACAGATGAAACTCAAAGGCCAACAAATGCAAGGAGGCATTTATTCCAAACTCAGCAAAAGAATAGTAACAGATCTTGGAGACTAGGGCAGCAGTCAGAAAATAGTTCCCAGCTAGTCTGGATCTAAGTCTGTGGCATGGGCACGATGGGTCGAAAGGAAGCAGAGTATATGCTCCACTTCTATTGTACCCTGGTTTTTTATGCTCCCCCACATGTCGTAATCATCAGTAATCTGCAGGAAGATGCTACATAGATCAGAATACCATTAGATAGGTGTTCAATAGCTAACAGGATCCAGCAATAGCTAATAGGATCCAGCCAGAGTGATTACCTTAAGACTGGGTCAGCGTGACCCAGAAGGCAGAGGGAAGCGAGGTTTATGAGTATTGGGCTGAACCCACTCTTGCTTAAATGTTTCAAGAATTATCTTAATGATGGAAAAGAGAGATAAGAGAGGAAACTCATTAAACTTGCCAAATATGAGATGGAGCTGGGCTGGCTGTATGCAAGCACGACAAAAAAAAACATTTAGAGGTCATAATACACTTTTCTTCTTCTTCTTCTTCTTTTTTTTTTTAATGAGCTAGCAGCATAGCACTGAAGGTAAGAAACCATGTGTTCTGTTAAAAATTTTTAAAATAATTTTATTGTGAAAGACAGTATGCAAGCTGGTAGCTTTGTCAGCAATGCTAACTGCTTTTGAAGAGCATGCCCATGGGTTCTATTGGTGAACAGGACACAAAGGGCATAGAGAGAGGACTTGTTTTTCTACTTCTGACCCAAACTCACTGAGGCCATGTCAGAAGCTTCCTTCTTCTGATGGCCCAGTTAGGCACTGGGCCTGGGCCAGGGTGAAGGTCTACGAAGGTGGCTTGGTTCTGTTCTAAAGATTTTCTTGCGGTAAAAATCGCCTTTCTGGAAACATTTGAAAGAGTGAAATGCCACATCTCCAATTTCTAGCAATGTATTCATCTGCCATCATTTGGCTTGGAAGCTTAAGCACAAAGAACACTTGCAGCCAGACTTCAGAGTGATCTGTCTCTAAGGAATAACTTTCATATTGTACTCTGGTTTTGCAATTCTTCTTAAGCTACTGTAAATTCTCAGCATAAATCTGCAGAAAGACTTCACCTTGCATGTCAAACCCTTATAAGGCTCCATTTCTGCTCTCAGTTCAGTCTCCTTTTAATGGCCAAAGGCAGACAGAAGCAAACCAAGAAATCCAGACACTGCACCAATGGGTTAAATCCTATGTCAAAGGGACACCTATAACGTATTACAAGCTTTTCATCACATAATACATCACTCAGGGAAAAAATATTTGGGGCGTCTTTCCTAATTCATCTGCCTGGTGTTAAATGAGCACATCTCCGGTGTTCGTGTCTTTCTGCTTCAATTAAAGCAATCATGCCTGCTCTTTTAGGAAACGACTAAAGGTTTATTACCTCTTTGTTTCACTGCTAGTATTTAATTTCTCCTCTTGGTCTCCCCTTACCAATACATTTTTTTTTTTAAATAATTCTCTATCTGGCTTGGCTTCTCAGCAAAAAATACAGTTTGGGCTGTTGTTTGATAAGATGACTGTTGATAAGATATAACATGTTTAATGAACACCAACAAGTGTTAATTGTCTCTGTGTATTCGATACGTTGAATGGGTGGCAGTGGGTAAAGGAAATATGAGGTGGGTCATGTTCCCAGTGGGGAGTGAAGATGTCAATACTCATAACATCTAGAAAACAATTTGCTGTTGGTATAAAGCCAGATGTTTGATTTCTATATTGCTAAGTAGTCAGGAGATTTCAAATAAAAAAAGCAGCCTTCTTAGCCAAGACAGTCTTTCTAGAGGGAAGTCTTACACATTTCCTAGCAGAGAAGAAAAGGGAAAGCATTTAGGGTTGAGAGACTGTCCTGAGCCTACAGGGAAGAAGGTCAGGAAACACAGGTGGAAGTTCAGATAGTCGTCTGATCAAAGGGGAGGGACTTCTCTGCTAGGAAAGTCAGGTGTGGGCACTGCTTATGGAAACCTTTAACTGCAGGGCTAAGGGGCATGTAGGGATACCAGAAGCCCTTTAACAGAAAAAAAATGCAAAAGAAGGAAGAATATGTGGCTATATCTAGCTGCGGTGTGCAGGACTCCCTGGAAGAGAGGATAGCAAGGGAACAGAATCCTAGGTATTTGGACCTGATGTCCATTAACATTCCATCTAATCCACCTTGGAGATAATAATTATATGATTCTATGCTAAGGAAGAGAGAGAGAGACAGACCCAACTGTAAATACCTGCAAAGGTGTCATAGAAGAAGTGACATTTAAATTGGTTTCATGGAGATGGCTGGAAGAGACATTTCAGGCAAGAAGAACAACATAAATAAAGGCATAGAAGGACTGGGAAGTGTGGGGCCATGTGGAGAATAGCTAGAAGTTGTTTGCATGTGAAAAGGAACCTTGGGGCAGGTTAATGTGTGAGGGATTATGGATGTTGGAGCGGAGTTGTAATTAATTGGACAAAATCTCACCCACTTTCCCTGCTCATCTCCATAAAAGAAGAAGTTTGTTATATGTTTGTTATATGTCTAGCCTGTTCTTGAATACTGAGGGTCGCTCAGAGGAAACCCATGCCACTGGAGAACAATTTTAATAATTAGAAAGTTCTTCTTTATGTTGATGTGAAACTTGTCTTTCAATATCTTGCTTCTGTTGATTTCCCTTCTGTTCTTTGAGGCTGACAAGAGAGGTATCAGTTTGGGAAAACCTGAGTGCCAGGTGCAGGTTGAGTGGTTTGAGTTTAAATCTGTGAGCAGCATATCCTGGATCAGTGAGTAGACTTCTCAAGTGAAGTGTTAGAAGCCCTTAAAGTTTTTTTGTTTTTTTTGTTTTGTTTTGTTTTGTTTTGTTTTTTGAGTAGGGGAAGGTTGGGATTATTTCCATTAGAGGAAGACGCAATAGCCAAACTGGGAAGAACATTTTGGAGACAAAGAAGACAGTGTTAAAGGAGAGCCAGTAAGATCTCTAGAGCAAGTGCTTAACTCAGGTATTGATCCAACCATGGGATTGCCTTTGGGATTCAGTTTTCTCATCTAAAAAATTGAGAAGTTTGAACAGGTTACCTCAAGGGATACTTCCAATCCTATCTTGTGATTCTGAGTTTTTGGAATGGAAAGAGACATTTACAAAAGTAGGAAGAGTTTGTGTTATTGTACGTAAAAGCAGAGAGGACCTGGAAGGGGAATGTTACAGAGAAGACTAGGAAGGCTGAGATAACAGCTTGGCTGCTAGGTCAAAGGGAAAACAGAATAACCATAACTCAACTCCTGGGTTATGGGGCAGGGTGTTTCTAAGAGAGGGAGAAGAATAGAAAGTCAAGCCTTGGGGGATATTCTAAATGTGAGAATGGGAGGATGGTGATGGTGGTGATATGGGGAAATTGGGATGCGTTTTGTAGGTAGTGTTGATGGGATTTACTGATGGATTAGATGGAGGAAGGAGGAATATATTATGTTTAAATCTTAAAGCCACTTTAGTTGAATTGATGAAAATTAACAGAACAAATTTAAATCCCCATCTCCAACATAGTTTGACTGACTGATGATCAGTGGAGCTCCTACTCTATGTATGTTCCAGATTCACTTATTGGATAAACATTTGTGAAGTAACTACTATGCCCAGGTTCTATGCAAAATGATACTGATAAAATTTGCGACAAGACAGGTACAGTTCTTTCAAAGTTCTTAGAGTTGAGGGAGGGAGATAACTGTTTATCAAATAACCACTCTGTTAATGCATGACTATACATCACAAGAAGGGCTAAGAGGGAGAGGCATATAATGTTTTTGAACTTAAAAACAGATGGATCTAATCCAGCTTGAATGGTCAGGAAGGCTTCCTTGAGAAGGTGATATCTGAGTTATCTGAAGGATGATGGCAGAGAGAACATCTCATTCTAAGGTCTTGTGGCAGGAAGAAACATTGTGATTCAAGGACCAGAAAGGAAGCCAGTAAAGCTGGAGCCCAGAGAATAAGCAGGAAAGGGATCATGGATGGTCAGTCAGTGGTCAGATAACACAAGGCCTCATAGACTTTTGTACAGATCTTGGTCTTTATTCCAAAGACAATGAGAAGAAGTGACATTGATTAGGTTTTTAAAAATCTCTTTGGCTAATGAGTTGAGAACAGATTCAAAGAGGATCTTCACATTTAGAGTTTCTAGGTGAATGCATAGATTGGCTAAAGCCTGAGTCACATGGGCTTCCTTGGGCAGGGGGTGGAGACCAGAACAAAGCTGGGGTTCTGTTAGAAAGCAAGGAGAGGGAAGTACATGCAGACAAACAATATATCATGGTCGCCTTTCCATGTCAGCACATCTAGAAGGACTATATTTTTTTCCCAATGGCTACATAACATTCAACTGTATTGTTAGGTCATATTTGAATATTTACCACCTAGCTATGAAGGGACTTTTAAGTTGTTCCAATTTTTTTACTATTGCAAACCGTACTACAAATTGGAACATTCTTGAACATTTATCTTAGTCCTTATGAGAGCACAGAAGTAAAAATACCAGGTCAGAGTATATGAATATTTAAAATTTTAATGGATGAGGGTATATTTTCCTGAAAAATGTGATGCCATTTTGAGCAGTACTTAAGGTATAGTCTTGAAATAGCACAAAATACAAAAGCTAGGAAGTCAGGAATTATGGCAGCAGCAAGGACCGGATACAGTGATGCAGAGATGAAGTACTAAGTTCCTGATCTCCCATGATGAGCTCTATCAGAGTTTGCCTCAAAGCCATTAACCCTCAGATGGGCAGCAATAGCCCTCTGGCTGACAAATCCTTTTGAGCAGTAAATCCCTGAACTTCTGGTACACAGGCCACCAGGAGGAGCAGGTGCCTTCTGAGAAACTGGCTGCAAAGAGCTAGAATCCCAGGCATGTTCTCCTTAATCCCTCCATCCTTCTTGACTGCTCTCTTTATCTCCATAACAATGAACTCTACAGTTTGTCCTCCTCCTTCATGGGCCATTGTGTGAGTTTCACCTTTTTTCTCACCTTGAGCATTGATACTTCTCAGACTTTGGATCTGGTCTCTCTTCTTGTGCATATCCATACTCTCTCCTTAAATGATCTCATTTCTTCCCATGTTCAGTATCTTTCATATGCTGGAAGCTCCCAAATTTTTGTCTCCAGCTCAACCTCTCCTCGGAATTTCAAAATGATATATGTGCAAATTAAAATGGAACACTTAATTTCTACCTCCAATTTGTGCCCTCCCTCACCCAGTCTTTCCCATATGGCCAAGTCGGTAAAAGGCACTTTCATCCACCCAGCTACTCAAATGAAGAACATAAAAGTTGCTTTGGATTCCGTCCCTTTCCTCACCTTCTCAATACAGTCTGTCAACAAGCCTTGTTGAATACACTTCCTTGTTCAGTCTTGCCATTTTTCTGGCCTCTTCATTTTCCACCTTAGTCCACCATCCGTTTCACTTAAACATCTTCCCTCTCATCCATTCTCCATATAGCAGATAGATTTGGAAAACATGTAAATCAGATTTGTCACTTTCCTGCTTAAGAACTGCCCAAGGCTTTCTGCTGCTTTTAGGATAAAAATGTGAATTGAGTTACCCTTGCCCACCTGGCCATGGCCTGTCTCTAACCACACCTCCTAGACCTGCCTTCCCCATGACTTTACCATGCTCTGTCTCACTGCTTCCCTTCCAGAACTTGACCATGCCAACTCTCTGCCCATTTCAGGACCCATTCATCTGCCAGGAATTTCTTCCTGCTGGTCTTTGCTTAGCCAGCTCCTTTGCCTCCCTCATGTATTAGCGTAAGTGGTCTCCTCTGATAAGCCTTCCTTGACCCCCTATGGAACACGAGTCTCCTGCATTTGGCCTCTATCTCAGACCTTTGTTTCCTTCATCTCAATCATTATAGTTCGCCATTTAATTTTGACTTTTTGTTTGCCTTTTCAGCTCTAGAATAGAAATACCGTGGAAGATGGCACATGTATGTCTTGTCCACTGTGGATTTCTCAGTATTAGTAGGGAGCAGTAAATATTTGTTGGATTAATGAAAAAGCCCTATTCTTTGGTCTTATTCCCAAACAAAACACCCATCTTGGCTGTAAAATTGCCAGTTATCCTTTGGGCTTCACCAAATCAGAGACTAGAAAACTCAACCAGATTTTTTTCTCTGCACAACATACAAAAACCACATTTCAAATGCTTTGCTCTGCTCTGAGTTAATTTTTATCCAGTGTATTTTCTTTGATTCTGGATCTATAGTCATGCTTTCATGCTTTACCATGAAAACATTATTTAGTTAGCCTTAGGAGGACGTGCAGAAGTCTTCAAAGCCTTGCAGAAAAGAAAGCAGAGTTTGCATTTGTGGAGTGGTATTCACATTGAAGCAGAGTAGAAGTTGTTCCCTTAATCAGTCCTGAGGAAATGAGACAGGTGTATTTCTGGGGCTCTACGTGTTCTTTCCCTGCAGCTAGAACACTCCTTTCTCACTTGATTGGTGATCAGTACATTCACTGCTGCCATCCCTCCCAGCATTTCAAGACTGGTCAAGTAGTAGGTGTCTGATGAATTAATCATGACCAGCCAGTTAGTGGCTCTTTGAGGCATTGAAATCTACTAAATTTAGTAGTTGTCAGGACAGCAAATAACAAGAGTTCTGTGACTTGTGGCTTGACCTCCTCCCACTTCTGGGGTCTCTTATTCTTAATCTGAAAACCAAATATTTGTTTGTTTACCCTCATCAACCTCCTGGATTCATGGACTTTCTCACTCCTTTTCTCCCTGCCCACACACATGGATAGGGGTAGGGGAAGACAGATAAAATCCATTGTGATCCCAGAGACATTGTGAAAGTACTGTGCTTGCAAAAGAACTACATGAAACCTTTATAAACAAAATAAATCTAGCTTTTAAATTTTATCTGTTAGCACAACCCGGACCTCCACCTCAATTCCAACAGCCTATAAAAGGTCTTTTTCCTCCAAAACCAAGCTCCATTATTGTTAGATGCATGAGGGCTCTCATTAGACTGATTTTACTGCACATCAAAAAATTTGAGGCGTGCCTGGGTGGCTAAGTCAGTTAAGACTCTTGAATTTGGCTCAGGTCATGATCTCACGGTTTGTGAGTTTGAGCCCCCTGTCATGCTCTGTGCTAAGAGTGTGGAGTCTGCTTGGGATTCTCTCTCTCTTCCTGTCCCTCTCCTTTCCCCCTCCCTCCAAATAAATAAATAAACTTAAAAAACACTAGAAAAAAATTTGTCCTAACAATGGCCTGACATATTACAACCTTGTAGTCATTAAAATAGTGTGATATTGGAGTAGGTCAAATGAACGGATCAATCAAATTAGACAGCCTGAAAGCAGAGCCATGTATATGCTAAAATTTAGTTTGTGTCAGAGATTACATTGCAAATCAATGAAGAAAGGGCAGATGGGCCCGCCTGCATGGGAAAAAAATAAAATGAGATTTCTACTCTATTCCATGCACAAATATAAATTCCAGATGGATTAAGTACCTAAAATATAAATCACATAACTCTAAACCTATATGTGAAAAATTATCCTTGAAGTAGGGGAGACTTTCCTTAATAGGATATAAAAGCATACACTATAAAGGAAAAGGCACTTAAAGTTGACTATAGCAAAATTTAACTCGTTTATTTGGCAACAAAAAAATCCATTGTAAACAAAGTGTGAATACAATTGAACAGAACAAATTATGCTTTTTAAAAAAAGTGTTTATTTATATTTCAGTTAGTTAACATACAGTTAAAATGTAATCGTTTTTAAATACTACAATAGTAGCATTAGTTTTAGGTGTACGATATAGTGATTCACTACTTCCTTACAACACCAGGTGCTCATTACAAGTGCACTCCTTAATCCCCATCAACTATTTAACCCATCCCTCCACCCACCTCCCTTCTGGTGCTCTCTCTCTCTCTCTCTCTCTCTCTCTCTCTTTCTCTCTCTCTGTCTTTCCCATTTGCTCATTAGTTTTGTTTCTTAAATTCCACATGTGGATGAAATCATTTGTATTTGTCTTTCTCTGACTGATTTCACTTAGCATTATACTCTGTAGCTCTATCCATGTTGTTGCAAATGGCAAGATTTCCTTCTTTTTTATGGCTGAGTAATATTCCATTTTATCATCAACACCTGGGCTGCTTCCATGTCTTGGCAATTGTAAACAATGATGCAATAAACACAAGGCTGCATGTATCCCTCTGAATTAGTGTTTTGTATTCTTTGGGTAAATACCTAGTAGTAT
The DNA here is from genome assembly GCF_022837055.1 of Prionailurus viverrinus. Classification (NCBI taxonomy): domain Eukaryota; kingdom Metazoa; phylum Chordata; class Mammalia; order Carnivora; family Felidae; genus Prionailurus; species Prionailurus viverrinus. The sequence continues at coordinate 51,996,114 of NC_062568.1, forward strand.
GATTGCTGGATTATAGTGTAGTTCTATTTTTAACTTTTTGAGGAACCTCCATACTGTTTCCCACAGTGGCTACACCAGTTTGCATTCCCACCAACAGTGCAAGAGGGTTACTTTTTCTCCACATCCTTGCCAGCACCTGTTATTTCTTGTGTTTTTGATTTCAGAAAAAGCACTTAGCTTTAACTAGTATTTCCACTTCTGAGGATTCACCCTATTGGCATTTGTCTATGTTTGAAATAATGTATGTAGAAAAAGTCATTGAAGCATGATTTTCAATAACAAAAGATTCGAAGTCATTTAAATGTCAATCAGTAGGAAAATGTGTAAATAAATCCTGGTCCATTGATACAAAGGAAAACTCTGCAGCCTCGAAAAGAAAAGAAAGAAAAGAAAAAAGAAAAGAAAGGAAAGGAAGTATGAACTAATAGAGAATGATCTTTAAGTGAAAATAGCAAGATGCAGAACTAATGTTACTGCAGCGGAAATATAAACCATTTTTTTTTTTGCCCATGCGTAGGACTGTTGGAAGTCTACACTAGCACATTGGTTTTCTCTAAGAAGGCAAACTCAATGGGAGAGGTGAGAATAGCTATGAGAGAGAGGTTTCACTGCGTACTGTTGTAACTCTTTATGTTTTTCCCCGATGAATATATTACCAATTTAAAAATAAGAACACGAGATTTACTTGTAATGTATATGATATGCAAAAGATTACTATGCAGGGAACATGTAGGATCCTTACAAACTGGTAATAAAATAAAAATCATATAATAGAAACATAAGCAAAGGATATGATAAAAGAAAACTGTTATTGCCAGTAAACCTGTGAAGACAAACTTATGAATAGTAATGGAAATGAGAAATAAAACCAATACTTAGCCATTATTTTTAAACCATTAAATTGGAAAAATATTAGATGTCCAATAGTATCAGGTACTGCAGGTAGAGGAAATAGTCCCCTCACCTTCTGCTGGTGGGAATGTTAATCAGAATGGTCACTTTGAGAATCTTTGGCAACACATAAGTAAAATATAAATTGTGCAAACCATATACCCATAGATTCTACTACTGAGTATATTTCCTATGAAAACTCTTATATGTGTGTACAAAGGGATATTTACAATAGCGTTTGTAGAAAACAGTGGGAAACTGGAAAGAACCGAAACATCTATCAACAGTGGATTAAAAATGTGATACACACATAATAAAAAGGGATTAATGGACTAGATGTAGATACTTCAACATGGATAGATCGCCAAAAACCTGAAGTTAAATAATAAAAAAAGGCAAATTGCAGAAAATATAAAGAATGTTGTCATTTATTTAAATAACAAAACATGTAGGATCACCTGGGTGGCTCAGTCAAGGTTAAGCATCTGACTTCAGCTCACCATTGGTGGGTTCCAGCCCTTGCAATGGGCTCTGTGCTGACAGCTCAGAGCATGGAGCCTGCTTCAGATTCTGCGTCTCAGTCCCTCTCCCATTCATACGCTGTCTCTCTCTCTCAAAAATAACTAAACATAAAAAATTTTAAGTAACACATATAGAAAGTAATACTATATATTGCTTGTCGCATGTGTAAGTATATAAAATGTGTATATATATTTAAATATATATATTTTAATGCTTATTTATTTATTTTGAGAGAGAGTGTGTATGCACATGGAGGAGGGGCAAAGAGAGAGAATCCTAAGCAGGCTCTGCACTGTTAGCACAGAGCCCGACTTGGTACTCGATCCCACAACCCTAGGATCACGACCTGAGCCAAAATCAAAAGTTGGGTGCTCAGCTGACCCAGCCACCCAGGCACCCATGAAACAGTCATGGTGTGGGAAGGATCCTTTCCCAATTCATGAAAGTGGTTTCCTTTGCATGAGGGGGAGTGAACTGGCTGAACAGGATGGAGTTTGGAATCTCAAACATTATTTCTTACGAAAACAAAAACTGGAGGAAAATACGATCAGATGTTAATAGTTGTTAACTCTGGAAAGTATGGATGTAAGAGTTCAACTTTTTTGTATCTTTTTAATTTCTCAAGAAAAGAGGTTAAGCGAAGAGAAGACTTTGTCAGGGGAAAAGAATCCTATAGATTTCCCTTTGAACACAGGAGGACCCAAGCAATGTGCCTTTCCCTTTGTGAAAAAGGAATCCTGAGCAAATGCTTGGCTTCCTCCAGAAGAAACTTTTGCTAATGATGGCCTGTTTCTCTCCTCCCAACTTTTCACCCTGCCCTATACCACAGACAACGCCAAGAGAGCTTCTAGGAAGGGTAACTACTTCAAATACTAGGAGGTTGGTTAGAAGCCAATCTGCCTAAGTGAAATTGTGTTTGAGAATAAATAATTTCCATGAACATGATTTGTAGGTTTTAAATTCTACATTGTGTGCGTGCATTATTACTATTATAGATTATCAGGCATTTGCTGTATCATAGGGAACAAATAATAGAAAGTGACTTAAATGTGGAACCAAACTTTCAAATATTATATGCATGTTAAATGATATTCTGAGGGAGTGAGCAATCCTCCCCAATTTCTCCAAAAGAAAAAAAAATACCAAAGATTATTCAGAAATTCTTTGGAAAGAAAATATCTCAATGCGACAACTTGATCAGTAGACACATTTGGTAGTCATAGGCCTCCTACTTACAAGGTCTCTTTCTATTGTACCTATGAATGAGGTTGACCTTAAACAGCAGGAAAATGACACCCCTCCCCCACCAACTCATGAGATACAATGTGGGTTGGGAGTGGGAGTGACTTGTGTGGTAGGGTGGAAGGGGCCATTGTCTGGGTCCATAATTGATACTGGGTTTGAGCCCAGGTGTGGACAAGAGGTGCATAGAGTCCTCTTGGAAGAGGAGATTTTGGTGCCATAGGCATTAAATAGTATCTTTTTTACATTTTGATACAGTAGTAGCTTATGGTATCAGTTGGCTGCCACTAAACTCTGCTGTCATTCCCTCCATGACAGTGATAAAATTACACATGCATTTAGTAACTCAGAAAGGAGACTTGCTTGTTCTGACACCATTGTTTCTGTGAAAGAGAAAGGAACCAGACTGAAGAGGAGAGTCATGGATTGGCAGAGTTCGTTAAGAATAACAACAGCACCAGTGTGCGTCATTTGGGAGAGGTAAAGCTTTGATGAGGCACTGGAATTCATGAGGAAATGTTAGCCAGCTCTTCCTCCCTTAGCTTGGACATCATCTGGTCTCATTTCTATGCCTTCTGTGTAGTTGAAAGGAAGCACACTCCCACCTGCCAATCACTTAACTTCCTATGATGCCTGATACTAAAAAAAAAATAGTATGTTAGTAAACATAGGGATTCCTATTTGTAGAGATAAGTCTTTGCTTTTTACTTAAGCCTTGATTTATTGTCTTTGGTTGTTTTGGGTTGGGGGATGGCTGATTTTTAAAAAGAAGATAAACTTACAGATGGAAATTCTTTTAAGCCATAAATACCACTAACTCGCCTGGTCCAGGGAAATTCAAATAAAGACTCTGGAATTTAGCAGCTGCTGAATGTTTTCCTTCTTTTCCCATTGGCCAGGAAGAAAGAAAAAGACGTGCCCCAGCAGCAGTGGTGTAGGCGCCAGGGCCTGACCCGGGTCTGGATACGTAAACCATTCAGAGCTCCTCTTGTGGAGAAAGGAGGCAGAACATGACAAATTGGTCTATGCCAGTTGACCTCTGAAGGGGAAGCATAACTTTGCACAGCAATCTCTGATGGTTTCCTTATCTGCTTTCTTTAGTATAAACACTGTCCTTCTTGGGTCCTCCCTGATTCTCCTAGCAGGCTCCAAGGATTAATTCTGGGTCATTGGCTGTATTCACCACCTCTGCTCTGCTCCCCAGTATTGTTTCTATCTTCTTTCTTAGTCTCATGCAAATCCTGGAAGATATTAACTCTTAGGGCTGGTGCAGAATCTTCCTTTCCCTTGGAGTCTACCACTGCATGGAGCATAGCACCTACCACTAATAGGCAAGCAATATATGCTTGTCAACTGGTTAATTCAATAGTGTCAGTGCTACGTGCACATTAAGCACTTGGCGGAGCTTTAAACCACTCACAAACAACAAATATTACACTGGTCTCTTCCCAGACCAACTGGATCATGATCTCTGGGTATGGATCTCCAGCACTGGAATATTTGTAAAGTTCTGCAGGTGATTCTGGTGCATGGAGAAGGTTGAGAACTACTGGATTAATTAACCTGTTGCTTTACTTGGCTACATTCTGTTTTCTTCCAAGTTTGAGAGAAAACTATATGAATTCTTTTGAAAAACAAATATCCCATTGAGAAGATGCCAGTGCTATTTTATAGGGAGAGTAGAGTAAGAAAGGCTGGCTCTACCGTGTGGTCCTGGGTAAGCTACTCAAACTCTCTGTGCCTCGGTTTCCTCATCTATAAATTGGGAAGAATAATACTAACTATCTCTTAAGATTGTCGTAAAAATTATATGACCTGAACTATGTAAAACTCTTAGAACAGTACCTGGTATATAAGTATTTTGTAATAAAACGCAATATGAATAAACAATTTGTTGTTTCAATTGTTCTCTTCTTTGGTTAATGGCTCCAGTCTCCTCCTAGACTAAGTTCCCAGGACAGTTTTTGACTCCAGCCTCCCCTTTGCCTCTTCCATCTCATCCCTTGTCAAGTCCCGCTCCTCGGATCTGCCCCTTCCTTTTCATTCCCATTGCCCCAAATCTAATCCTCAGTCTCTTTCCTCTCTCTGCTAGAGAGAGGCCACCTAGCTGGTCTCCTTGCTGCTGATCTGTTTGTGACTTGACCATCTTGATATGGCTCCCAATAGCCCCAAGGTCAAGTTGTAATCTTGGTGCCACCTAGCTCAAAACTCAACCTGTATCCTCATTGCTATGAAAATTCAAACCCAAGCTGTGTGCCTGGGGTGGTTTAGTTACTTTTCCCAAGCCTGCATTTCCTCATGTGTAACTGGAGATCACCTAATAATACTTTTCTACTAGTAGGGTTGTTGTGAGAATAGAATGAGAGAATGTCCGGAAATAAAGGCATTTAGAAATCTACATGGCACATAATAAGGGCTCAATAAATCCTGTTATTATTACTGTTATTTATTTGGAAATTGCCTGCCAATAGCTGTCTAGACATCCTCAATGATGGCCATCTGGAAGTCCTTGCTTCTTCCAGACCACACCGTGGATCAGGCCTCTGCTTCTACTGACTTTACTTTAGGAATGCCCGCCACCCCTCTCCAGGTGCCTGAATCCTATCTTAAAAGGATGTAAATTATTCCATCTTCTGGTTTTGTTCAGTCTTTTCTTTTAAGACAGCATTTCTCAAACTTTAAAGGACATTCATTTGGAGGGCTTGTTAAAACTCTAATTGCTGGGCTCAACCCTGGAGATCCTAATTCAGTAGGTCCAGGGTAGGGCCCAAGAATTCACATTTATTTTCTTTTTTTTTAAATGTTTTATATATTTTTGAGAAAGAGAGAGACAGATCATGAGTGGTAGAGAGGCAGAGAGAGAGGGAGACACAGAATCTGAAGCAGGCTCCAGGCTCTGAGCTGTCAACCCAGAGGCCAATGAGGGGCTTGAACTCGTGAACCATGAGATCATGACTTGAGCCAAAGTTGGATGCTTAACTGACTGAGTCACCCAGGTGCACCCCCTCCCCAAAATTCACATTTCTAGCAAGTTCCCAGGTACTATTAGTTTGGCTGGTCTGAGGTCCATATTTCGAGCAGCACTGTTTTATAGCTTACAGCTTCTATTTTAGTTATTTGAGTACAAATTCCTTCTCCAAGGAGACTAAGTTCTCAATGGAAGGGCCCAAATCTACCTTCCCTTCTATCTGTAGGAAACTTGGGCTGGGACTTGAAGAAAGGGCAGGGTAGAGAGCCCCGCAAATGAGAAATCCAAGACCAGGGGCAGACAGTGGCCTGACTGGGGAAGGGTGAGTGGATGGGCCATTAAGGCACGTGGGAAAGAAGTCTAGAGAGAGGTATCAGGCTGGATTTCAACAGATAGGTGTGGGGAAGAACCTTGAAAGGCAGGCAGAGGAATGTACGATTGAATTCTTAATCTGGGAAACTCAAGGACTGAACTGCATGGTATCATGATGACCTTCCCATCAGCCATAAGCTGCTGCAGAGCTTGGGCTGTCTGTACTCCCATCAACGTGCACATCCTAGAGAAATGTCTGCTATTCTAGCTACCAAAGTCTGTCATTCTGTGAGTGACTCTTCTGCATGAAAACATGGACTGAGGCTCAGGACAAGCCACGTGACCCTGCATACCTGGGCCAAATCAGCGCCTTGAGGTCGTTGTGACTGGTACCCCCTCCCACAAATTCTGGCCCATTCCTTCTCTGAAAATCATTTGTGGTGGTTTGGAAGTTCCTTGACCAAGCATTCAGAAACACCACTGCCTCTAGAAATAGGGTTATTTTCTCCCTTTCAGTAGAAGCTTTGTTTAAGGAGATAATCATAAGTGAGAAAGAACGAAGTGGTCACCTGGAGGTAATAGATCTGGGCTCAATGAGAAGTCCTTGGTATTGTTCTGTGGGTTTTCTGCTATGCCTGCCTCACCGGGTACTGATGAGGTTAAATAATTAATGTATGTGAATGTACTTTTTAAGCTCTAAAGCACTGCAGGAATATAATTAATTATGTTTATAATTACAGGTAATGTAATTATAATTGTAATTACTTTGTGGGTGGAAGCAGAATATATATATCTCATGCCCGTTCTCTAGTAGGATATCCTTGGTGGATATCCTTGGTGAGATCATCAATTTATATAGTTGAGCTTGCCTCACTCTCTCTGACTTTATTTTCAGCATTGAGATATATGTGAGACTTTGGCTTGAGGACTTTCGAATGTGTTCTAGAAAATGGGAAAGCATTTCATAGACTGAGGATGAGATAGTCAACACCCCAAAGCAATATTCTTTGACACTTATCTATCAGGTAGATAAAGTTAAGGCAGTTTATGCCAAGATACAACAATGATACTTGCAGAGATCCTGGAGTTAAACAAACATATACACATAGGCACATATAATATATATATGTATATGCGCATGTATGACTCCAAGTTATTTCCAGAAATCCACTAGAATCTAATACAATCTAAGATGATCATGCAATTGCTAAGTTATAAGTCTGCTGTATTTATCAGGCAATATTTATTAATATTTTTTTTAATTTTTTTTCAACATTTATTTATTTTTGGGACAGAGAGAGACAGAGCATGAATGGGGGAGGGGCAGAGAGAGAGGGAGACACAGAATCGGAAACAGGCTCCAGGCTCTGAGCCATCAGCCCAGAGCCTGACGCGGGGCTCGAACCCACGGACCGCGAGATCGTGACCTGGCTGAAGTCGGACGCTTAACCGACTGCGCCACCCAGGCGCCCCAATATTTATTAATATTAAGTCAAAATGTAATATGTTATGCTATTTTACTTATTCAGCAAAATGAATAAACTTGATACAAGTGCCAGGTAGTTACTTGCTTCCATTAACATGCTTAATCTTAAAAAAACAAAAACAAAAACAAAACAAAGACCTTGTTTTGGCCCATGTTTTGAAGCAATATTTGTATGCATGTCTGAGAGGCGTTCCAGGGCTAGAAATTCTCATAGCCTATCAGAGAAATCTGTACTGTTAGGAGATAACACCACTAGAACCATCTTTTGTGTTTTTCCCCATTTGAAAGTCAATACAACAGAGGAATATTTAACAGGAAAAATTCTCCTGGTATGTCCCTCCTTTGAAATGGCAAGCTTCCACCAGAGAAGCTAAACATGGCGTTTTGGAGTCTCTGACCTTCTGCCCTTGTTCCTACGCACTGTTAATTGTTGTTAATTTCTAACACCTCATTAATTATTTCCATTAAAGATGTGGGAGAGGGAAATGCCCTTCACTCATGGGTGGCCACACGAATAAACCCATTAATAATTACGAAAACTGTGTTACTTTAAATGTGAAAAGTGAATTTGAGCCATTTTCATGAAAGTTTCTGTTTCTGACGGCCTGGCTGTGACACTTTGAAACCCTGCCACTGGCGCGTAGGTGGGGACACCGGGAACGATCCAGTCGTGACTGGAGTCTCCTTTTGCTTCCTTGATGACTGTAACATTTGGCCTCTAGAACATGATGTACTTTTCAGAGAACTTTTGCTCTGTACAACTTTTTCTTCCTTTGCAAAAGAAGCCTGGAGGTGGAACAGTTTTCTCCAGTGTGACAGCCCAAGTCGGGGACTTAGTGTGGAGTTCTTGACTCCCACTCCCAGGCACCCTGCCAGACCATGGGACGTTGGAGGAGGGGGGTCAGCGCTGGGGCTATAGAAGCTTCCACGTCCACCTCAGGCTTCCACAGAAATGGTGCCAAAGCCACTTCACTGACGCTGGGCTCCCAATCTTTAAAGAAAAAGAAAAAAAAGCTTGGATTGCCACTTAGTGTTGAGATTTTTATTTGGTGCTTATCTTAAAAGCTTAGGTAAAGGAGTCTTCCCACAAGTTTATAAGAGTGTTGAGAATTAAATATTAAATTGGAAAAAAAGCATCAGACATGGTCTCCAGGTTTGACCAACCAGCACAAAATTGTAAGGTATAGACAAAAGATTTGGGAGTAGTAGATGAAAAGTGATGTTATGGGTGTGGATTTCAACAGTGAAATCCAGACAGTTTAGAGTCTATAGCCAAAAGGTAGATTGCTACAGGGATAATCTTGTGAACTTAAGGGGTCAGTAGAATTCCTTCTAGTCGAACTCCTTGTTTTGCTAATAAGATGATGGAGATCCAGAGAGGACCAGGAGACAACTTAGCTGTGAACACTGGAAATGTAAGAACTGGCTCTTAGGGTTTCCTATTACAATTCTGGTCTTCATTTGGATTGTGATCTCAAGAACAGGGCCACACCTTTTCTCTCTCCTCCTCTTCCTCTTTCGCCTTCTTCTGATTGGTCTTCCATGCTAGAATCCTGGGGAGATCAGAGGGGACAACTTCCTAGAATACTTCCTGGAATAAACTGAAAACTATACGAGGTGATTTGGAGTATCTGATGACTTCGTGGACACAAGGCCATGTTAGAGGTCTATAAACAACAGCCTGATTTTAAGAAACCATTTAACCTGCAGGCCCCCATTTCTTATCTGTAAAATGAGGCACTTATATTTTAACTCTGAAGGCTTATTAGACAGTTGGATTCTAAACTCTAAATTCCCCTGTAATTTCTTCCTATTGTTTTACTCATTCCTCTTAATTGCAGTACAATAGTCTAATGGCCTATGGTTGACACCATCCCACATTTTATTTATTCCCCTTCTGTTAATGAGCATTTAGTTTGTTGGATGCTTTTTTTCCCATTAGAAGCAATGCTACAATAAACATTTTTGTACAAATCTCTTTATATATGTGTGTGTGTAAAAATTTCTCCAGATTTTCAACTTTACAGAATTCTGCCAAATTAGCCTCCAAATTGGCTCTACTAATTTACCAGTCATCACTCCCTCCACCTCTGCTCCCACAACTGCTGCAGGGGTTTTGCTACTTTATCACATCCAAAGCCAGCTAGCAGGACACAAGTGCCTGTTCTTGTGGATGTAGGTCCCCAACATCTCTGTCCCCATTCATTCCCCTGCTTCTCCCCCGCCATCAATCCCGGGAGGGCTTCTCCCCCTCCATCAATCCCGGGAGGGCTTTTCTTCCATAAGAGGCAAAGAGGTAGAGCCTCGCTATATTCCTGTTTGCTTTCAGGTCTTTTACCTCTGCCTTAATATTAAGTCTTTCTTTCCCCTAGAAGTTATGCTTTGAAATGTGCAAGTCAGGAAGAGAATTCTTCTTCTGTTTAACACTGTCTCATCCCTTCCTTGAGTTAAAGAACAGACATGTTCTTAGAGACATGTCTTTTTAGACATGCTTGAACAGGGGAGGAAAAAGGTCAGAAGGGGAAAAAGACATGCTACAGGAAAAAAAATCAGATGATACTGAAAAATTTTATCTTTCAACATAGGCATTTAGCAAATTGCCTTTATTGAAAATAATAAAGTTACATGAAATCTGAAGTATCTGGGAAATCTAACACTTAACACTCACTGTAACACTGAGCATTTCTGTCTTGGATTAGAGACAGTATTTCATTATTTTTGTCTGAGTCTTATATTTCCTATAGGAAGAAAACAATGTATAATTAGAGCAGCTAGATATATGCCCAGGCAGGGAGAAGAAAAGAGGGAATCCAAAAAACGTATGTATGTATGTATGTATGTATGTATTTATTTATTTGAGAGAGAGAGAGAGAGCATGAGCAAAAGAGGGAGAGGGGCAAAAGGGGGGTCGGAGAGAGATTGAGAATCCTAAGCAGGCTCTACACTCAACATGGAGCCCAATGTAAGGCTGGATCCCACGACCCTGGGATTACTACCTAGGCTGAAATCAAAAGCTGGTCACTCATCCGACTGAGCCACCCAGACGCCTCCCAAGAAACATTTTATTTTTTTATTTTTATTTTTTTTCCCAAGAAACATTTTAAAGGGGAAGAGATTGAATGAAGGGAAAAGTGAGGAGGAGTAGCTCATGATTTTGAGTTTAGCCAGGGACACCAAAAGAATGCTTCTTCCTTCAGTAAGAAATGGGAGGAGAATGTGGCTTGAGTTGACAGGCAGAAGTTGATGAATTTGAATTGGGATGTAGGAAGTGCATTAATCTCCAAGAGATCTTCTTCTTTAAAATGGGAGGCAGGACATGGGGTGTCTGGGTGGCTCAGTTGGCTAAGTATCCAACTTCGGCTCAGGTCATGATCTCACAGTTGGTGAGTTTGAGCCCCGTGTCGGGCTCTGTGCTGACAACTCAGATTCTGTGTCTCCCTCTCTCTCTGCCCTTCTCCTGCTCATGCTCTGTCTTTCTCAAAAGTAAATTAACATGAAAAAAAATGATAAGATGGCAGGTGGGACAGAACAACACTTCTGCTATGTTTCCATTTGATCTGCAAGAATACTCTCCTCCTGTGTGTGCATTCTCCTGCCCGCTCCAAGTTGCAGTGACCAGCCGCCCCACTTCTGCTCCATGCATCAGCATTCTTGAGGCTACCATTCTCAGTGCACGTCCTTCATATCTGAACTTTGCTGGAATGTGTGTGAGCACGTACACAAGCATACAAATAAACCCACAGGCAAGAGACCATTGATGCACACTTTTCCCCAGAGGAAAAGCTAACTTCCTTCTGAATCCCTACAACTGGCTTCCGTTGGCTTTACCTGTGAACATTCTTGAATGGGGGCAGGCTTGTCACCATTCTTTTGTACATCTCAGGGGAAGTGAATGACCCCACCACCAGGTAAATATTCTACTGGAGGTTCCCAGTCGGTTTCAGCAGTAGAAGGACTCACGGCTCTTCCTTCTTATCCTTGTGGTAGATAGTTTTTCCTTGCCCCATTTGAAGTTTTTCAAAAATAAATTACCCAGCAAATTTTATTTCATTCCCATAGTTTCACCTCCCACTGCATTAAGGCCATAGATGCCTCCATGCTGACTGCACCCTCCAATCAGCCCAGCCAGAAGCGAACAAAACAAGGACATTTCTACCCAGTTTATTTGAAACACTATTTTAAACAGACTGCTCTGAGTCATCAGTGATGTCCTGTTTCTAAGACAAAGAATAATTGCTCTGACCTCATAGTTGCTCTTTTCAAGGACTCAGGTTTAAAGGTTATGAAGAGCTATTCAAACTCAATTATTTCTTGCTCCCCCTCACTTTGTGCCCTGCCTTTCAGTGCGTGCTGGTGTGCCCATCCATAGTCCTAGACCAGTTCAAATAATATGTGTCTTCCAGATTACAAAATGAAGATTCATTCATTCTTTTATGTACTCTTTCAACCAACACTTCTTGAGCATCTTGGCATGCCAGGCACATGCATTGGTGCTGAGGATTCAAGATATCCTGACAGATGTCTTCTGGAGGGGAACCCAAATACCAACAATTGGCTGTGGCTGTCTTAAAACAAATTGCCCATCTTTTGTGTTGTTTTCTCTACTTTCCTTCCTTTGTCTTTTCCGTACTTCTTTACTTTTCATTGCTTATCTCTCATTCTTCTTTCCCTTTTCTCTATTTTTTCCTCCTTTTTTTTAATCCCACTATGGCACAGTATTTTCAAAAGGCCACCCTTGTCTTCTGTTTTTCCCACTTATTTCATAGTACCAGTATTTATCAGTGGTTGAGGGCAAACCACTGCTCTGGCCAGATCAGGCTCATTTGGCAATTTTAGGCATCTGAGAGGAGGAAGAAAAGTGTGTGAACTATGGAATGGGTGAATAAACCTATTGGAAAAAGGGTAAGAGTTTTATGAATTGGAAAGAAAGACCATATTTCTTAACAAAGTGTCAATTTCTGGATTAGTCAGGATTGGCTGGGTTTTGTTGTAGTAATAAATAACCTCCAAACGTCAGCGGCTTAATCCAACACAAGTTTACTTCTTGCTGACGCTACATGTCCAACATGGGCCTGGGAAGGATGCAGTCCCTCCATGTCATTCAGGAATCCAGGATATTGGACTCTCTGTCATTTCAGCATGTACTTCCAAGATCACTTCTGAAGGGAAGGAGAGAGCTGGAGGGTCACCCACTGCTGAATGCTTCCGCCTGGCAGTGACCCACAGTTCTGCTCATGACAACCAGACGAATCAGATGGCCTATCCAACTGCAAACGAGCTGAGCCGTGCAGCCATATGTGCTTGGGAGGAGAGGGTGCCTGACTCTTTGTGACATTAGTAGTGTCCACCACAGCACTCAGAGTCAGCAAGTTTGAAATCAAGACTGTGGAAAATCCTGAACGTCTGGCTGCAGTGTTTGAAGGACAAATGTAGAACAAATAGCCTGTGTTCTGCAGCGACAGAGCTCCCTCCTAGCCCCTCTGATTGCTGTTTTACAAGTGCACGTCTCTGGCCACCTAAAAGCCTCACCACCTCAGGCAACCTCTTCCACAGATCCTTGTATGTAAAGGCAGCATTTTAAATAAATACCCATGTGTGTCCTTTTATCCAATAAAATGTCAGTCTTAAATTACTAAGATAATTCATCCCTAAGGTTGAAATATTCCTCTTAATTTACTTCTTTAATTAAGGGAGGTGTGGGGTTTGTGAGGCTTGGGCCATTAGGAAGCATAACTGTTTTGAGCCAAGACTGGGAGGCCACTCCTCGCCTCTGACAGCGTGATGGAGCGAGGCCACCAGGAAGCCAGGGTGTCAAGGATGACAGGACAGCTCCATCTATTGTAGCCACCAACCTGAATACATAACAGAGTGCATCACCTCCCTCAGACACATTCTCTCAAAGTGAAATTAACTTTATGGGGTGCGCAATTGTAAAGTCTATTTGGATGGTTTTATGTAATGACCCAGGAGTTTTCAGACAAGTGACTTTTGGGCAGCTGTAAACTAGAGTTCGCCTGCACTCCTGGACTTCCTGGAACGTCAAAGATCAAAGTCCTAAGGGTCGTCCATCTAAGAGTGGATGTGTACTCATGACTGATCCCTTGATGGAGCCCAGTCTAAAAGAGAGGAAAGGTGACAAATTCAGCCTGGCACAGTGGCAGAGAGCTGAGTCTCCAGATCTAGGCCAATTCTGGGTTTTCATCTTGGTTCCCCACTAGGAGCTTGTGTGACCTTGGGCAAGTTACATAACATCTCTAAACTCTAGTTACCCATACAATGAGCTTGAAAATAATACTTGTCTCACAGGCTGGTTGAAAGAATTGAGTGAGGTGATGATACTTAACATAGTGGCTATCTCATGTTAAGTGGTCAGAGAATGTTAACTCTTAGTAGTAGTTGTTACTACCAATACTTTTCAGGATAGCAAGCACATATGGAGCTTAAACAATATACTGTGCTGGACCCTGAAAGTTATACCTGAACGAATAGGTCAGAACCTCTGCTTTTAGGGATTTGCAAGTGTGTGTGTGTGTGTGTGTGTGTGTGTGTGTGTAAGGGAGAGAGAGAGGGTGGAGGGAGAAAATTGGGGGAAATGTAAGGGTAGAACAAAGAGAAGAAGCAGGAGAGGCATAAGACAAGATAACTAAAGTAAAAATAGACTGCATTTGATTGTGGGCTTACTCTCTCTTTACATAGATATATCTTTATATAATTGATCTCATTTAATGTTTACACAACCCTCTGGGTAGGCATTATTATTACCCTCATCTCACATTGGAAGAAAGGCAGCTTTAGAAAGATGAAGTCGGTTGCAGTGGGCAACATGTGGGGCTGCCTAGAGAAATGGAAGAAAGACGATGCTGTGTGGTCTGGTTTGACTGGAGCACAGGAGAGGAATGGCTAAGTGGAACAGGATCTACCTGGTGCTCCAGGGAAGCCCTGCTTGCCAGCACAGGTGGTCATTGCCCGCGTGGAGTCCAAGGTCATCTCTAATTTTGGCCACATGGTCGTTAGTGGAGTGCTGTTTGACCAAGAAACAGAAGACTGCCTGGAGGCGGTCCCTGCATCTTTGAGAGACAGAAAGACTAAAACATATTCAGGATGTGCTTAAGCTCAGCCTCAAATCTTGGGGCAAACTCAAGACATGCCGGAAACAGCAACCAATAGCAGACCAGTCCCACATGGTCTGTAGGTCACTGGAGGCAAAAGCTTGTTGGTGATCCAAGGTTGACCACTAGATGGAGCCCTGCCAGGCATGGTGACCCTTAAGGACAGAACCCAAACCCACCTCCCCACCCCTCCTACCTCCCATTTGTCTTTCCAGCACTACAAGTCCAAGACCACCATTGATCCCAGTTCCTAACATTCCTCCATATGTTTTACCATGAGTTCAGACAGTATAAGGAAACTTGGAAGCTTCAAAACTCTTCTAGACTTTTGCCCCAGTAAACACTTTGGGAAGAAAAGTTATCTCCATGTAAAATCTCCATTAAAATAACCTTGTGGGCTTATCTGAAATTAGCACCTCCAGAATTCTTGTTGTGACTCTTGGTTTAGTTTACCTACTTGTGTCTTGATCTTACAATTGATATGCCCTTCTAATCAGATAAGAAAAGAGTTGAAGCATTTCTGGACTATAGACCAACCTCTAATGTTATTTGAAAATAGGAGTTGGGCTTAGGGGTTAGGTTTTTCCCTTTTTATTTGTGTATGATTTAGTGTTCATCCTGCACTAGACACTAAAATGCATTGTTTAATTATCTGAGCTCAACACACCATTTTATAATTCATTAGTCAGTTGCTCTTTGCAAAAGCTTATTTCTTATGAAACAAAAGTGGGAATCAGGCAACTGGACTATTTATCTCTCTTTAGGGGTTGGGGGTTAATATCTGATAGCTCATAACATCTTTATTATAATGCATTTATAATGATTTACTGGAATCATTCTATGGCTAAGTATCTAATGTCAAAGCTGGGATCTGGCATGAAATAAAATGCTGTATCCTTGGGTAGCTCTAGGGAGAAAAAGGCCTCAGCCAATATTTTCTGTGTAATTCTACAAACTGTAATAAGGGTAGGGGTAATTGCCTTAATGTCAATTAAGCTATTAATAATGCCCATCTTGTCATTCCTAAATATAGCAGTGTCTCAATCATACATTACTGTCCCCTGTTAAGACTACTCAGAAATGAGATCACAGCTTATGTGACTCAGGAAGTCTGTCTAGCAGTCAACCTTACTCCTTTACATAAAGGAAAGTTTGGAGATTGATTTACCTGTGTTTGATGAAAAATTTCTACTTAGACACGTATTGGTGTTTGTAAGCGAAAGGGTCAGCAGTCCTTGTAAGCAGGGGAAATCCAGCCTTAAAAACTGTTTCCGGTTCCTATTCTGCTTCTAGATGGCCAGAGCAAGGTGCCCCTAATCAGGACTAGCGTTCTGGGTTCCAGGCCCATGACTGATGGTCCAGACAGTCCCGGACAACCGTCCAGGCATTTTAGAGTTGGGGGCGTTCACTCTAGCTAGCTACAGGTGATGGTGTGCTGTGTGCATGTTATTTCCAGGCAATTTGGATGCACACAAGTTCCTCAAGGACAGACAGACAACAGACTGAGACACGCCACAGAGTAAAGGGGCCAATGGTCCATCAGCAAATTTCAGCAGCCAGGGTCAAGGGAAAGGCATATTTGGAACACGGAATAGGGGGTGAACTGTGGGATGTGGGTGAGCGGGGAGGATGTCACCAACTCTCCCAGATCAGCCCTAAATCAGAACCATTTATCTCACAGCTAAGAAACAGGACAAGACTCCTTCAGCTGGCACTTATATTTCTCCTGGGCTAAGATTTCTAAGCAGTCACTTCCTTCTGCCCCGCCTTGTTGGCCCTCTTGGTGAAGTGAACTTCTACTTGATGATATTTAGAGCTCATTAATTTGTCCCAAGGAAGCTTATTGTATGGCAGTTTAATGACAGAAACCTGTTTTAATGCAAATGGACATGTAATCCCACTAAGCCACTCTGAGGGTGTAAATTTAGAACAATTGCTAGGAACTGACACCAGAGTTTAATAAGATGGAGGGCCAGTTCCTAGATCCCCTACGCCCAGGGGACCCTGCTTGGACACCCAGCCCCAGCCGTGTTAGTGGAGCTGGCGGTTACCATGGCAATTTAAATGGGGGAGGGAGGAGCTTGGGCGAGCCTTTCTCAGGTGGTGGGTATCAGAGCTCTGGAAGAGTAGTAGACTGGGGTACACGGAGCGAGGAGGGTTCTGAGAGGGGAGGAAGTGAAGGGTGAGTGGGTGTCTTCTGCTCATTATTCCTCAGGGTATAAGGTTGGGGAAGGTGTCCAGGAGGCAGCTTTCTGTCCTGGTTTCTTCCAGGCAAATCCCCACAGAAAGAGCACACCATCTTTCCTGGGACCCAACTTCTCCAGGCGGGTGAAGGGGAAAGCCTGCCTCTGGGGTGGTGGTGGGAGGTGGAAAGGAGACCGAGGCGGGAATTGTTTGTGAATATTTGCTAGATTATAATGCTGTTGGGTACTACATCATTCTCCAGAGAGCCCTGAATAAGGTTATTATGGGTGAAGTCATTTTTGTAATAAAGTTGGCTGTAACTCTGGGTCATAAATCACCGGTTCTGGTACTAAAAAAATTACTAACCATGCCTCCGTTACCACATACTGTCCTCCTTTTAAATACTTTGATTTTACTACAAATCCTCCATTGACTGAGATGGGGGAAATACACACAATGAGCAAATGATTCCTTCCGTCCCCGGCAGCGGCCGGGCCGGCATCTGGGCCTCCCGGAATGATTTCCTGAGGTGTGATGTTATTTATGGCATGCTTTCTCTATCAAAAAGGCAAACAGCATCCCGAGTGACCCCGGAGCATTTGCATCATTGCTTCTCTTGCTAATTGATTCATCCCCTGGCAGGGCCTGAGACACGGGCTGTTAGCTGGACACTCTCTCCCAGCTGCAGAGCCCATGGATTAAGAAGCAAAGATGTTAATAAAATTGTTAAATGTCAAAACTGCAAAACCCACACCCATCCCGAGTCTATCAGCTCTTCGGGAATGATTCCGTAAAATACCATCTCCTCCCCTTGTCCTCTCAGTCTAAACTTCACAACCTTTGTTAGGTAAGGAGATTAAGAACTATCATTAACAACACCGATTGTTTAATTTCTTTCATCACTTCTTCCTTTCACATAAGAGTCTGGCACAGAATGAAAAGGAATGTTATCATATGAAGTGCATTTCAGATGTAATAAAGCAGAAAGGAGAGGGTGGCCCCAGTGGCAGTTGTAAGAGGGACAAAGTGTGGATCTCTATAGCTCAGTGGCTGCAAAGCAGAAAATGAAGATTGTAAAAACGTCACATAAAGAAAAAATGCACAGTGGATTCGTTTTGCGATGCCCATAATTCAGTAATGCCTTTAAGTAGCTAGAAGAAATATAATAAATGTTTTTCCACAACATTGATCATACTGTATCAGAGGAAATATTAGTGTGCAGGGAGCCATGATTATACTGGTAGTAATTCTCGGTGCAGAAAACTAGTAGAAGATGGGACCCTTTATAGGCCGAACTTTTATTGGCTGCAGTTATTTACCTTTAAGAATACGCCTAATACATTGTCCTATGGCTAAATATTTTTGTGAAAATTCAAGCCAGCACTATCAGTAAATCAGAAATCCTGCCACCATTTTATAGAATTTATATATATATTTTCCTGCAGACGCTCTGATATGTTCCAGAATACAAGACCAGCCAATTGACCATGTAAAAATTCTGGAATGTCTGTAAAACAGATCCTTTTCTGAATTCTCAACCCGGATAGGAGCAGACAGGTTTATGGCATGTGATTCCACCCAAATGCCACCTGTATATATATAAAACATCTCTCTAAAGAAATTAAATGGATTATTAGATTATATACTGCAGTAAAACTATACCCAAAGCTGTAAGCAAGGAAAGGGTATGCATGTCATGTAACTATGTAACTGCTTTTTTTTTTTTTTTTTGTCCTGGAGAAAGCTTTGCAGGACGGGTTTTTTTTCTTTAGGGAGAAAAGAAGGGAACGGACTCCTCATGCCAGCCTCTTGCTCCTCGGACTGGCAAGAGCTGGTAATGCGGTGGCTGAAGCAACCTTGGTGCAGGAAGCCCGGGCATGTTAAGGGAAAGTTCTACCTTCGCTCTGGAGGGACCCCGGACTTCACTGTAGTAACCATCGAACTGGGCTTCCTGGGAGCACAAAATAAGAGCTGGCCCCACCAGTTTCTCGCAGAACTCTAAGGGGAGGTGAGACCTGGGCACGCTAATTCTCCCTATGTCCCCCACGAAGCCCTGCTGTGAAAGGTTCTGGGAGAAGCAACAGGGCAGAGGAATCTCCAGGTGAAGATACTGGGAGAGTAGTGGTGGGAGCACGGCATTCTTTCTCTTCAGAATCTGGATAGGCCAGCATGCAGTTCAAAGGCCTTGGAAAAGCAAACAAACCTGGCTTAAGGCTGTAGCTTTACCTGCTCTGTTTCAATGCACATCTCCCCTAACTCTCTCTGACACAAATGGGAATCATTTCCCAGACTTTCCTTGCAGAGACCATCCCCATGTCTTTGTCCTAGCGCTCTTTGCTGCGTGCAAATCACGGGTTTCACGCACACATGCTCCTTCGATGCAACAGTTTCTATGATGTTCCACCAAACAATGGGAGTGTATTAGCTAAAGGGCAATTGGCACGTTTTTTTTCGCTGGAGTTGGGTAGATATTTTGTCTGTTTTGTTTGATTTTTTTCCCCTTCCTCTAACAAGGAAGAAGTGAAAGAGGGCACTTTCAAGTTCTTCCCATCTTGACTTTAAAGAGGCAGGCAGTTGAAGAGAAAAACCCCAACATAAGGGAGTCTAAGATGGAGAAACAGCTTGCCACAAGATGACGGTTTCTCTGAAGGAGTGCCGCCTGGCAAGTTGGTAAGCAGTCACCTGATGTGCTCAGCATTGCTGTGAATGTAAATAATGTACAGGCTGAGGTGACCTAACAGGCTTCTGTCGAGTTCTTGCCCAGTATGGCAGAGGGGGTGCTTCATAAGCGGCATTGTTCTAGGTACTTCTAAGCAGCAGTGGCTCTTCTGGGATATTTTTTTTTTTTTTTTTATGAAATTTATTGACAACTTGGTTTCCATACAACACTTCTGGGATATTTTTAAATGAAAATTATTATTATTATTATTATTACTAATAGTCTTAGCTGCCTGCCAATTGAAAGAATGCAATTTAAAATGAAAAAAATTTTAGAGGCTAACAGCTCTTTGAATTCCCTCTTTAGATATTTTATCACATTAATGCACCCATTACCAAAACTTATTAAAGATCAAAGGGTAGTCCTGTTCTTTCTTCCCTCTTCTTCCTTCCTCTCTTTCTTCTTTGTCTTCCTTCCTTTCTCTCCATTCTTCCTGCTTCTCTCCGTCTTCCCTCCTTCCCTCCCTCCCTCCATCCTCCCCTTCCTTCCTTCCTTCCTTCCTTCCTTTTCCCCTTCTCTCCTTTATTTTCCTTTCCTTTTCTCCTCTTTCCTCTCCTTCTTTCTCTTCTTCAATGACTTGGAAAAAATCGTAATGAATTTCTTAGAGCAATTCTACAACAATGAAATTATTCA
The DNA here is from genome assembly GCF_022837055.1 of Prionailurus viverrinus. Lineage (NCBI taxonomy): Eukaryota > Metazoa > Chordata > Mammalia > Carnivora > Felidae > Prionailurus > Prionailurus viverrinus. The sequence goes on from NC_062568.1 coordinate 52,016,180, forward strand.
GGGTCACACATGCCTTCCCTGGAGTGTTTAACAATGGAGTCAAGCACAGCGTCCATTTTTGCTGGGTGTGCAGAATACGCAAAGTCTCATTTATCCTTGAAAAAATATTTAAGTGTGTTTAGGAGGGTCAGAGAGAGGCTTGGAGAGTAGACCTGCTATAATTTTAGTAAAATTAAAAAAGCAACAACATAATAATGAAACAACCGACTTTGGAAACTACTTAGTAAATAAACAGTAAATTTAGCTTCACTGGAAATCTAGCCTGCATTATGGACTTACACTGTGACCAGAAAAAGACTGTAACAACATTTGACAATACAAAACATTTGATTATAATATGAAACATTTTATATTCTAAAATGAGACACACTTGTAATTATCTCTACAACCGCTGGATGTCACTGTTGCATACGTCTGGCTGTAAAAACTTTCCACTTAGGCAATCTGAAACGGATATTTTAAGGGCTGTTATGTTACCTCCTTGGCACTCTACGGTTTGATTGAGCACATGCTACCATGCTAAGACAACTCTCTTTTCCATTCAGTGCAGTCAGCCCAATTCTCAATTATGGCACTCTCCTGGGAATTCTTCTAATTTATACAGGATGAAATTCCCCAAACACAATTATCTTCTTCACTATACTTAAAAGGAATATGGTACTTTTATAATAGTTCCCAACATTGTATATTAATTATAACTAACACATTCTGGATACCAAATGGAGTGAAGTGAAAACATAACCATAAAATACCCTGGATTTATAAAGTGTCTTTTTTTTTCCCCCTCAAAGAGCTTATAACAGTTTCATATCTATTTGCTCATCTGTCTTCCCAACATCCCTAGGGGGTTACCTGCTTTAATGCTTTTATGAGTCAAAGTTGACCTGTGAAATAAATTGAATGAAGTAATTATTTACACTGGCATCCCAGGAGTAAAGCAAAAGCAAACATTGGAAATGTGTTCCAGACAGCGAATTCTAGTTTGCAAAAGTAACTCACTAAAATTTTGGTGTTCTGGGGCGTTTTTTTTTTGTCAATTACTTTTATAATTCCTTAATTCATGGGCCCTTTAATTCTTCTTTTAAAAAGTTGTTTTAAAAAATCTGAGCCATCTAGTGTAGCTGACGTTATACAGAAATTAGATCTAGAGACTTTTCCAAACCTGAAAAAAAGCCTGGCTCAGGAGAAGTGCTAGACTAGGCTAGACCGATGGGGGCAGGGCTGAGGGGGGTGGAGGCGACAGATGAACCAATTGGAACAGTCCTTAGCTTTCTCTATGGTTAGAAATGATCATGAACTTCAATTTTGCCGTCTTGTTTCATCTCTTTCTTTTTCTTAAAACCTTGGAGTTGTCTCTAACTTCCTCTTCTGCCTTTGCACTGCAGCAGCCAGAGCTGTTCTTGGAGGACCATCGGTCTAGATCGTGTATGGGGGTTGGGGGTACTCTATGTTTTAGGGAACGAGCAGAGAGCTGTGTGCCTGCCATCAACGGATGCTTTGATCCAAAATTTCAGTCATTGTTTCCACATTTAGGGGCTGGAATGAACATCAAAGAAGTGGGTGTACGGAATTTACTGAATGCCAAAGAAGTACAATAACATACAGAGGATATAAGCAAGTCCCAGTGGCAAAATTTGCTGCCAATTCTTGCACATAATAGAGGCCCTAAAATGACAGTCTATCTTTGACAAATGCATAATGATATCAGTGCCAAGGGAAGGAACTAGCATGCTGCAAGGTGAATAAAAGAGTTGGGAACAATTCAGTGGACTTACACATTTCCTTAGTGTGTTTTCACACAACAAGGAAAAGCAGATGACACAAACGCATTAGGTAATCGTTGGACTGGGCTGCACACTCACCAGCAGTTTCAAACTGACCTGGCTTTTCTGGGATCCAGCTCTAAAGATGAAAATAAAATGTGATTAGAAATCATTCATCTTCTGGAGGGGGGAAAAAAAGGAACAAGAAAGTGAAAATAGCTTTCTTGTTCTGTCTTGGATAGTTCCAGTTTTAAAGCCCATATGTTGTTTGCTATAACTTCGCCTCCCAGGGCCAATGCATTCCAAACGCTTCAGCTAGTGCTCTGCACCGAGTAGTCTCGGAAGTTAGGGCTCATTTGTATCCACAGTCTTTGTTCAAATATGGATTAATTTTGGTTAATTTCAGTAGGTGCACATAAAGTAAAATGCACAGAACTGAAACCCCTGAAATCAGGCCATTGCGTGATCATCTAAAAACCTACTTTTCAAGCTCTTTTAAGTTTTATTTTTGAAATAAAAACAATAAAATGACTGTAAAAAGTTTCCAAAAGCGTTGACATTATGAGCAATTGCTAACCAAGGCTATTCCCAGAATGATAGTGCAAATTTGGATATAATTCTGGAAAAGCTAACTGCCCTGCAGTGCCAGCTATAAATATTTCATTCAGGAGGTGATTTGAGAAGGGTCCTGCAGCATGTGGCTCTTGCCTCCAGGGCCACGTATCTTTGCAGATGCATATTGTGTTGCTGACACCAGGGCTGGCATTGGAGGGCAAAGGCAGACTTTTGCCCTTAAGCTGTAATCCCTTGACTAATATGAAGATGAGTGTGTGAGACCTTCTGTAGGCTGCTTTAAACAGCCAGACCACGTGTGGATGTTAGAGAAAGAAGTTCAGAGAAAGAAGTTCAGGTGGATGTTAGAGAAAGAAGTCTCAAAATGTCACAGTACGTGGCAAGTGCCTGCAGGGCTCATGAGCACAGTCCGGTAATGAATCGAGCGTGGGCAAGGCCAGGTGTGTGTGTTTATTTGAGACCCTCCTTGGTCGAGCAAGAGATGGTGCCAGTTGCAAACAGAACCAACCTTTCTGTCCTTTGTGTTAAGCAGTCAGAGCACATTTGCTCATACACACCAAAACCATTTCCAACACAGCTCCCACAGGTCCTTGGTGCTTTTTACAAAATTTCTTCCAGTGGCCTTGCACTACCTAGCAAAGGAGCGCATGGAAGCATCCTGCTCTGTTTATTGTGCATATTAAGTAATTGCAATGATATTCGCTGTTTCAGACTCCATCATGAAATAAATGGGTGCCCAGCAATATTAGAAAATGGACAAACAAGTATTCAACCGGCCGGATGAACCATGGCTTTCTGGCATTAAAAGTGTAATATTTATGAGTTAATTTAATCATAGAAGAAACTATTGAGTAGGTGACTGAGTAAAATGATGACTGTGTATTATGCTTTTGCCACGCAGCTGGATAAACATATTCAACGGCAGACCTTGGCAAGAACTGCAAAGATGCTCTTGACAATGGCATGAATAAATATTAGGTGCTGCCTCACATTCACTGCATTTGAGATCTTGAGCAAAGCCAGATGAGTTTTAGCAGGGAAATGTAGAAGAAGCCACACATGCACGCTGGGATTATGTAAACATTGGAGTCTTTCTCTGCTGCATGGGAATGGCTCTAACATTCATTTTCGTCTACATCACTGACAGATTTTTTTTTTCTTATTATCTTTGCAGTTCTACAAGTGTACTTTAGCATTAAGACCCAGCTTTGGGGAAGCTTATGGCAGATTTTTCAACAACATACATGTGGGGAGAAAAGAAATACTTTGCCTAGGTTACCCAGAGCTGACCAAAAAAGATTTTATTTTGTAGTGACCCAACTCAACCTATATAGAACAGTAAACTGGAAAAATTCCTTTAGATTCCTTCTTGAGTTTCTTTAGAATATATGGCTTCTGATTCCAAGAAGGACCATATTCTGAAAAGATTTTGAAGAGAGGAGATCGGTAACATTAACAGTCAATTGAAGAAGCATTTACATCCGGTGCAAAAAGAACCAGTGTGTAAGAGAGTGTTATGGAAATATGTCATCGTGAGTTTTTCCCTGTACAATTGTCATTTTACCAATAAAGGAAAGATCTTTTTCCCCAGATTTATTGAGATATAATTGATATATAACGTTGTATAGGTTTAAGGGCGTATGACATATTTGTTTGAGATATTTATACTGGGAAATCACTACCATCGTGGCATCAGTGAACACCTCTATCACTTCACGCGATTGCCATTTCTTTTTTTGTGGCAACAGCCTGTAAGGTCTACTCTCTAAGTAGCCTTCAGGTATATAATACGGTGTGGTTAACTATAATCACCAGGCTGAACATTAGATCCGTCCAAGCTTAGTCATCTTATAACTGCAAGTTTGTACCCTTTGACCAACATCTTTCCATTCCCCATGCACCAGCCCCTGGTAACTACCATTCTACTCCCTGTGTCTGTAAGTTTGACTTTTTTTTTTTTTTGAAGATTCTGCATTTGAGGGATACCATGCAGGATTTGTCTTTCTCTGTTTGATGTATCTCACTGAGCATAATGCCTTCAAGGTGCATCCATGTTTTTTGCAAAGGCAGGATTTCCTTCTTTCTCTTAGCTGAATGGTATTCCATTGTATACAGTATATACATATACCGCATCTTTATCCATTCATCCTTTGATGGACACTTGGAGTGTTTCCATGAGTTGGCTATAGTGAATAATGCTGCAGTGAACATGGGAGTGCAGGTATCTCTTCGAGACCCTATTTTCATTTCCTTTGAATATATACCCTGAAGGGAGATTGCTGATCATATGCAGTTCTATTTTTAATTTTTTAAGAAACCTCTATATTGTTTTCCATAGTGGCTGTATTCATTTACATTCCCACCAACAGTGCACAGAGGTTCCCTTTTTTCCACATTCTCACCAACACTTGTTATTTCTTGTCTTTTTGATGATTGCCACCTAAAGGTGAGAGGTGATAGCTCCTTGTAGTTTTGATTTGTATTTTCCTGATGATTAGTGCTATTGAGCGTCTTTTCCTGTACCTGTTGGCTATTTGTATATCTTCTTTGGAAAATATCTATTCAGTTCCTTTGCCCATTTGAAATTGGGTTTTGCTATTGAATTGCATGAGTTCTTTATGTATTTTGGATTTTAATCACTTACCAGATATATGATTTGCAAATATTTTCTCCCATTTCATAGGTTGCCTTCTTATTTTGTTGGTTGTTTCTCTTTCTGTGCAGAAACTTTTTAGTTTAATGAGTCCCACTATTAATTTTTGCATTTGTTGCTTGTACTTTTGGTGTCATATTCAAAAAATTATTGCCATGACCAGTGTCAAGGAGATTTCCCCCATGCTTTCCTCTAGGAATTTTATGGTTTCCATTCTTCTGTTTAAGTCCTTAACTCATTTTGAATTAATCTTTGTGTATGGTATAAGATAGGGGCCCAATTTCATTCTGTTGCATGTGATTATCTTAGTTTTCCCAGCACCACTTATTAAAGAGACTATCTTTCTGTATTGAGTATTGTTGGCTCCCTTGTCAAATATTAGTCAACTCTACATGCAAGGGGTTATTTCTGACTCTCTATTCTATTCTATTCCATTGGTCTATGTGTCTGTTTTCATGCAAGCACCATACTGTTTTGATTCCTATAGTTTTGTAATCTTGTTTGAAATCAGGAAGGGTGATGCCTTCAGCTTTGTTCTTCATTCTCAACATTACTTTGGCTATTCAGGATCTTTTATGGTTCCACATGAACTTTAGGATTTTTTTTTTATTTCTTGAAAAATGCCAATAGAATTTTGATAGGGTTTGCATTGGATTTATAGATGGCTCTGGGTAGTATGAACTTTGTCTCTTACAGGCAGCATATAGTTTGGTGTTTTTTGTTTTTTTTTTTTAATTCACCCAGAAACTCTATGCCTTTTGATTGGAAAATTTAATCCATTCATGTTAGAGTATTTACTGATAGGTAAGGACTTACTATTGCTATCTTATTGTTTTCTGGCTGCTTTGTAGTCCCACTGTTCCTTTCTACCCCTCTTGCTGCCTTTCCTTGTGAACTGATGGCTTTCCACGGTGGACTGCTTTGATTCCCTTCTCTTTATCTTTTTGTGAATGTACTGGAGGTTTTTGCTTTCTGGTTATCTTGAGGCTTACATAAAACATCTTATAGATGTAACGATCTATTTTATATTAACAACCAAATTTGGATTACATGCAAAAACTACCCTTTTACTCCTCCCTTTTATGTTTCTGATATCACAACTTACCTCTTTTAATATTGTGTATTCAATGCCAAATTATTGTAGCTATAGTTATTTTTAACACTCTTGTCCTTTAAGACAATTTCTTACTAAGGTTTTTGCTTTTGATTTTCTGGAGCACACACACTGTCTCTAGAACAACAATAGAAGAACTTCGGTCTCTGGGCCATGTTGTTTGTGCCACAGACTTCAGCTTAAACCTATGAATGCCCTTCACATTCCTTTTACTGTCCTTTTATTGTTTGAGTCGACGTAGCATTAAAATATGAGAACAGAATGCATCCAAAAGGTTAACAGAGCCGACAGGGGAAAAACACCTATGTAGGTGTGGGTATTCTGGATTCTAGTCTTAGTTGATGTGTAACCCTGCGCAAGTCACTTTGCCTCTCTGTACCTCAGTTTTCAATCCATAAAATTATAGGAGTGCCTGGGGGGCTCAGACAGTTAAGCATCCAACTTCAGCTCAGGTCATGGTCTCACAGTTCCTGAGTTCAAGCCCCGCATCAGGCTCTGAGCTGACAGCTCAGAGCCTGAAGCCTGCATCGGATTCTGTCTCCCTCTCTCTCTGCCCCTCCCCAGCTTGCAATCTGTCTGTCTGTCTCTCTCAAAAATAAATACGCATCAATCCATAAAATTGTAGGAATATTTTTTTCCCAGCTTTGAGTGTGATTAAGTAGATCATCTAAAGCATTACTTGTTTTTGTTATTAAACCACAATGCATTTGGTTGAAACTGTCCTGTTCCAGAAAAGATCTCAGTTGCACTCAGAGAAGTTAAAACGCAAATTTCAGACTACCATGGCTACAACTTATCCTTCCCAATATAACCAAGTGAAATATGGTGACCCTCAAGCTTAATTTTTCCTTATTTTCTTTTGAAGAAACTTCTAAAAAATCTTATTTTTAAGAGGAGACCCAGGGACACCTGGGTGACTCGGTCAGTTAAGCATCTGACTTTGGCACAGGTCATGATCTAACAGTTCATGAGTTCGAGCCCCGTGTCGGTTGAGGTGGAGCCCCACTTTGGGTGAGGTCGAACCCTGCTTCTCTCTCTCTCCCTCTATTTCTCTGCTCCTCGTGGGATTCTCTCTCTCTCCTCTCTCTATCTGCCCCTCCCTCCCTTGTGTCTTCTAAATAAATAAATAAATAAATAAATAAATAAATAAATGGAAATCCAGCTCATCTCCCAACTACTTTGTCTTCCTGGTGACATTCTTAATTGGACTCATTCCACTTTGACATGCATTTAACAAATAAGTGACCAGAGTGCTTGACCCATGCAGTGTAGCTAGAAGTAGCAAGAGGGGGGTTTGGAGGTAAAATTGCCAAAAGTTGGTGATGGGTTGGGTTTGGGAAAGTGAGAGAGAAGGAAGTATCAAAGATAACTCCCAGACTTATACAGAAGTTGAGAGAAGAAACATTTATAGGAATAACAAAGAATTCAGTTTGGGATATATTAAATCCAGGGAAAGATCATAAGCGCAGCTATGATGGTAAAAGAGCACTGAGCTTAAAAGTTTATTTATTATTTCATTTTATTTTTTTAAAGTAGGCTCCACACCCAACATGGGGCTTGAACACACGACCCCAAGATCAAAAGTCACATGTTCTATAGATTGAGCCAACCAGGCACCCAAAAGAATACTGAGCAGAACTTCGATTAAGGTGCTGGCTCTGCTCCAGTATGTATGACTGTGGGAACAAAGACTTATTCTTCCTGAGTTTTGGTGTCCTTATCTTTAAAATGGAGATATTAATATCCTTGTCATCTCTTGTTGGGAAGGTAAAAATGACAAGTAATCTTAAGTAATCTTTACACTCAGTGTGGGGCTTGAACTCATGACCCGAGATTAAGAGTTGCACATTCCAGTGACTGACCCAGCCAGACACCCCAACAAGTTTTTGAAGGCACTTTATATGGAATCATCCTACTTCTTATTACTACACAGACATAAGAAATAACAGAAAAAAAAATACATTGGAACTTTTTGTCCTGGAAACATCCCCACTAAGTAACAGATATCCTTCTCTTCTTGTCTTTTCACTAGTTCACCTTGTGTCTTTCACCCAGTTGCCTGGGAGGCTCTCTCTTTCTCTTCTGTATCTTCAGGAGGACGCCTACACCCATGACCTCATCTTGAAGGGCACAGAGAGTTAATGTGGAGAAGAATCTCTTGAGATTCATGGTTCATTAGGGGCAGGAATCATGGCTTTGGAATGTTATGGGATTCCAATGAATATTAATTGATTGGGCTTTAGCATTACCATTTTCCCACTAGGTTTTAAATTGGTGGGAAGAAGGAGAGATTTTAGTCAGTTGGGAGAAAACATCTCCATGTATGTTCATGTTGGTTTGGGAACATCCATTAACCCCACAAAGTCAAGCCTCAGCTCATGCTGAGAACCCAAGGAGGGATAAGGGCCATGGAACATGAGGGAGGAGCTAATTTTTCCTCTACTTATGTTTCACCAGGGTGAACTCCTTGATCCCTCCCTACAAAGATGGACTGAAAACCTGTGTGTGATGAACATATTCTGACCACTCCAAACCCAAGCAGGGAATCTCACTGCCCACAGCAGTGGGGTAGCCCTGGATGTAGCAGAGATTCCAGGAGAGGGCAGATGTAAGAGGCAAAGAAGGCTCATTCTCAAAGGGCAGATAGATTCTGCTTGTGAAATATGGGCTTCATAAAATGTGAACATTTATTAAACCTCAACATTGGGGCAAAGAGTACAGAAATATCTGAACTGTGCCTCAGTTTCATAACCTTTCTGGGTGGGTGGGGAGAACTAGTAAATGAAAGACTGGGTACTAGATAATGTCTCTGTGCTGGGAAGCAAGTTTTGCTGTGTTGTTGTCTTTGCCTCTTACGTGTATTTTTTGAATCTCTGTTTCCTGCCTGAGAATTTCCAAGTGCAACAACAAAAAAGTGAAAACATAGCTCAAACTATCCCCCCACTTTCCAAGATTGGATGCTATTTCTGCATTAACATTTTTTTCCAGCTGGGCTCTATGTTGAATATCTGAACACAAACTTCCTATTTATTGGAGCTATTACTGGATATTATTGTTCTATTCTTTGATTAGTGTCTCTAGTATATTTGTCATGATGTCTTAACATATTCAAATAACGGGTCAGTCATTAGCAAATTTTCAGGGCTGTGTAAGGAATCACTGTAAACAGATGTGACGCTATGCTTCCCAGTGTATGCATGTTGACATGCATATACGTCACTCCAAAGAGAGGCACCACTCGTCATTTGGTATATGTAAGGTATTTAGGACGGTAGCGGCATCATGGTTAAGTCCTATGTAAGTCTTGGCCACTGCTGCTTCTATTGCTACCATTACTACACTCTTACTCTTGGAAAGGCTAAGTGTTATCCTGCGACCAGGGGTCAGTTGGACTGGTTTCATGAGATTACCAACCCCTGGTGTGGACCTAACCCATGTGCAGATTTGACTTTTGCTTCTCATCTATGAGTGGCCCTTTGACCCTTCAGAAGACCATCTTTCTAGGTCCACATTTTTGCCATTGGCTGCCTCTTGGGAACTGTCAGAGTGTCACAGGGAAGCTTTGGGATGTAGCGTGCATGGGGGCCATCACTCTAAGGCAGTGCTTCTCAAATTATGTATGGTGAAAGGTAAGTGTTGTTGTTGTTTTTAAATTTCCAATCTGCCACAGCCTGATATTTTTTAAGGTGCAATAAAAATAAGTTAAAATGGAATATAAAACCAATATACACAAAATTCAAGTCCCATTTTTTATTAGATTCAACAGACGTAACCTCCTCCTGCCAAATGTCTCTCCACATTTGAAATGCTTTCTCTCGATGCTGTGTTTGTCTCATCTCTGAACAGTAACCAAGATTACAATAGCGGGCCTCGTTTTCAACAGCAATATCTTAAAGGACAGTGAGGAACCCCAAAGGCCTGTCATTTTGTGGAGGTCAGAGGCCTCTCACCACAGTCGAGGACGCTGGCGGTCACCAGGCCTCAGGCCTCAGCTTCCCCGGTGTGAAGCTGGTGTGCAGAAGGTGCCTGAGAGGCCATGAAGGAAAACTGTGTTCTCCTGGGTGCTGGCCATTCTCTCAGCTGGGAATTTATGCACAGTGAAGCAGTAGGTTGTTGAGTGCAGATGCACAGGTGTGGAAACAGTTTGTGATAGGCAGGTTTATGGCATATAAACACATTGTATGATATACTGTAATCAACTATATAAACAACTTTAAAATTGTCTCTACTTCATATTTCCAGCATTTGGTTTTGTTAATCATATGTCTTCCTGACAGCAATTAAATAACCTTGAGAGAAAACGTGCACCTGCTGTCTCCCCTGGGGAAGCTACATCTCTTTTGTGAATGACATAAGTTCTCTATAAAGCATAACTGAAGATCGAATTGAATTTGGAGATATGTCTCCTTTCTCTCTTGTTTTATCTCTAGTTGAGTTGGAGGGCATGGTTTAAGAGAGCTGATCTTTTTCTGGATCCCTGTTCTAAGATTCTACTTAAACCAAAACATTTCATTGAGGGGCTAATTGGAGACAAGATCTAAATGAGGTTGAGGTGGGTATGGCAGAGAGGAGGTCCCATGGTCGCCTCCTTGGCCTTCACTCCCAACCTCTCTTCCTCAAGGCTCCCGGTTCTTCTGGATTTCCTTCTATGAACACTATACTGGTCCTGTTTTCCTTCAAACAAAACAACATAACAAAGCATTTGTTTTGCTTGGGTCAGGTTCCACACAGGGTCCATTCATTAGGATTGTTGAATTAAGTATCTCCTAATTGAGGGCTGCAATTGAGCCTGGGTGGCTCAGTTGCTTAAGCATCTGACTCTTGATTTTGGTCAGAAGATTGGGCCCTGTGTAAGGTTTTGTGCTGCATGTGCAACCTGCTTAAAATTCTCCCCCTCCCTCCCCAACTCGTGTGTACTCTCTGTCTTGCTCTTACAAAATTTTTTTATTTTACCCTCTTGTACTGCTGGTGGGAATGCAAACTGGTGTACCCACTCTGGAGAACAGTATGAAGGTTCCTCAAAAAACTAAAAATAGAACAGCTTGAAATCCAGTAATTGCACTGTTACTATTTACCCAAAGGATGCAAAAGTAGAGATTCATAGGGGTACAGGCACCCCAATGTTTATAGCAACATTGTCAATAATAGCCCAACTATGGAGAGAACCCAAATGTCCAATGACTAAGAGATAAACAAATTGCGAGACACACACACACACACACACACACACACACACAGTGGAATATTACTCAGCTGTCAAAAAGAACAAAATCTTGCCATTTACAATGATGTGGATGGTGCTAGAGTGCATTATGCTAAGCGAAATAAGTTGGTCACAGAAAGACAAATACCCTATAACTTCACTCTTATGTGGAATTTAAGAAACAAAACAGATGAACATATAGGAAGATGGGGAGAGATGAGAGGGAACAAACCACAAGGGACTCTGAATGATAGAAAACAAAGTGAAGGTTTCTGGAGGGGAGGCCGGTGGGGGGATGGGCTAGATAGTTGAAGGGCATTAAGGAGGACCCTTGTTAATGATGAGCACTGGGTGTTGCATGTAAGTGACAAATCACTGAATTCTACTTCTGAAACCAATGTTGCACTGTATGTTAACTAACTAAAATTTAAATTAAAAAAGAAAGAAAAAAGAAGAGAAAATTAAAAAAAAAGTCTCTCTGAGTTTTTTGACAGGTATCAGGGCTCCGGGGAGGAGGTCATGGGGCCGGGTGGGCACTGACTGGGAGCTCAGTGCAGCCGCGCTGCTGTGCCCTGAACTGGCTGAATCTTGACTCTGGATTTGTTCTGCGAAGCAAAGTTTGGGGAGTTAGTACCCTGGGGGTGTGTTCTCGAAGCTGGCCTGGAGCAACAAGTGGTCCTGGTGGCACCAGATGGGGGAACAGCAGCCCCAGTACCAGCTCCTCAGGACAGACAACTACCAGCCCAGCTGTAGCCACGTGGACTTGGGACCACCATTCCCTGCACACCTCTTCCACCCTGATGAGTGGGCTGACTTGTCCAAGCCATGTGGCCAGTAGGAAGTCCTGACCATGCAGCATCACAAAGGTTTCACAAACCGGCCAAGTCCTGTGTCTTGCAGCTGGAGCTCCCAGGATCTGGAACCCCATCCCCATCGTATTCTGCTGAGTTGATGAATTGGGAACAGATGTCCAGAAGAGGAACATAAACCGTGGAGTCTTTCACTCACTCTCAGAATGGTTCCACCCCCTCTATCTATTTTGTAAGAAAAATGGCTTCAGAACACAGCATTTTGTCAGTGTGAAAAAGATGCCAGAGCTATTTGACCTTATTTTTAACCTGTTGGTCTGATGGAGAATGAGAATACCCTAATACTTATTGCAACTCTACAAATTTTCTTTCTTGGCTCTTCGATGATAGTCCTGTCAAGGATGAAGGTAAATGATCCATGGGGTTGGAAATGCTCCTGTCACCATGGATGTTACTACAACTGTCAGGACAAATTCAAGCCAGGAAGGTTACTAGATCACAAATGGGAGATGCGCACCACCATCCACAAGGCATCCTGGAATTATCATCATGACGGGCTCATGTCTTTGTATTACAAGTGAATTGGAAACCATTTCAGCACTGGTTTAGACAGTAGGTTTGGGAAGCAACTATCTTCTCAATGATGAACCAGCTAAAGGTGGACTGATCGTTCCAATCTTTCAAGAAAGGCTTCTTGCGGCAATATTCATTTATTAGCCATCAAAGGGGAGGCTATTTATGCATCTAAACCCTGGAGGGTGCAATCAGAAAAGAACACAGTATACCTTAAAAGGATCATCTATATATTCCATTTTACTGCACTGGTCAAAAAATGGAGTCTGAAAGCTTCAATCCCTCAAGTAATCAAGATAGATTACAAAGTTAAGGGTGTTGGGAATCCAAGAAGATCTGGAGTGGTCCACAGATCGTATAAAGTTTTCCTCATTTTTCTGACCTCACCATCTGCTCTCCCAGTTGAGTTTGAAGCTGATTATTGGAGTTCAAGAGGGAATGGACACTGCCTGCTGTTTGCTGCTTTGATTTTCCTTGTGTAGCACCATAATTGTAATAAGCTAACTTTTCTTCCCTCTCCAGAGATGGCTTTTCCAACACATTGTAATCAAAGGAACTGAAAGCATTAGATTGATGTCTCAATGGACCAAGTATCTGAGCTCCTCACTCTGGGTGGCAAAAGAAAGGACTGAACAGTTAAGCTCTGAGTTTATCCATTCCTACTTCTGGAAATTATCTGAATGGAAACTGCTCTCTATTTTCTTGCTTACTTGATGACTTTAGTTAAAGAATAAGCCAAGTCACCCTGTTGCCTATGAGAGGGGACAGAAAGAGTTTGGAAAGCTCCACCATATGCTATTTATTTAGCATCAACTGTCACCAAACTCTTTTCCCCTCATCCCAAGTGTGGAATAGCCTGGAGGGGAAGAAAAAGGCTTCTAGGCTGCTTATGTTCGATCTTTAGAAGTTTCTAAAGAAAACTAGTCGCTCTGAATTTCAGTCTGTTTACAGGGATACTATTTTAAAAACTGGATGTGATTCTTTCCTGACCTTTAACATATGATCAAATAAATAAATTTGCATGTCAAAAATTTATATATTTCCCAGTCATCTCTTCTCTTTTTTTTTCCTTGCAGTTTTTGTTCTTGTTGAAGAAATTGGCTGTTTGTCTTGGAGTTTCCAACAGTTTGGATTTTGTTGACTGTGTCCCTATTTATTGTGTTATTCTGTCATTGTAAGCTCTAAATTGGCAATTAGATCTAGAGGCTTGATAAAATTCAGATTCAATTATTTTGTCAAGAATATTTCATATGCAGTGTTTTGTACTTCAATTAGGAGGTACATATCTGATTGTCTCTTTTTGGTGATCTGAGCAGCCATTGGTGGTCATTGCTCAGATCCACTAATTCATTAGGAGGTCACAAAATGGTGATATCCTGATTCTATTCGTCCTTATTCATTTATTGGCTGAAAACATTCTATGAAGAGAAAATTCTCCTTGACTCTCTGGTTACTATGAGACTAGGTGTTTTTTGGTTTTGTTTTGTTTTGTTTTGTTTTGTTTTGTTTTGTTTTGTTTTTTAGCACAATGAATTGGTTCCCTAGTATCCTCTAATGGTGAATCTAACTTTTTTTGTATCACACTAAACTTACAAATTTGAATATACTTGATATGTTTTAATCCATTGCATTTATCAGCATACTGATGCTCAAATCTTTGGCCAGTTGGGTCCTCTTTAAGCTGATTCCCAAACCCTCTGGATAGAACCCCAGTAGCTTTTCATAGCTTTCTACTTATCTGATATGACAAGATATTCCAGACTCTTTTCATGAGCTTCCTGCCTCAGGCCTGGAATCAGCCATCTTTCCAAGTGGCTTGGTTCCTTTTGGTGGGGAATAGTGTTTAGAGACACAATTAAGGTTCCAGGGGTGCTATTCTACTGGATTGGCCATTGTTTACAGATGTTTCCAGTGGACAGAACTAGAAAATGAGTATTTTTTAAATGCAAAACACAGAATGAATCCAAATTGCTACCTCAGACTTATTTGCAGGATTTTTATTTAATCTCACTGATCTTACATTTGTGTCTGCTCTCACCCAAGCTGAAAGTCCTGGTTCCCAATGACACCCATATATATACATTTTTGCTTTATCTCACACTGCAAACATAATAGTTTCAGAACACCAATAACGATACCACCACAATACGATTACTGAATCAACAGTGAATCTGGGTGAATTACTCTACAACCTAGCATGGAGATAACTGTAAATTACAACTTAAAAGTAATGACATAAAATGATTGACACATTTGATTATATGGAAACGAGTGCTTTACATTTAATCCACATGAGTTATATCAGGCCCATTTTGCAGATGAGAAAACTGAAACTCAGAGAAATTAAATATCTTACCAAAGTTTACAGTTATCAAATGGCAGAGATGGGATTAGAACGTAAAGAGATTCTAACTCATTGCACTCTGAGCCACCTAGTTCTGTTCACTGTAAACACATTCAGAAAATCCAGAAATAAACACTTCCCAAACCCTACTCATAACTGGGAAATGGGAAATAAAATCTTATTAATACTGCTAGGCTATTATTATTGTTGTTATTATTATTATTAGTTTGATAAAAAATTCAATTTTGAGTTGCAGAAGAGCTTTAAAAGGCACAAGAGTCTTGGGGGAGCACCTGAATGGCTCCATTGGTTAAGCATCTGACTTTTGATTTTGGCTCAGGTCATGATCTCACCGTTTGTGGGATCAAGCCCACAGTAGGCTCTGGGATGACAGTGCACAGCCTGCTTGGGATTCTCTCTCTCCCTCTCTATCTGTCCCTCCCCAGCTCGCTCTCTCTCTCTCTCTCTCTCTCTCTCTCTCTCTCTCAAAATAACAAATAAACATTTAAAAAAGACACATGATTCTTGGGAAAGAGACTTCAGGGCATTTTAAGTATAACACATAAATATAGTATGACACTGAACATGGAAATTTACATCTTTTAGTTTTTATTCTTGGTCAGGACTCTGTTACATTATGGCGGCATATTCTTCGTCATATCTTTGTACCATGAAACATCATCTCAACCTTCAGAATTCTGCTTTAAATATAAGAAAACTGAAAGATCTTCAGATCTTTTACTTTATTATCAGCAAAGACAGTGGCTTGGCCAATTCTTTTAATGGGAGCAGTTCAAACTGTTTGTTGGGTTTATAAAGATAGAAGGTGTCAACTGATCAGAAGTTTAACTTCTTGGTTGGTACTTGGTATTTGTGCAAGCTAAGCAATTAGTTGCAAACCATTATTCCTGTCCTTTCCAGCTTTTAATTTGTTCACATTTTAATTATTCATTTCTTTCCATTGTGCTCATAACTAGTCAACAAATACTGAATTTCTGTTTCTTAAAAGAAAACTTTTATCTTTTTATTTTTTTAAGTTTATTTATTTTGAGAGAGAGAGAGAGAGAGAGAGAGAGAGTGTGTGTGTGTGTGTGTGTGTGTGCTGTGTGTGTGCACGAGTGGGGGAAGGGCAGCAAAAGAGGGAGGGAGAGAGTCCCAAACCACTGTCAGCACAGAGCCTGACATGGGGCTCATCTCACAAAGAGTGAGATCATGACCTGAGCCGAGGTCAAGAGTTGGACACTTAAGTGACTGAGCCACCCAGGTGCCCCTATTCAAAAAAACTTTTAAAGCCAATTATGGTTTTTCTCCATCAGGAGCCTAGCTGTTTGTAGGGGTTTGCGAGAGCAACAAAATTCTTCCATTCATTTCACAAAGATGTACTAAGCATTGACCTAATGTGCCAGGCATTGTTCTAGGTGTTGAAGATACAGGGAGGATAACGTAGACAAGTTTCCACTCTCAAGGATCTTACCTTCTATAGGAGGAGACAGAGGAAAGACAATGAACAAATAAAAGTCAGATAATGTCAGAGAGTGACTTTTTCTATGAAGAAACGTTAAACACAGTGATGTGATAGGGACTGGGGCATGTCCTCAGCTTGGATGGTTGGAGAAGTCCCTGTCTAAGATTTGAGCCACATGAAGACCCAGGCAGAGAGATGTCAGGCAGAAGAAACAAGTGCAAAGGCCCTGAGGCAGGAGTATACTTGGTGTGTCTGAAGAAGAAAGAAACACAAGAGCTGGAGTGAACTGGAAAAGGAAGAACACAGAGCTGGAGGGAAGTGAACTGCACTGAATGATGACTGACCTCTGAGTATTTAAGAATTTGCTTATTTATTAGTTTGTGCATCTATACTCCATCTTGGTCTGGAAAGGATTTAGAATAGCTATTTGAATGTTGTTCTTCCTTAGAGTGCCTCTAGACTTAAGAAATATAAAAATGAGTCCTTTAGCAGGGAAAGTCCAACAGATAGAGCTGTGTTTGGGCATAAGCCCCATCGATGCAGGGTGTTTCCTTTTTTTCTTAAAAGCTCACATACCTGGAAATGTCATTTAAAAAATTATTTTCAAAGAAAATTGTCACACTGAATTTAATTTCAGACCAACAGACCCGTTATATTCTCTAATTAATCATGGCACATGCTATTTACCAAACTCCTGTAAAAACAAATTTCTTTTGTACACATTACAAAGAAATGTTACATAAAATTAAGCACCAAGTAATGACTTTAATTTGCGGTTAGTTAATAATACACAGATGATCACGCGGCTGTAAAGGAAGCCGCTTGGGACATTAACAGATATGCTGGCACAGAGGAATTAGAAACAGGCAGACTGTGAGCTCTGGGTGGGAAATAAAGAGGACTCAAGAGTAAATGGACATTAGATGTTTCGACTTCCAGTAACAGAAACAGACCTGCTGAAGGCCTTTCCCAGGGAAGCCTGTCTAAGTGACTTTTAAGTTTCTTCATGGGTTTCTAAATTTATTTTTACCTCTTGCCCAGCAAAAAGGTTTTAGAAAATTTAATGGAATTTTCATTTAACACGAGCTTGGCTGAATGACCTTAACTAAAAAGTTGTATGTGTGTGTGTTTTTCAGCTTTGTAAGAAATTTTAATTGTTTCAAGTTCTATAAGCCGCCTTACTAGACTAATTTCTTGGCACTTAATGATTCCAAGCTAAGGAAGCCCGGTGGCTCAGTCGATTAAGGGTCTGACTTTGGCTCAAGTCATGGTCTCACAGCTCATGAGTTCAAGTCCCACATCGGGCTCTGTGCTGACAGCTCAGAGCCTGAAGCCTGCCTCGGATTCTGTGTCTCCCTCTCTGCCCCCCACCCTCTCTCTTTCAAAAATAAATAAACATTTAAAAAAAGTTTAAAAAAATGATTCCAAGCTAAGATGCTCAACTTTACATTTTTAGAAATAAATATAAAATAAAGTCTTACTATCTGAAGTAAATCAATGTTACATTTCTCTGAGGTCTACAGGCTACATAAGTAATCACACAAACAGACACACAACAACGAAAGTTCTCTATTTCATGTCATAGCAGATGGGATGGAAAACCAGCCTGCCCAGAGGATCTGTGATTAAAATTTGTTTAAACCTTGGGGCACCTGGGTGGCTCAGTCAGTTAAGCATCTGACTCTTGGTTTCAGCTCAGGTTTGTGAGTTTGAGCCCCCACCAGGCTCTGCACTGACAGCATGAAGACTGCTTAGGATTCTCTCTCTCTCTCTCTCTCTCTCTCTCTCTCTCTCTCTCTCTCCGCACAACCCCCGCCTCAAAAATAAATAAGCATTTAAAAATTTTTGTTTAAACCTCTAGAAAGGAGGAATGGAAAGTTGTCAGAGGACTGAAAATGGCTCACCTCCTTCCTGCAGAACAACTTTTCTGATATTTTCTCAGTTTCACTGCTCCCACCTAAGAGCGATCTGAAAGGGGTTTGCACAATGAAAGATTCATGATGTCAAGAATCCTCTTGGGGCGCCTGGGTGGCGCAGTCGGTTAAGCGTCCGACTTCAGCCAGGTCACGATCTCGCGGTCCGGGAGTTCGAGCCCCGCGTCGGGCTCTGGGCTGATGGCTCAGAGCCTGGAGCCTGTTTCTGATTCTGTTTCCCTCTCTCTCTGCCCCTCCCCCGTTCATGCTCTGTCTCTCTCTGTTCCAAAAATAAAATAAACGTTGAAAAAAAAAAAAGAATCCTCTCAAGAGAGGGGTTCACTGTCTGGAGAAGCATTGAGAGACTCCTAAAGCCATTCAGGGTTCTCACCAACTCACAGTGTGACTCTTACCTTGTCACTTCATCTGTGCGTGTGCTTCCTTTGCTTTGTATGTGAAATGGGTATCAACTGACTATTTATTTCACGGTGTGGTTTCAGCTTTCTAAACAGGTGACAAACATCCCTGTCATCTAGGTTGGAGATTATAGTGGCCCCACATTGCTTCTCTCAGTCCTATAGCTGCTGCCTATTCACCCAAGGACTCCGGGTGAAGGATTCTTATTCTTACTGATTATGGAGCAGGATGGGAAGGAGGAGGTCTGTATGACTTGATGCAGAATTAAGGTTCACCATCGTCCTCGCCAGGCTTTGGGGCAATGAGATAATGCAGGCACACATCCCATTACGAAACTAATGATGAGCTGAAAATAAAAAGGAAATTTAGAGAAGGGAAGCCTCAGAAAGGGATTAATCAACAACTCCAAGGCAGTATCCTGCTGTGCGCATGTTTTCTGCAAATATTGACTCTGAAGGATTAAACACGTGCCTAACCACTATGTCACTGTCCCTGTGAAAGAGAGTTTCCATTTGACTATCTCAGACCAAAGGCAATGCAGAACAATAGAGGCAAGGGCCCCTCCCCGCTCCAAGGATAGTGCCTTAACTCCCCTGCAGGGAGGGGCCAGTGGGGGTAGTTGTTTGTGTGTTTGTGTGTTGTTTGTGTGTGTTGAACTTCTGCTCCATCACCAGTGGTAGGAGCAGGGTGTATCACAAACATGCTACAAATATACATCCACACACACCTCATCGGAGCTGGAAGAAGAAAAGGGTGTAAAGAAGGGATTTTTCTTCTTCCTTTGCATTTGCAAAGTCATCCCATACTTCACCGGAAGTAGTCTAGGACATGGAAGGAAGTCTGTTTGGACTTTAGGAGAGTTGGAAATGGGAGTGAGATTGGGAGAAAGGAAGTACACAGAAGGTTCTGGTGCCTAGGCAATTCAAACAGTATGGAATACAAGTCAGAGAAGAAGGGAATGATTTCTTTAAAGACGAGGCTGCATTGGTTCTGGAAACCAGGGTCTCTCACTGGGCAAGTCGTGATTGTTTCAAACAAGATCATCTGGGAGCTGACCGAGAAGCCAAGTCGCAAAGCTTTGATGTGAAATGTTTGTACAATGTGAGACATGTATTCTTTCACATAAACTTCTTAGAGCAGACTGTCTCAGGCTTGACTATGTCCTGATAGCATGTTTATTGATCCTATAATTTGGATTTGATGTGTCGTGGATTAGATGATGGTTCAGCAAATATTCACAGCCACCTCCAACCACTGCCCCTCCATGCCTTCCTGGGAGAGTGCACTTTCCTACTCCACTGATGTTGGGTGTGGCCACGTGACTTGTTTTGCCCAGTGGAATATTATTAGCAGACATGACACAAGCAGAGATGGAAAATATACTTGTGCGTCTGGGCTGGCCCTTCTCGGGCTGCTGCCCCAAGAAGAAAATACCAAGCCTGGCCTGGTGGTCTAAAGAGGATGAAAAAAACATGTAGAGATGATCTGGATGCAATCTGTGGCTTGAAATCAAGGCCAGCTGAAGCGAGCTTGGATCAGCCAAATCCAAACGTAAGAGGGAAAATAAATGATAGCTTTCACGTCACTGAGATTGGGACTGGTTTGTGGCATAACATTACTGCGGCTGTAGCTACCTGATAGAAGCAGAACTGCTGACTGAGCACATCAAAAAGGCAAGGAACGTGTGTTGTATAGTGTTTATAGGGCACAGTGAGTGAGCAGAGTGGTGGAGTCCCCGGTAGGTGTGAGTAGAGCTGTGAATGGTGGGGGCTACCATGTAGGGCATGATGCTCTTGCTGAACACAGATCAGGGTCAGAATTTGGCTGTCACTCTCTCTGGCGGCACCGGAGGTACTAAAACTGCTCTTGTAGCCCTGGAGTGGGTCCCTGAAGGATAACGTTATTCCCGGCAGAAATCGAGAGAATTTGGTGCTGATTTGGTCCGTAGCTGCTCACAGTATGAACAGAAGCCACCAGGGCTGTCCACTCAGCACTTCTTACCAACCACAAAAGAAAATGTTTCTCGTTTTTAAAACAAAGGTGGAAGAAGGGCGTTTCTCGTGCAGGTTGCTGTCCTTTATAACATAAACTGCTCAGCCCAAGGGAATTGAAATGGGTAGAAGTATATGCAGTCGGATAATGAATGGAGTTTGGGCAAAAAACTGTAAAGGAAACGGCTTGATTTTATTTTCTATTCATATGAGGTTTGTTTTTACAGTGGTCAGTGGTGCTGTTCTCACTGACACTGAGCATTCGCGGAAAGAGAGCTGTCAGACCTCTGTGATACCCAAGTGGGTATAATAAGATTTAGTATTATTCATTTGCAAGATACAATTTTAATTAGATACCAGTTGTATGAATTTCGAGGACCACCACGTATTGGACAAAGGAAGTCGAGCTACCACATTTGCTGGCCCCCTGGTAGAAGTGAGGAGGCATTACTTTCGCCCTTAGGGAGAGTATGTTGGCCAGAATACTCACGGGTATACACCTTGGAAAAGGGAGAGAAGACTGAGTGCTGGACAATCCCGTCCTGCCACTTGTCGACGTGCCCCAGCCATTTGCATCTCTCTGGGATTCCTGATTGCTATGCTGGAAGTACCGTGAACTGGTAAACCCTCACTACCTGAGGTCCGGAGCTGGCCGTCAGTCCAGGACTCGTCAAGAGCAGCCGGAGGGCTCTGTCGGGCATGCCCCATGTTCCGTACAGACGGCTGAAACCATGAGTTTCTCTGATGCTCTGAGTGCTGCCGAGAAGGTGCTCTTTGCCATCTGTCTCAAATGTCTGCTGCAGAGCACACTGCTGGCAAAAGGGCTGCAGAGATGCTGGAGACTTCCAGTTGTGAAGCCTGATGCGCGGCCCAAGCCTGGGTTGAGAGTGGGAGATGGGTGGAGGGCGTGGCAGGGAAGCCAGGGGCGGGGGGACTCCTGCAAAGCGTAGCTCGAAGGCAGCCTGGCACCTCTTTCTTGACATCTACTGGCTCCTTATGCCCATTTGCACAGGTCTGCCCTTTTACTGGAGTCCACACAAGTGGCTGGGCCAGGGCTGTCGTGCAGAGTGCACATTCTGCACACCAAACACCTTTCTTTTTGAACACTTGGAATGGAAAAGTTTGACTGGATTTGAAATTCATTTTCGTTATCACAAGAAATTTCAACATCCACATTGGTCAAAGAAAATAAAAAAGAAGAGCTCTTAGATTCTTTAAAGATAATTTCGACTGCTGTAAATTTTTGAATGGCTGTAAAAAAGGGCTTTAAATTTTTTATCACCTACTTGTGTGAACAAAGTTTCTCATCAATGGTGACTATCAAGAATTTGAAGAGATCATTAAAAAGACTTGATCAGGACTTGCTTGTAGCCATTTCAAACATAAAACTTGGTATAAAACAGTTATGTGCATGGAGACAAGCTCGACTTTCTCATTAAAATTTTTGGAAAAGATTTTATTTTGAGCTTTTATATGAATTTAATCTTTAATATCCATCTCGAGTGCTCTGTATTTTATTTTTATTATCATAGGAATAAAATACTAAAAAAAATGCAATCGATGTTTTCATCCTGCCCGTATCTGTATCCTTAAGTCCCCCCCCCCCCATTTATTCCAGTGTAGCGTGCAAATATTATCATATCCTGTCTTGGCTTCAAGTAGACACCAGAACACTTGGATGTTAATGCTAGTTTTCTGCTCTCTTGGACCAAATCACATGAGCAACTTGGGCCTCAGTTCTCCTGTCTGTGAAATGACTGGATTGGATGAAATTATTTCTAAGGTTTACTCCAGTTGCCAAGCTATGTTGAACCATCTATTGACTTCTATGGTCATGACGAGGTTTTCTTTCTCATTAGGATTCATCTCAGTAACTGATCAGTGATTTTTGAATGACTTTAATACAAAATGGTCTTGCTACAAAACAAAGGGATTTATATGAATTACACAGATAATAGAATTGGGTACGACTTTGTGACCAAAACACTTACTAGCAAAGAAAGTTTAGCCAGAGCCAGTGCCTTGATTCCAAAAAACTCAAGGTGCTACATGACTGACACAAGCTTATTTCTCTAAGCTAAAATTCCTGCAAGCATTTACTTTGTTCCTGTAAGTTTACAAATGCAGACCAATTTGAAGGAAGCCATGATAGGATATAAGTTGAGAGGAGATGATGAGATGAGATGAGATGATGAGATGCTATGATGAGATGATATGAACACACGCTCCCTTCGTGTTCAGAAGGCACTGCTGATATGGGTTGTGCCCTGTCAATCACTTTTACATCTCAACACTGCTGCCCATTTACTTCGAAGCCATCTCCTTCCACCTTTAGAGACAACTATCTCAGACTGAGAGTGAGGCTAAAGATCTGATTGACAATCACTACCTTTTAATCAACATGTTTTGAGCCAGAATTCTACCTTACTTGCCTTCTCTTTCCCAACCCCCTGTCTCTTTATGAGCAGACACAGAATAATAATAATTAATAATAATAATAATAAAATAATAATAATAATAATAATAATAATAAATGAGCCAGACACATTTAGCATTCAAAAGCAGATCAAAACTCTACTGTAGACCTTCAAATCGACATAATTTAGGAAAGGTCTGAAAAAGTACATTGCTGGATATCAGAAAACTTTGAAGTATTAAAGTTTCCATTTCAAAGGAAAGGACTCACAATAACTGAGCATGTGTGATCTGATCAGACATGGACAGCTTTGGCACAGACCATCAAATATGTAAGTGCATGACTCTAAGTGCTTATAGGCACTCCTAACATTATAAATATGTGCAGCCTGGAGAAGTCTGAGTTAGACAAAAAGTAGTAAGCATGCATCATGATGCCTCATACTCCCCTCCAAGATGTGTAGCTGCTCTTTCAAGGAAGACTGAACATCAAAAGCTATGTGAAGAAATGATCTAACATTGCCAGCTCATTTGTCCTATGAATTAGTGTCAACATCACACAAAACAGGCACTATACAGTGGAAACAAGAGTTCAGGGTTTGGTCTTTGGGTGAAGAAGATAAAGCAAAAGTCAGGAGTCAGTGAGCTCTTAAAAACAATGGGGTCTCTTGGGTTCCAGCAGGAATTCAAGTTGCATAAATGGAGCATTTAGTAAAGATGAAAGACACCATAGAACACTGTCTGTAAAATTCAAGAGCCTATATTGTAAAGCCATAGGAAGGAAATACCATGTATTAAGCACATTTGTAGGGCACTGTGGTAGGTGCTTTCTCATCCCTTGAGCTAAGTATAACCATAGTACCCTTCCCTTTCTAATCTGTGAGGAAGCTAGGACTAATGTAAAGGTTACAAAATTTGAGGGGTGTCTGGGTGGCTCAGTTTGTTAAGCGTCCGACTTCAGCTCAAGTCATGATCTCACAATTCGTGGGTTCGGGCCCCGCATTGGCTCTGTGCTGACAGCTCAGAGCCTGGAGCCTGCTTCGGATTCTGTGTCTCCCTCTCTCTCTGCCCCTCCCCCACTCATGCTCTGTTTCTGTCTCAAAAATAAATAAACATAAAAATTTTTTTTAAAAAGAAAAGGTTACAAAGTTTGTTACAAAATTTGTTGTTGACTTTAAACATACATGTGATGGGTGTGTCCGTTTCTTGGCCTTATTGAGGGGGTGTTCTCCAACATTACGGTATCTTCCCTACTGGTTCCCTGGAAAACCACCATTGCAGCTATGTTCCTTGAAACCTTGAGGATTTTTGTCTTAATATTTCTGATCTAAATTCACTCACGCAAGGTATGAGGCAATTTAAATGGTTCCCAGGCATTTATTTGAAGGGGAGACATTTCTTAATCTAGCAGGAAGCCAAGAGCAATTCTCCAAAGGATTGGAGCTATCTCAGTGATGGGAGTATCTCTGGGTTCCAGGGCTGCTGAGGGGGCCACACTGCTACAATACTTTTTTTTTTCCAACACTTTTTTTTTTTGGCTGCACACTCCTTGATTGACTCTTCCCATGACAATTTTATAATATTTACTATAGGAGGAATAGAAAAACAATTCAGTCTTCTCTATCACAAGATTGATCAAAATTTGAATGTTTATTATTCATAGGTTAGAAAAGTTCCTTGAGCTTCAAAACTTATTGCTACAAATGCTCTATCTATGAATTTCCACTGTAGTTATACTCCAAGAACAGGTAAAGCTCCAAGGAGAAAGCAAGGTCCTGAATGCGAGCCTTCTATTTCAAAATGTGGCCAGAGCCAACTAAAGGCAGAGTCACAGCACAGCTGGAGAAGCTGAGAATTCAAGGTCTTTTCCAAGGTGCAGGTGTTGCCTGCAGGAGAAAGCAGTCACCTGAGCTAGGAGACAAAGGGCATTGCCTCAGCCTGGGGGCATCACTGCCCTTGCCTGTGGTGGCTCTGGGGCTGCTGGCTGGGCTGGCCAGCTGGGCACAATTTCTCCATCCAACTGGTCCCTAATGACAGCTTCTTCTGCTGGGCCTCCTTCAGCATCCTGATCCATCTTTGCCTTCAATGAGAAGTATCCGGACCATTGGCCGGATCATTGGCCTGGGCTTTATGGCCACCTGGCGTCCTGACTCCTATCCTCAGGTCAGGTCTGATAAGGAAGAGGGAGGTGAGGACCTGGGACTGGAAAGTGGGGAGGGGGGCTTCCTGGCTTGACCAGAGGGCTTCAAGTCTCCAAAAGCTGTGGTCTCAGGTAAGAAATACCTCTCAAGACAAAAAAAAAAAAAAAAAAAAAAAAAAAAGACTGCTGATGAATTTACAGATGTGGCATGGTCATAAAAGGTTGAAGCAAAGAGTTGCTTTTTAAAACCATCCATCATAAACACATTTTGATCAATCATGCTGGAGGAAAGACTGAATTACTTGTCTATCCTCTTTCTAGGAAATATGATAAAATCGTTATCATACAAAGAGGCAATCAAAGAATATGAAGGCAAGAAAAAAGTTTGGGAAACGAGCATCATAGAACTGTATCAGTTCTAATAAACTGACAAAAATATTTTTTTGTTATTCAGTTATTGTTCTGGATTTTTTGGAAATTTGTGGCATTTGTCAGTTTTATAAAATTTCTGATTTGGTGTAATTTCTTCCCTTGTTCACATTGATTTTTCCACTCATGCCTGATTTTGCATTCATCTTTTTGAATTCTTTTTCTTAAAGAATGCCCCCTAACTGGGGCGCCTGGGTGGCGCAGTCGGTTAAGCGTCCGACTTCAGCCAGGTCACGATCTCGCGGTCCGTGAGTTCGAGCCCCGCGTCAGGCTCTGGGCTGATGGCTCAGAGCCTGGAGCCTGTTTCTGATTCTGTGTCTCCCTCTCTCTGCCCCTCCCCCGTTCATTCTCTGTCCCAAAAATAAATAAAAAAAACGTTGAAAAAAAAAAAGAATGCCCCCTAAGTTAGAGCTTCAGGTGCCGTCAACTGGGCTCTGTCCCTTCTGTTCACTTCTGCAGGGACACAGAAGGCCATGCCCAGCATCCCTGTATTCAAGGCTGGTGTCTCTACCAACAGGGATGTGAGGAGTTGGTGCCTGGTTGGGTTTCATAGAAAGGACAATGGATCAGAGTGGGACTTCCATTCTATCTCTGGGTTACACTTGTTCTAATTATGTGCCCCTGGGCAGGACACTGTCGTGCCCTGTGACCAGACTTTCTCACCAGTAAAATGCGCTAAATAAGAGTCTCCTCATCACACAAGAATGTCCTGCATCTAGCAGTACGTATAGTAATAGCATTTCATAGCATTACATATAGATGCCAAAAACCTATATAGAAGAAGGCGGTCAGCAAAAAGGAAAAATCTATTGCTATCATGCTTTTTCCTCTGGTTAGCAACAAACTGAGTTACCCATAGCATCTTGGTGAAGCTTTACCACCTTCTTATGCTGTTCCCACATCACCCTTGAGACTTGTTGAAAACTGTCACATGTCCCTTTCTAAATTTCCCAAAGTGGAATTGGTGGTGGTGGTGGTGATAGTGAGTTTCCTCTTTTTTTTCTTTCTTTTTCTTTTTTTTTTTTAATATAAATGGAAGAAGTGGAAACACTAATTTTCCCTCCTGTTTCCACTGCTCTGTCTTTTTACCTTATTCAACCCTCTCCTCCCATATCCTCATTAGCCTCCCACCCAATCAATAGTCCAATGCCGATGCCCTCAACTTCCAGTCAGATCATGACCTGGCCATTGCCCTCTTCCAGCTTTTCCAGAGGCTTGTGAAACATCCTGGAATTGGGCTGATATTCCCCTCCTGCAGACAGAGCAAGAGGTGAGGGAAGACTGACAGAGGGTGACCTTGTTCACATTTGGGGAGGGCCCGCTAATGATGGGGCCACTGGTCACCCAGTGGGATCACTTGGGCTCCTCTGCTTCCTGAAGAAGAAATCCCTGACCTGTATTCTCTTTCCTGTCACACCCTTACCCCTTACCCCCTCTCCCAAGCTCCTTTTGGCTTCTGAAATGGGCAGAAAATGAGCAAATGAAAGCAGGGGGAAATAATCCATAAGGTCAATGGCTAATCAGCCACACTTAAGCACTTAAGAAAGCAGAATAACACCCTCAAAGGTGTTATCAACACACGAGAAGAGCAATGAGTTGGTCCCATTCGGAAATTTTCTGTGTCTCTGTAAATTTGTTTCTCAAGGTAAATCACCAGTCTGTCTAGGCACATTTGTTAACAATGCGTGTAACTCTTAACGGCATCTCAAAAGCATACTTACTCTCAATTTCGCTTCTCATTCGTTTTTATGATGCTAGAGAAATTCAGATTATATAGGCTTTCTTTGTGCTGAGATGGTAATTTTATATCACTGTAGATTAATAGCATTTTTAGTGATATTTGGTATCACTCATTTGTCTCCTGTGGTCGTAAAGATATATATTTTTTCTAATTTGGCTTTGCCAACAAATAAAAAATAAGAGTCTTTTTCTGTTGAATGAGCGAAAAAACCATTCTGATCATGAAGAATTATTCCTTTTTAACGTCCCCACAACCCGCCATCTAATTGTTTTTGTTACTGCAGCAATACAGTTTCCACAAGAATGTGTGCGCGCGCCTGCGTGCATGCAGTTTGGCCTGCAGAAGAATCGCTCCTGCTTGCTCCTTGATTTTTACTTTGAGACTTTGAATTCTGATTACTGAACCTCCAACTTATGTGTTTAAAGCCCGTTCATCCAGGCACCTCTGCTTAGGAAGACAGAAACCTCCTGTTTCTTCTCCCTCTTCTCCCTTGGTCCTAAAGTTTTGCAGATCTCTTTCCTTTGTGAGCATATTGATATGGCCAGAATTCTATTCTGAGAACTGGTCCTGCAGTGTTCACTTGGAGCAAGTACCCATTCCAGGGATGGCGATTATGGAGTAGAAAGGCAGTCAGACTCGCTTTAGCTATCAGCTTTTAAGAGCTTCCTCCATCTGCTAAAATGTGCACTTCAAAGTTGCACATAAAATGCTGATTAGTACCTCAGTGCAGATTCATATAATGATCTGCTCTCTCTTGGTTTACATCACACTCTCCTAACTACCTATTCACCTGTTCTATCGGAAAATTTTAATCATCTCTCTGACATTAGCTTGGCAATTTCAGCGGCCACTTCACAATCTTTCAAAGTCTTTCTGCTCCATTTCATTCCTATTTCTTTTCTGCTTGTGTTAATTATTTTTGCAGCCAGCATACGTGTTTGTCAATAATGCATTACATTTTCCATGTGTCAGTTCCTCAGCCCATCAAAGAACCCTGCTTTTTACATTCTGAATCTATTTTCCCCTTTCCCTACTCAGCTCATTTTGCTCTGGGCCTGCCTCTACTCCTCATTCTAAATCCATTGGAAGTTGCCTGGAACTTGGCACTTGCAAAGCAGTTGTGAATTTAATTGGTTCTAGTTCTCCATGGAGCAGTAGGTTTGGGTATGCAATGGCCTGCAAGTTGTCTGAGAGGCCCATGACCTCTTTGGTACCTGAGATAACTTCAGTGTCCTTGCTTTCTGGGATGCCCTCTTCTGGAATGTGCACAAGACAGTTTTACCATCTTGAATCAAGGACCAGGACGTAAATCCCCCATTAAGCTTGAGGATCATGATAAACAGTCCTGACTCGGTGACTCTGTTCCCAGTGTGATGCCTTTGCTTAATGAAAAAAAACAAAAGCCTTCTCTTTTGATTTTTATTTTTTTAGTTTGTATTTTTATTTATTTATTTACTTATTTCTTTTTGAGAGACAGAGCGTGAGCTGGGAAGAGGGGCAGACGGAGAGGGGGAGAGAGAATCTCAAGCAGGCTCCACATCCAGCACAGAGCCCAAAGTGGGGCTCGATCTCACGAATCATGAGATCATGACCTGAGCCTAAATCAAGAGTGAGATGCTCAACCGACTGAGCCACCCAGGCGCCCCAAAGCCTTCTCTTTAAAAAAAAAAAAAAATTTTTTTAACGTGTATAGTTGACACATTGGTTTCTGGTGTGCAACATAATGGTTCAACATCTCTATATGTTATGCTATACTCACCACAAGTGTGGCCACCATCTGTCACTACACAACACTATTACAATGCCATTGACTGTATTCCCTGTGCTCTACCTTTCCTCCCATCTGGAAGCCTGTATCTCCCACTCCCCTTCACCCATTTTGCCCAACTCCCCCCTTCCCTCTGGCAACCACCAGTTTGTTCTCCGTATTTATGGGTCTGATTCTGGTGGGAAAACAAAACAAACGAACAAAAAAAAAGCTTTCTTTTAATGGCCGCTAAAACGAAACACCTAGCATAGTGCCCAGGCACGTACCGAAGCTCTGTGAATACTTACGAAACTGAATGTGTTGTAAGGGGCTTAAGACCCACTGGTTATATTTTGGGGGCTGAAGATGGAAGGCATGCTGCTCCTTGTTAAAAAAAATCAGTACCGTTCCCTCCTCCGCCCCAGCATAACCTATTCTTGGGAATTTTCTAATGGTTGCCATTTCCTTTTTCATGATTAATATCACGGGTACCTACAAGTTGTCGTAATCCCAAGACTCTTCTTTTGTCGTTGCTTCTGAGAATTGACTGACTAGTTCCCTCTCACAGGCCAAGGAAGCGCCATTTTAAAAGAACTCTCTGCTTCTCAGAATGAATGCCCTGGTGAAGGGTACATGAAGGGAAGTTTCTTTTCTTGTTTTGCTTTTGTTTCAGAGTCCCCCGGGGGTTACACACATCCTGTTCTAACTCCCCGGTTCCTTGGGGAAACACTCAGCCTGTGACGGGAAGAGAAGGGACACAGGCCCCAAGGCCCACGGACAGGGAGGAGGTGCCCCAGGCTCCTCTCCGTCTGGGCCGCCACTTTGTTTTCTCTTCTGCCCAAGTACGTCACTTTGTGCACCGGAATCCTCCGAGTGCCACACACTGACCCTTGGTAAGATTCCATTTCTGACTTCCCATCACTGACTTCCCACACCTTCGGTTGCCAGCTCCTTTCTGGTATTTTTAACTGCCTCCTATCGCCTGGGAGCCCTTCGTCTCCATGCTGCAGGGGGATGCTGGAAATGGCGGGGCCGAGAAAGCACAGTGTGGGAAATGGGGGTGCCCAGCCTGGGGAACACTAGGTCAAGCATGCTTCAGGATTTTAGGTTATCAGAAATTTCCTTTATTGTTAGCTCTCTTCCAATAGTTACAACAAGTGATCATTTTCTGCTAATTGTCCTACAGGGAACACTGTTTTCCAAATGTTTCTCGCGTACTGTCCAGCAGTCTTATGAACAAGCGGAGGCATTGAGAGAGGTTGACCAAAGGAGGAGACAGGTCAGTAAAGTCATATTTCACTCACCATTCAGATAATCACGTGGTGATGACCACTCATGTAGAAATAGAGGCCTTCTCTCCAGTAGGTGGCCTCTCTCTTTATTCCTGGATCTTTTTGGAAATATCTCTCTTGAACTTAAAGATCCCCTCTAGAAATATTTTTCAGGACAAAAGACTTCTGGTGGAGTCTTTAATTCACAGTAATCAGAAGGTGAGACAGTGCACCACCTCTAGGCTCAGCGACCTCGTATTTGAAGTTGGCACAGGACGTGAGTTGCACAGCTTACCTTTTCCACTTCGTGTTATGCTGTGATATCTGAGTCAGGCTAAGAAATTGCCCTTCCTGGCTACTCTCTGCTTTGTCCAGCAAAATAAAAATGAATTGTTAATTTTATTTCGTGTACTAACTCCGGGGGTTAGGATGACCTAAAGAGAAGTAAATGTATGACCAGAAATGTGGATACCTTCTCTGTACTTATTTATAGGCAATACTTAGAGTTAACTGTGCTTTGAGAAAATATTTCCTCGGAATGGTCACTGGGGAACGGTTTTTGCTAAGAAAAGTTGAGAGGGGGTGGCAGGGCGGGTTCTTACATCACACCCTCTGTTGAATTAAAAAAAAAATATTAAGGCTTCCATGAAATTCAGATAACTTCAGCCAGTGATAATCTCACCCAGTTTCTGCACGTGTCAATTTGGGATTATGAAATTACTCGTCTCATGGGCTTCTTCAGACTACTTTGTATAACTTTTAGAAGTACCTGGTACATAGTTAAGTTTACTATAAATGTTAGCAATTATTATTGTCAACTAATAAAATTCCTAGTTGCTCTTATAACCTGTGACCCATCAGGGAGAGGTTACAGACTAATAGCCTATGAACAGGATGCGGTCATGAACAGAGTTTTAGAAACTTTTTAGGTGCTGCATTTTACAATTGAGAGATTTCTCCTATAGTCAGAAAAAAAAATTTTTTTCCCAATTTTGTTTTACAATGAGAGGACCTACGATGTGAGGCATATATTTCTTCAAGGTAACACGGCTGATGCTGGTTAGAACCGGTCTCGCCAGTTTGCAAAATCCTCACTGTGTTTTCCTGTGCTCCACGAATGCCCCTTGGCCCACTAAGCACCTGTCTTTCCCTCTCCTGTCTTCTACTCTACCAAGCACTTTGAAATAGGCTCTGATATTCTGCTTTACACAAAGTATAAGACATGTGGTTTGGCAATATTATCCACATCTCAGAGTTGAGGAAAGTAATAAAAAGGAAGGTTAAGTGCCTTGGAAAATGTTGCATAGCGAGTCTCTGGTCTCTGAAATGCAGACCACCTTCTTCTTCTGCGGCCTTATCATGCTTCCCCAACCCCGTGAACAAATTCCCTCCTCAGATTTCATGAGAAGTGATTTGTCCTCTGTCAATTCACAAGTGGCTGTGATTTTAAGTTAGCAGGGTAACATGATGTGCTGGTTTCAAATGGTAAGTTAAAATGTGACCTAAGGTGTCTGAGGAATGTCCTCTCCACTCTGCTAATAAACAGGCAGTCTCTAATTATTTGCATGGAGTTTGGCTCCCAAAACAATTCAGTGTCCGTGTGGCTCCGTTTCACCTCTACTTATTTCCATTACCTTGCATATTAGCTATGTCAAGTTGATGGGCCTGCTGTTCCCCAGGGTGGCTATTATAAATATGGTGTTACAGTGGAATGCTTCCAGTCTTCTGGAACCTCATTTGAACTAAGCAAGTTCTCTATAATGATCATTAATGATGTATTGCTTGCATATAAATGTTGGATATTAATCTTTTGTTTACTTTCTCTATGCCATCAGACTTTTTAGAGGTTCTTTGTAACATGCTCTTAATTGATGGTGAGAAGTAGCTTCTGCATTTGGGAAAAGAGTGATTTTTTTCAGCTGACAATGCACTGTGGCAGATGAAGGCTTGATCTCGGAGCCCTGGCTGATAGACCTGCTTCCCTCGGCAGATATGGCTGCCTAGCACTCTGGGAGTTTACATATAACTAGTGTCAAGGCACAAAACCTCGCCTGAGCCAAGACTGTCTGTTGGCTCCTAAGTTTCATGAATTGGAGACAGGAACCCGTCTATGCCAGGAAGTCCCTGCGAGATGTTCGGGATGAGTATAGTCACCAACTCTGGAAGAAGGGACATTGTGGGTGTTGGATACATTCTGTTCCTTTCTCACAGGACCTGGATTGAGCCCGTGCCATAGTGGGTCTGAGGGTTCAACTGGTTTGGATCCTTTGCTGAATCCCTTTCTGCCAAGATCCGGAACTCAAGTGCTAGATTAAATCTGAAACAGTCTCTTATGACTTGGGACAGACTCTTCTTTCTATAGTGAATTAGACTAGAAGAAATGTCTGCAGTTTTGTTTATTTGACTTTATACAATGGGGTTGTTCCAGGAATAGATTAGCATATGTGCAGGAAATGATGAGGTGCCAATGTTCTTTGTGGCACAAGGTCACTCGATTAGACGGGAGCTCAGGAATAAGACAGACCTGTATTTGAAACCCTGTTCTGCCACCTACTACTCGTGTAACTTTAAGAGAGTTTCTTTTTTGTGTGGATGTAGTAGACTGCATGGTTCCCTGCCTCTAAGCATTATTGACATGGAATTAACATAAAACGATGGATGGGTTTAACATGTGTATTTAAGAAGGTTTCTTCTTTTTTTTTAAGTTTATTTGTGTATTTTGAGAGAGAGAAAGCACGAACAGAGGAGGGGCAGAGAGAGAGAGAGAGAGAGAGGGAGAGAGAGAGTCCCAAGGAGGCTCCACACTGGCAGCGCAGAGCCTGATGCAGGGATCAAACTTGGGAACCATGAGATCCTGACCTGAGCTGAAGTCAGGTGCTTACCCAACTGAACCGCCCATTTAAGAAGGTTTCTTAAGCTCTAGTTCAGTCTTGGTTTTCTTTTTGTTTAATGGGAAGACTAATGGTACCCACTTGATAGGATTGTGTGAGAATTAAGGGACAAAATATATATAAAACACAGCTCAAAGTCTACCTAGTATAGACCACACTCTCAGTACAAAGCTGCAATAGTAATTTTTTATTATTTGTTATTATAATTGTTATTTACAATGATGCTGATGTTGAGTCCTCTCCTGACCTTCCTCATCCTGGAAGGGAGAGGTTGTTTGCCTGGCTATCACCATGCACATATCCCTGCACCACCTGTCTTTGTTATCAGAAAGTAAATGTGATAGAGGTAAAGGAGATCTTGCTGGGTTTAGTTACGAGCAGGATGAAGAAATGGCCTTGAGCCAAAACTGCAAATTCACTACAAGTCTTTTATGGTAAGAAATGCACACTAAAACCTATTAGAAGCAGACATACTTATGACATGTAGACTCACGTCTGAGGAAGGTGTGAAGGGTCTCATGGGAGAAACCAGGCATAGACACAGAGGCCACTAAGGCAGGCATGGCCATGGTCTGGGCTCATGTGGAAGTTTGTTAGTCCCATGGTTGCTCTTGATACCAGTGACTGTGGTCATGGGTGGGCCGTGTCATCCCCTCTGTCCTCCAACTCCTCATCATCTCTCACTTGAACTTTGTGAAAAGCTATGGCTATGTTCTCTGCCATCATCTTCTTCCTGCTCTAATTCATTCTTCACATTGCTGCCAGAATGATCTTTGTAGAACGCAACTCTACTTATGCCCCTTCTCTGCTCAATGGTCTTTACTGGTGCCCACTGTTTACCCAAGTGAGTCTAGTGGCCAAAAGAACCAAAAGCATAACCGCTTAGGCCTATGCACACTATTGCCAATCCCTTGAGTCAAATCCAGGAGGAGATGGTGGACCCACACTAGAGGGCAGCGTGGGGAAGAGGCTGGAAAACTCAAGGAAGGCTTTTCACCACGTCCTCTGAGCATTCACCACCCAGTGGTCTGCACTGGGGAAAGATGAAAGGAAGACACACATGTGTTTCCCATCTTGCCTGGAGATTAAGTGTTTTCACAATCAAGGAGATGTTTATGGTTTCATATGCCTGAAAAGTTGTTTGGTCCCTAAAGTTGAGTCTGAACTCTCCTGAAGCATCACTAGAGAGGACTGGGGACTTGACTTTTCAATGGATTCCATTTTCCTTTTGGAATCAAGTCTTCATCTTACTACCTGGTGCCCCTAACGTACCAGCCTTCTACTTTTCTTTAAATGTGTACTTGTTTTATCTTTTTGGAATTCTGTATGATTCTTAGGGGAGCTTCCATCACATACGGTTTTTAGTGTTCTCTGAATAGTCACATATATCGTGTAAATATAAGTCAAGGCCACTCATCTTCAGATTCTTTAAAAAAAAAGCCGAGGTTTTCTTTGACAAGTAAGGCAATGACTCCTTCTTCAAATCCAGGAGGACTTGACTTGAAGGCAAGCCAGGTCACTTTGGCAGAGGTAGAATGACAACCCCTCCTGGTCTTCCTCCATTTTTCTCGATCTCCTAGTCACCACATCAGCAAGCTGGAGAACTCTGCCTCTCTCCTGAAGACTTAGCAGATTTCCTGGAAGACTAGCACAGTGGTGATGGTGCAGCAGCCTGCCACAGACCCCCTTTGCTCCCAATGGGACTGCCGTTATATGACATGTTCCCATGTCGGTACTCAAAACCAAGAAAGAAACGTTATATCCGGCCCTTTCTCAATATTGATCTCACAAAACATGAAGACTGGGAAAGCTTTTTTTTTTTTTTTAAAGAAATGATCCTTGGTAACCCCAGATTTATCTGCCTGACCCAAATCAGAAAACCTTTGGTCTCCGATCTTGAGTTGAGCCAAACAAAGTGCATTGGCTTCTGGCACACACAGAAAACCCTGGGGACTGTGAATGTCCTCTGGCAGCACTGACTGCCCTAGTAGCAGTTACTTGTCTCAAAGCTTCATTTACCACAATTTACTTATAAAAATAAATTGTTTCAAACGTTGAATGACAAGCATTTCGTGAAGATACAGAGAGTAGCTATCTCTTTGTCTCCTTGTCATAAAAGAGAGCTTGTGAGTAGTTCTTCAACTATTTGCTGGGAGTGAGAGAAATTGCTGGTACTGTGGGCAAGACTTCCATTCACAAAATCATTGGTTTGTAAGTCTTATCAATTGAGAGTCTAGCAAAATGTTTGGCTCCTCAGACTATTGACCTATGTCCCAAATCAAGCTTTTTAAATACGAGGCTCCTTTGCTCTCATCACCCCTGTGTGTCACCAGAGATGTGACCTGAGAAATGCCTGTCATAAAAGCATGTACTCAGCAGCATTTTTCTTATTAAGTTAGCAGTGTGCGAAACAAAAATAGAAGTTAGTGATTTCCTACAGCCCCAAACTGCTTTGTTCTTCCAACAGAAACGCTGCAGCACATTACTCCAAAATGTAGACTAGGACCCTTGGGTATTTTACAACAAGTGAACAATGGCTGAGTCATTTAATTTAAGAAACACAGCTAGCTAAGCACTCATTTATTTGTGCAAAAAATTCTGTGGGCTTTTATCATGCTTGTACAAGATCCAGTTTTCTGAAGACTCTGTAAATACATAAATACCCTTTGACATGATAGGCCATTACAGCTCTTAAAGACTCATTGCTGTCTGTTGGATCAAACTCGTGCTTCATGTTGAAGCCTGGGAAGAAGATTTATATGTCAACCATTCCAAATCATATCTCTACTTAAAACTCTCTATCTCGGGAATGAGCTGTAAACTATTTTTGCCTGCTGGTATGAAGCCTTATTCCCAGCCAAAAGAGTCTTAGGAACATTTCAACTCTCCAGGCTCACATCTGGACACACCTGCAACCAAATATCTTTCCCTTTTCTTCTCCCTGGGGGATGGAACTCAGCTTGGTAGATAAGTCTCATGGCCTCAGACCTACCACTTAACTCAAACTTGACCCGAGTCACATAAATCACTTAATCTTTTAGAGAGATGAGTGTTGGAATGAAGAGTCGAATTTCTTACCAAAGGTCATTTGTTAAGTTTCTGCTCATGACCAGAAGGAGAGGCAGGGCAGTGGAGCCTCATTAAAAGAATCAGAAGAAAGCTTCAAGAAGCCGGGAGTAGTAAGCAACGTCATGTGGGGGAGAAGGTTAAAGAGAATGATAACTCCGAAGAGGATCTTGGGTTCCAACCTCTCCCTCACTCCTTGCACCCAACAAGGCATTCGGTCTTGTTCATTTTACCTCCATGGTGTCTCTCCAACCCAGCCCCTCCTCCCCATTCCTTCTGCCACAGCCTTAGTTCAGGCCACCGACATCTCTCCCTGGACTTTCTGTCTCTCTGTTTGTCCACATCATTGAAAGCATTGCTTTGCAATACGCAGGACTAATCATGAGGCAAACGGGGTCTTCCACAACTGGAAAGTGCTTATTCTACTCTCCTGACCTCCATACTTCCTACCATTCCCAGAGAACGTCTTGACTCATTCCTGTCCCTCTGCCTAGGATATCCTCTCACACCTCTGCTGTCATTGCTGAAATCGTAAACTCCCCCCAAACTCCTTCAGTCCACCTGATGAAAATTCATAGCTCCTGCCTCATTTGCCCTACCCTCTCGGCACTGTCTTCGTAGAACTCAGTATTGATCTCTTGTCTTGTTCTGTGTATTCATCTGTGTACATTTGCCTTTCCTCCAGATTGTAAACTCTCTGAAGGCAGGATCCACATCACTCAGTATCTAGCACAGGGTGCTATATGTAGACTATGCTTAGCAAATATGCATTGAATAAATGAGTATAGCTACAGGTCAGTGGACTGGTGACTGATCTCTGAGAGAAGAGAGTTAATGGAGTCAAAGAGATAGAACTCAGAATTTAAGACAGGAAAGTGAGACAGGGCGGTGAGAAAATGGAACTCTTTTGCAAGATGATATAAAAATATGATATATATGTATATGTTTTTATTTATGGAGGTTGTTCTCATGTACTGCTAGCTTATCTCTTTCTATTTCTCTTCTGTCTATAGCCTAAGGAAATTCTCTTTCTTATCATTCTGTTTCCCAGTACTGAAAAGTTAACTATATACAGCTAAGCCTTTGCTGATCTCAAAGCCTTACAAATCTCAGATTTGTTTAGTCAATGGGACTGGCATTGAAACATGTCTGCAGTCCAGTTTCGTTTCTGCTCCCTCCAACATGACTGCTAGTGCATTGTGACATGTCAGCTGTTTTTGTCAATCCCTTTTGTGTTCCGAGCATTTTGGAATTATCTCTAAGTCAATTCACATCTTATATTTTTATGTTCCTCTTTACTTTTCTTATTTTCCCTACAAGTTAACATGCATTTTGTTCTGTCACCTTAAAAAATTGAATGTCAGTAGCTGGAGCCATTTATATTCACTCGGGCCCTTCTGAAGAGATTCCTCCTGTTCCTCAACTTACTGATTTCCTATACGCACAGGACGTTTTCATTTGTACCACCTTCATGCACGTGTCGAGACACTGCAGATCTCTGTCTGTGAGGGTCTTCAAGCAGCATTGGCAATATCCCTGTGATGACAACATAGAGCTGTCCTCACTTTGTCTTCCCCCCAGTAGCCAACCTTCACCCACAGGACCTGTTTTCCCACTTTTCCTGTTCTTATACCCACAGGTAACATGACAGCTATGATCCACCTCTCACTGTATCCAACAACTCCTGGGTAAGTTGCCACGCAGTTTCCATTACTTACTGTCGCCAAGCCAGCTTCTAGAATGGCTTCCGGTTGACTCTTCCATACTCACCATTTGCCTCTGTTTATCCCAAAGGATTTCTGTTCCCCAGATAAGGCTCCTCAACTGTAGAGAACCCTGTAACATCAAGTAGCCAGTGGGCCAAGCTAATTTCTGTTTCTAATTCGATCTAATTCTGGAACCTCCTGCCTCTGCTCCATGCCCACGGTGCCATTCTCTATGTCTTTTTTTCTTTTCCATGCCTTCTGATGCTATGCTGTAATGCCTCAAAGAAAGCCTCCTTTCCTTTTCCTCTCTATACCTCTAATGCATTTACCCTTGCCTACAGAGTTATTCTTTGCAAGAATAGCTAAAAATTGTTGAGCTCTTACCATGAGCCGGGCATTGTACTTTGCACTTTCTTTGGGTTATTTCATTTGTTCCTTATTACTGTTTACATGAGGAAGGTACTACTATTTTCATGCCCGCTTTATAGAGCAGAGGGAGAACTGAGGTTTAAAGGGGGGAAATAATTTGCGGGGGTTCCACAGCTAGAGAACAACAGCGGTAGGCATCCCACCTGTCCGCTGTCGTGTTCGCCGGCATGCTGGAGCGCCTTGTTGGGGGAAGCCGGGTGTGCTCACTGATTGCTGGTGTGGCAGTGCAGGACGGAGACGCTGACGTCTTGCCTCCAGTCCACTAAGTCCTAGACAGCCTCCCTGGCAGGGCGCCTCGTGACAGCTGCCGTGGAAACGACCTTTCTCCACACCTGTTCAGGCCACTTCCACCTGGGTGGGGGGCAGGGGGTGTCTCCCTGCAACCTTGGCTAATTTTGGACTGATCCCTGCTTCAGCTCACTCTGCCTCCAGGGCAGGTGCCACACCAACGGGCATCAGGCAGCACGCCTCCCCAGTGGCCCAAACCGCCCTTGGAGAAACAGCCTCGAAAGAAACTCACACACCTCATAAGGAGATCCCCTGCCTCTACACGTTTCCCTCATAGCTTCCTAGAAACGTACAACCATCCACATCACTCCCAGCCTTGCCTGCAGTTTAACTGTGCTGCTTATCAAGAACTGATGAAAAATCTGCATGCAGTAAAAATTGAATCCAGACACAAAAGAGATTCCCTGCAAATTCTTCCCTGTCATCTTTCCCTGCCTTTAGCTTAGACTGCCTTTTTTAGACTGTTTTTTTTTAAGTGCATGACTTTTACTTCCCCAAATGAAATCTTTGAAATCAACTGAAATATTTGAGAGTGAATACGACATGAAGTGTTATTGCCATTATCTTGATCAGTTCTGCATATGGAATAACAAGCCACGTACCAGATTGGTCTTAGCCCCAGCTCCGATGCTGAACTTCAAGACTCAGGATGTTTCCTCTCTGTAAACCTCAGTTGCCACCCCCGCCACCTCCCCACACTTATCAGAAAGGTTATGTGAAGAGGAAAAGCTCCTAGATCCTGAGTTTTTCAGGTGTCAATCCTGAATCTTTAAAACGACTTCCCTCTCGATGTCCTCAGAAATTCTTGACATTTATTCAGAGCTTTAGAAGCTAAAGTTTTTCGAAATATCTTACAGTTTTCCCACCGACTTGATATCATCATTAGCATCATCGTCCTTCATAGCATCCGGTGCCTAAAATGGTATTACTTGGGACTTTGGCACCACTGCCCTTGCGTTTTCAGGCATTATTCTCTCACGACCTCTCATCTGAGGTACAACGACCTGGGCGTCCAACACCGCCATGTACTCAGGTGGGGGTGGGAGAGAAGTGGCTAAGCTTCGATGGAAGAGCATGTGTGTGCATTTGGGGATGACATGATAGAACTGACCGGCTTGGGGGGGGGAGGGGCAGAGTGGATGAAAGGAAGCAGCAGGTCACAGGAGAGCAGGTGGAGGGAAACCGCAAGGTGGAATCCCTATGGTGCCCTCAGGATTAGCCTTTTCCCAGAGCTCAGGATCCTTCCTCTTCTCACCCCAGTTGGTCCTACTGAGTTTCTCCTTTGAGTTCTCTTTCTTCCCCTAGTGCTCATTCTCTGCCTCTTACTCCTGCTGTGGCTACACCAAGTCTCTCCTGCTCTTGTCCCTTCTTCCAGACTTCAGCTTCACCTGGTGCAAATGGGACCCTTTTGTCCTTGCTGCTGGCTGCAGGCAACACCGTTGCCAAAAGGTACTGGCTTTGGGGGCTGTGATTGAATCCCTATTTTGTTAAGGAAGGAACAGAGGCTTGTGTGTCTCTAGTGGGCTGGAGCTTGAAATGGGGTTCCTGGACTGTGAGTTCCTATGCATTTACTCCATACCCCAGCCATGTTTGTCAGGGTCCTCCTGTGTCACTTAGTTGCCCTTTGCCATTGATGGTATGCGCTCTTGTGCAACAGAGCGTCTTGACTTGTAAGAGAGCCCTGCAGGACCGACCTGGACACATTGGTTTGTGGAGCAAATGGGAGGGAGCGGACAGTAAGCTTTGTACGAGCCGTCACCTTGTCCATCCTGGGCACCACCCCGTGCTCAGAGGAATGAATTAATGAATGAGGGATGAGCAAATGAATAAAAGGAGCAAATGAATAAGTGAATGACTGAGTGAAGAAATGAGTGAATGGTTGAATAATGCAGTCTGGAAACAAAGGACTGGGAGGTGGGAGCCACGGATTGTCTGTGTGAAAACCATACCCTGGCTCCTGCAGCTCATGCCGGGCCACCAGGGAAGCCACAGTCCCAAAGGCAGCTCTCGGACATTAGGAGATCTACAACACCCCACAGAAGCTGTCGAAGCATATAACCAAGCGGCACTGCTTCTTGGCTTAAGATAAATATTCATACTTAATACTGGTTCTAGGGTATGAATTTTTAGACTATAATTCTTTAAAATTTATTATAGTTTTAAACTTAATTGGGTGAAAATATTTATTGGTGGGGGAGGGGATGCAATTACCCAATTATGAAAGCCAGAATGAATCCTAGGAGGGACACTAAAACTATCTTTAAGTACTGAGAGGATTTTATTACAGCAACTCTTAAAACAATAATGAATGTTACATGCTCCTCAGTCTTTTTTTACAATAGAAAAGGAACACACAATTTTCAAACAGAAAGCAGGTTTGCGTTCGTGGAGGAAGAAAGAAAAAGGGCTCCGTGCCAACGGATCCTCCTTGCAAACCCTCACCCCCTAAAATCGGTTTTTCTTTGAACGTTAAGGCAAAGGCGGGGGCGGGTGGGGAGGGAAACTCTAGTGAGGTTACAGACAATGAAATGGAGATGTGGGAACTAGTATTAAAAATATGTTGGCATTTTCCCAAACCGGGAGTGCTGACAAGTATAATCCTATTACTAAAATCACATCGGCAATGAGATAGATGAAATAAAAACATGATCTCGTGCCACCAGAGTGGCTATTTGTCCACAAAATCTCATTGCGTTGTTTGTCAATCCGTTCCGCGCCCCCCCTCCTCCAAATCGTACATAGTAGAAAACAGTGTTAAGGAGGCTTTTAAAACACATCATTGAGATTACAGCACCTTTTAAAATAAACAGCACTGAATACCAACACAGGTAAAATGTCATTGCGAGATGGGGATCCGATATTCAAC
Organism: Prionailurus viverrinus; assembly: GCF_022837055.1. Lineage (NCBI taxonomy): Eukaryota > Metazoa > Chordata > Mammalia > Carnivora > Felidae > Prionailurus > Prionailurus viverrinus. The sequence continues at coordinate 52,057,987 of NC_062568.1, forward strand.
GGTGTGCTTTATGGCTTTCCAGTGTGTGATAAAATCTGTTCACCAGATGTACTATTTGTCTCCTGTGTAGCATACTTGAGCATCCTGTAGGCCTGAGGCCCATTTATTTCATGTAATTGCCTTTCCTGTGCACACCTTGGGGCACCCTAATTCTCCATTTTATTTCAGGCACTGTACAGGGTACCATCTGGTAGTTTAAAACTCATCCCATTTTATTGCACCACTGCAGCGGCTGTATTCAGCTGTAGTGCAGGCTTTCGGTGGAGACAGACTTCTTACTACCAGCCATTTATTTTTGCCTGAAATAAAGTAGACTTGAACTATCAACATGCAGGATTCACACGTAGATCATCACTGGTCCATACGAGCTTGACAGAGGTTCTCGGGCAACCTGCAGACTCGAAGCAGTTGCGAATTGCTTCACGCACAGCTGTTAACTTATAGAATTGGGATTCTAAATTCTTCGCCTACTTCTGCACGTAATGATATCTTTTTAGTATCTCATTTGTATTATTTCAGTTCAGATGAGCACAAAAATAAATGTATTCCATCACATCTGGAAAAGTACCGCAGAGAAATCGCTTAATATACAAAGCTGCACACCTCATTACGAGGTTCGTCACTCATTTCAAACCCAACCTTACCTCTGTCCCTCATCAACACGGCTTTTGTTCCACTGTTGTTTTCATTAAATTGTTAAATCATTTTTCAAGGGAATTTGCAAGATCTTGAAAAGGCGAGTTTGGAAATAATATACTTGGCAGAAGGAAAATAAATCTCAGAGCCACGCAGCTTTTCTGCAGCAGGTCCCCGATGAGAGTGCCTTCCCTCAACTTGTGCACAAATTACATAGGAAGTGACTGTGGTCTCTGTGAGGATTCATCTCCTGCCTCAGACCAGCACCCGCCCGCCACCAATGCGCCCACACAGCTGGGCAAGCCACTTTAACAAAGGGTCCCTGATATGCAAATTACACACACCCAGCTGCACATTTCCAAATGAGTCATTGTTCACCTGCTGGCTCCCGCCTCACCAAATCCCTCTTGCGGCATGTGTTATGCATTCCCCATCTCCTCTCCCTTCCCTCCTAGTCCAACCGGGAAGGTCTGTGGCTTCTGGAATGGCAAGGAAAAGGCTGCAACCAGAGGGGGCCGGGCGGGGCGGTGGGACGAGGTAAGTGATGACTTGGCTTACCAGCCACTGCTGCCTCTTGACATGTGTTATCTCGGCGTTGCCCAGGGAGACTACCAGTCTTTGGCCTGAGATACGGGAAGACTTCCCGAGTACAATCTGCCACCTGGCACCGATGACCTGTGGCAATGAACAAACCAATGAGGAGATGGTGTCATGACTATAGGCACCCTCGGCCCTTCCTTACGGTGCTGGTTGACAATGGCTCAATTGCACCTGGGGATGGGACGGTATTTAAGGGGGAAACAGGCTGGCTAGAGACCTGTGTGCAGCAGAATCTTTACATGTTTTGCATTTGTGGCAATGACAAATGTAGCTAAATGCACCTGGTTGTAGCTGTCTGCTGTGATCTAAAGCCTGTTTGAATGAAAAGAATAACTCCCCCTGTTATTTATTGTTGGAAGCAGAGTTTACTTTGCTGTCTTTAACCTCAGCAGAAATCAGAAATGCCAGTTTGAGCGCAAACTGATGAGTTCTAGGCAACAGAGCAAAGAGTCGTTGGTTGGTGTCATGTAAATCAGCAAAAGAAGACCAGTGACCAAACAGATTCATATTTATTTTCCTGGAGTTTCCCCCTTCTTTGACTCTCAGGCAATCTCGTTCTATAAAAATGTTAATGCTGGTCTGAATATGAAGGGTAATTTTTTTCCCCCATAGCTCTGTCAAACATATCTTCCCAATAATTAAATGTGCATCCTTGGGCTCTAAGAGCAGTCTTGTTGAACAAAGCAATGGCAAATCCAACTAACCTTTGAAGAATGAGGGTGTCAAAGTATAAGCAGATGTTTTAATTTGCACAATGCTGGGATTTTTTGGATGCCAAATGTTCCTAAAATAGTTACTGTATCAAGACAGAAGAAGAAAGATATGCTCAGAAATAACCTGCAAGCCTCTCCGTCACAGCGACATTGTCTCGTTCAGCAGAAGTGATTTTGGAAGTGTTGTTAAGAAAGCTATATGTTAATCAGCATCTAATGAGAGTGTATCATAATTCTAGGATTATTATACATGAGAAGAATAAAATGAGAGAGCACAGCAAAATTTTAAAGTGCACACACACATACACACACAGACACAGTAAGTTAAATGCAGGGCAAAATAAAAATACTCATGCTCTTCCTTGCATATGCATGAAAAGTTTCTCAAGTGATTTAAGGGATGTGTGTTATTTAAAAAAAAAAGGAAGATACATACTTTAGCCATGAAATTATAGTATCATGTTGTCTACCTAGTGGAACTTGCCTCGCTTTAGGGTGATGTTAGCACACGTTTTTTCACAAGTGGATGTATATGGAAAAGATTTATATTAGACATAAGGAAAAATGTCCTGACTTTCAGAAGAGTTGTGAGAAGTCCAAATAGTTTACCCAAGAAGGCTGTGGAATTTACCTCCCGGAGACTTTTAGCAGCAGACAGGAGACCCATATGTTTAAGTTTATTTCAGAGTGGTTTGAAATGACTAAGAATGGGCTCATCAAGAATTTCCCCAGCCTCTCTCATTCTGTCACATGCCTGGGAAGCAGGCTAGCAGTCCATCTGTCCTCCACCAAGCCAAGTCTCTGTCCAGCCCGCCTCTGAATCCATCCTCTCCCAAGTCCCAGTCATCACTTCTCAGAAACCCATGATCGAGAGGGTTGAGCTGAGGCGCACTCATGCATTGCTGGTGGTGGGCTGTGGGAGGGACGAGTGTAAGGTGGGGCACTCCCTATGGTGGACAATTTTTCAAAATCTACCAAATCTAAAAGGATACATTCCCTGTGTCCCTGCAATTACATTTCCAGGACTTCCTCTTACACATCTATTTACGTGTTTCAAAATGACCTATGAATTAGTGATTTATTGTGGCAACGTTCATAACAGCTAATGATTGGAAACAACTTAAATATCCATCAAGACTGATTAAATAAGTTAAGCACATTTACATTAAAAGGAAGAGGCATCTCTATATGTCTCTGCAAAAGGGGCTTTCGAAGATACTAATGGATGAAAAAGAGGTGCAGAATATCATGTGTAATATGCTACCACCTGTATACCTAAGGATTCTTAAGTAGAAAGCATACTTCCCATAGCATAAAAAATAACTTGGGAACTATTAGACCTTTTGAATCTGCATGGAATATCTATTCAAATGAAATGAAATAAGTACCTGGGAAAATGAGAAAACTTTTTTCCAGACCACAATCCCCCAAATAAAGTAAGGGATTGATTCTGTCTTATTTCCGGTTCTCCCTTGGTTTTTGTCAGGAAGCCACTAGTCTAGGGTGGCCGTCCAGTGGGGATGGGCCTTTTTGACTCTGGTTTTCTCTTCTCTTTCCTAGAGCTGTAAATTTCTAAGACAGAAAGAGGAAGAAGAAGGTACAGCCTGGTGAAAGAGCACCAGAGAACATGTCCATGTTTTACAGTTTGGTCACGGTATAAATGAGAATTGAGCGGAACTTCCAGGAGTTGCACAGAGCTGGGTGAAAAAGGATCATGTGAACTCTGCTTAGGATCATGTGAAAAGGCAAGAGGGACAAATGGCCAAGAGATGACCGGTTCCATGGAGGAAATGCAGGGCCATTTCCTGGGCCCCACTGGGCACAAGGTGAGTGTTCAGCCCAGCCGTTAGGGAGGGTTCCCTGTTATTAAAGCCTATGTGGATAAGGCAACTCAGTGACATTAATTTAGGAAAGTCGCATCCAGAACTCTCTGAAATTATTTGAAAGTCCAGTTGTGGAGCCATTTGAAGAATCAAACCTCTGTATTTAACACTATTTTTGGATGCAGCAGTTCAGACAAGGGAACTACCAGACGTGGATCTCCCTCTGAGAGGTGGGAGACCCTGGCAAGCGCCTACACTCTCTAGATGGTTTCATGGTAAGGGACAAATGTCTATGTCTTTGAATTATTATGAGGTTTTAGTATAATTTAATCAAGACTCCACCATAGCACTGAGCACAGAGATGGCACCCAAGAAACAGTGGCCAATGGTATTCTCTGCTAAAATATTTGTCACCGCAGACACTTGGATTCTGTTCCAGAAGGCTCTTCACTGAGTAGGAAGAGAGCCTCTGGTGGGGTCATGAGAGAGGCCCTCATCCCATTGCTGATTCAAGGCAGGTAAAGTGGAGATACTTTGCAACCTAGTTTACAAAGTCAAGACATCAGCTCACAAAAGGCCAGAATCACCGTGAGGGCAATGGTTTAACACTTAGATATTATATTTCCCTAACTCAAAACATCTTGCTTAAAAGAAAGGAGAGTTCAGTTCTAGGCTCCTACTCCTGAGATTTTTATTTAAAGAATACCCCATCTTTACTCGCAGCTGAGAGGCTGACGATTAAAAATTAGCCACTGTATAGTAGCTGAGCAGTAACAATTTTTCATAAAGGTTTTTACTACACATTTGGGATTATAATTTCAATATTATGCAAATGCATTTTATGGATCTGTAATACAGAATGTGTACTGGCATTAATGTGCATTAGCAGGCAAGCACAAAAAGGCTCCAAATGAGCCATTTTGGTGTCTGCTTTCAACATGTATTATGAATAATAAGTAAAATGTTCTGGTTTAGAACAAATAATATAAAATCTGAATTCCTCTTGATGTACATCAGTGATACAGCCCTATGCAACCCCCAAGAAATTCTTCCATCGGACACAATTAAAAACTGGCCCTTCACCAATGTATCCCTGCTTATGGTTTCTCTTCTTGAATGGGATGCAAAAGTAAAATAAATACATTTAATATGAACAGGGGGTAGTTTCCCCTCTGCTGATCAAAACCCGGCATTAACCACATAAATGAGTTAGAAAGGGCATAATCCCTTACATGTCAGGACGGTGGCCCAGGCTACTTCCATTTTTAGAGTTTCCGCATCCTAAAAAACAATGAAGAGGCATCCAGACAGAGTCACAGAACTTGAGGCATATTTCCAATTAATAAAATTAGCAAATTTAATGCCTTGAACATGAAATACTTCAGACAAGATGATTGTGTTATTGCAAAGATGCTGAAGTGAATTTCTGCGCAGTGTGCTACAGTCTCCAATACGGGGACCCAGGCCGACATTTGCCTGATGGGGGTTTTCTTTCAACTCTGTCAGTTTGTCCTCTTGGTTATAGATTGGAGAACATGCTCAACAATTAACTTCCTGAAGGCAGAGGCCTGAGCCAAATTGTGCTCCTAAAGCCTAAAAAATGTGTCTTTCCTTTTTCTTTTTTAAAAAAATATTCCCACATTCCAATTTTGCTTGATAGCAAAGAAAGCCAGACTAAGTCACAAGTACTGAGGGTGGTTGCTGATTATTTATAAGTAAGGTGAAATTTCTCTTTTCATTGGTGTACTTAGGACCTTGGAATCTACTGACCTTGTTTCTTGCATGTGTGTTGAATACGTGCCCCATTCTTTGACAGTCTGGAGGGGGACCTGGTTGCACTTGCCAGTGATTACGGGCTGGGCATTCAGTTGAGTCAGAATAATGTAAAAAAAAATCTTCTCTCTCAAACAGGTGTCCTTAATGTATTTTCAAATGCTACGCATTCCATGATTTATCCTCAAAATGATAACAAAATATCGAGTCCTTCCTGGGTCCAGTGTTTTGTATGCATGATCTTAATTGACCCACAAAACAATCTCCCAAAGTAGGTTTTATAATCCCCATGAAATGGCTGAAGAATCTGAAGTTTAAAAAGATTCAGTAATTTGTAGGAAATCACACAGGCATATAGGTCTAATTTTACATTCCAAATTCTTGACTGTGGTATACCCATGGGTCCATTATTAATATGGTGGACAGTGGCCTTGGCCTCATTTGTCATGTAAGTTATGGCAATGGTGTTTGGTCTTTCGATCTGACACAGGCGGTGCAATTAATATTAAAGTCGGAACCCATTTCAACCAGTGATTACATCACTATTTTCTATATTGCTGTGGTTGGCTACTGCTTTCCATTTCCCCCTGACATTTTCCCATTCTAGATAGAGGTGTGTGGAAGGAAAGGTGGATAGAGCAGGAAGGTCTATACAAGAACGCAATAAATATGTGCTGGGCAAATCAGATTTTTTTAAAGTTCTCCAATTAAAATTCAGCAAAAAGTCTCCAAGTACCTGCAGAGTGTAAGCTCTGGTTTTTGTCCTTGGCTCCTTAACAATTCAGAAAGACCCAAATGAAAGGCTACTAGTACCAAGGCCTTTCCAAGCATTAATTTATTCAAAAAGAAGCTGTTGGCCATATGCAGTTAAGGCTCCTACTCTAAGATACCTTCCCAACGGGTGAAATAGAAGATGCTGATTATTAAGAGCTGTGGTGCAGAGGCACGTATGTGAGACAACAGACAGTTCATCCTCTCGACACGATATTCCTGGCATCGTTTGCAGAGTCGTTTCTGTGCATTTGGCCCTTTGCACTATCTCACTTAATCTTCACAGCATCCTGCAGAGTAACTATTATTATCTTCATCTTATAAATAAGGAAACTCAGGCTCAGGTAAAGTAAATTGGCCAAGGTCAGATCGTTAAAAAGTGGTTGAATGAGGATTGAATTCCAGGTCTGCTTGGTTTCAGAGTCAGTGAGGGAGAAACACAGAGAAGATCATGAGTTTTAAAGAACGAATTTCAATTTTTCTGACACACTCTAGCAAGTCTTGCCTTTCTCGTGGTCTTTCACAGAGTCCGCTCTGTCCTTTCTGGGTTTCTCCCATCATCCTCCTTTGTTGTAAGCCCTTCTATTTGTGAGAAGACAGCACGTGCAAACAATTTTGTTGTTCTTCACAGGGCCTCGTGTGGTGCCTGAGACAAAGTGGATATTCGACAGGCATTTCATTTATTCCCCATACATTTACCAAGTGCTTACTCAGTGGCCAAGTCCAGTAAAGAAGACAAGGCATGCCCTCCAGGAGCTTCCAGCCCCGGGGAGGTGATTAAAGAACCAAGACTCCCAACTGGGTGTGGCAGTGCTGTGACAGGGGGAGCAGGGGTGGCTGACCAGCTCGGGGCTCAGCAAAGTCTTTCCAGATGTGTTGTCCGAACCCACTCTGGGAGCATCAGTGACAGCCAAGCAGAGGGAGGAGGGCAGTAAAAGCAGAGGGAATAGGCATGTGCAAAGGTCCCTCCAGTGGGAGATAAGCACATGGTCTGTTCCAAGGATTATGAGTCACCTGGAGCTTCTGGTAAACAGGCGGGGGGGGAGGGGCAGGGGAAAGGGGGCGCTGAGGAAGAGGAGTAGGGGGACAGAAGGGGACAGCAATGGAGGTGGTGCAGAGACATCAAGTGTGAGACTCAGAGCGCACCAGGTTCAAGTGTTTGTGTTTTATCCCAACCACTCAGGGGACGGGCTTCAGCAGGGGAGAAAAATGGCAAACACACAGTTTAGAAAGATGTGGAGAACAGACGGGAGAGGAGTGAGCCAGCGAGAGGGAGGGGCTCACCTTTGGAGAAGAGAAGGCCATTTTGTATATAACTGGGAAGGACACACAAATATTTTATTATGATCCTTAGAGCACCCCCAAAATCTGTTTTCTCTCATCATGAATTTGTGGGAGACACCTGGACTAAAATATTGAAGGAATCTTCACTTCAAATGTCCTTGTGTTCAGATATCCCAGCTCGCTTCTCAGAGATTTAATTAGAGCTGCCTTGAGGCACTTTTTATCTTAACAATCTCTCTGCGGGCAGAAGTAACAAAATAACAGGAATCGATATAAACAACCTAAGAAGAAGACCTCAGAAAGAAAGAAATATTATTTTTGCTGATGCACATTTTTTATTTTGAAAAATCATGAAGATCTCCATTAGGAAATCATTCTTCCCTGACATTGTGTTGCATGCTCAACAAATAGAAGGTAAATATGCTAAAATCGGTGCCTTTTTCATGGAAACCACATAACTATAAAGCTCTTTGTTTTCACCCAACTGCTGAAAACATTTGTGTAGGCAATTTCAGTAAACATTTGGAGAATTGGAAGTACTCTCTCCTACACATATGGTTCTTTATGAAGAGGTAATTTTTATCTATGTTCTACTCAATTGAATATTTATAAGTCTCTTTGGCCTCAAAGGTACCTGATCTCCCCCCCTTGCCCCCGCCCCCAAATACAACTGACCTGTAAAGCTCAAGTGAGATTTATCAGTTACCCTTTAAGAACTTAGTGAGTTATTTTCGTTTTCTCCCTACGAATTTATTCCCAGTACAATCCTAAATTTGTCTAATTTGCTGTGTTATTGCAATTAGTCAATTCTCCCTTAGTTACAAATAATAGCCTTATAAGTTTGAGGCTGTAAATCACTCATCCATTAAAAATGCCATTTCCTTGTACTGAAAATTCGATTCATTTGGAAGAGAAAAACCATGGCATGGAACAGAATTATGCAATGTCATGGACACATTAACATTTGGATCAAAATTTTACATTGTGTCAGCCAGTAAACAGTATAAATGGTTCAGATTTGCAATAAATAATTGTCTATTAATACTCTGGCATGCTGTAGCAAATTACAGTCTCACTTCGGTGAGCACAGCTGTAGGTGAGCGCCAGGGCCGAGGGAAGTGAGGACCACAGTTGGTTGAGTGGAAAGAGCCCATCACGCAGGGAGGCAGGGGAGCTCTCCTCTCCAGCCACGGGAAACACCGCTGTGGATTAAACGCTTGTGTGTGTAGATGCGGGAGGAGATCCCAGTGGGCCCTTATTGTAGCTGGAACATGAGATGCCAGAACAGAGGCCTGAGCTATAAAACCTGTAGGAAGCATACGTACTGAACCCAGAGAGGGCAACTTTCCCATTTGCTGAATGGGAGAGGGATGGCAGCTTATTTTCCTAACCAGAAAGCAGCTCCTGGCATACAGGACTGACCTCAGTGGGGAAACTGGCTTAGGGCTGTAGCTGCCCGCAACACAATCGCAACACAATCGGGTGTTAATTACTGAGCCACCGAGGGACTGCCAGGAAGTCAGGCTCTCCCCAGAGTGTGCCCTATGGTGGAGGTATGACTTAGGCCCACCTTCCGTCTCTCTCTCCAGAATCTTCCTCATTAGCCAGCTGAAGAACCTAAAAACTAACACCGTTTTCACTGTTTCGCTTAAGCCTTTTTATCACTGTTAAAATGCAAACAAGGTGTCTTGGAATGGCTGGTAAACAGATCTATTAACATTCATTAACATTTTGGCAAGCAACAGGTTATCAGCCAAAATTAAGGCACCAAATAGTATGAGGTGAAACTTAGGACAGGTAACCTTTAATAGGAGTGAGGGGAGAATGAAACATTTCCCAGAAGACGTGATGAAGACGTTGGGCAGGGGCACACTCAGGGAATTAGGGAATGAGTCTCAAGAGTGACTAATATCTGTATAGTTTACTTGTAAGGGTAAGTACTGCTATTATCACTCCCATTTCCCAGATGAGAAAACTGAGGCCCGGAGATATTAAGGAATCTTCTCATCAAGTTTAACCAGCCAATGACAATTTACACTGGCAAATCGGGCATCTCTAAAAGCTCATTTACCTTAGTTCATAATCTAGCCCAAGGTTCTCCAGGAATAATAAAGCTTACTTATGTTAAGGCCATTAGGTTCAACCAGTTGAAACCATGGCCCTTAGCAAATACCAAAGTTTAATGGAATTATCTCTAATAAAGATTCTAGACTGAAAACACTAAATGTATTCCTTTATTCTTCCTACTCTCCTATTCAATGTCACTTAGCTCATGAAGAAAAGAAAATCTTGTATTTGCCTCCAAATTCAGCATTCATTTACTATATACATTTAAAATACATAACAGAGTCCAAGCAGTCTTACAAATCATATTTTAACAAGAGTATTGATATCTGAAAAAGCTGGTTGTCTAGAGAAATATGATCTTTCTTGACTGAACTGGATAATATTTTCATCAAAATTATAAGAAAAATTTATCGAGCACCTATTAAGTCTAGGGCATTGTCCTGGATTTTAGATGATTGCCTAATTTTTGCTTTTCATGTCTGCTGAAAGCCAAGTTTAATTTGGAGCTGTTTCTCAAGACGGGGGAGCAGCTGTGACTGATTTATCTAAATACTTTTAGAACATTTGAAAATCGTTTTTTTCTAATTCCCCAGAGAATGATTAAATCCTTGTGGTCGTATACTCTCTTGAGCAGTATTAGTTTCTCCCTCATGTTTGGACAATTGCTGTGGTCTCATAACTGTGCCTCTGCCAATGACAGCTACTTTTTCTTGCACACCACCAGGCTAATCCTCTCAAAAGTCATTTTTATGACATCATTCTCCTACTCAAAACTTTCCGTGGTTCTTCACTTTCTTCTAAATAAACTCCCCAGCTGGTGTTCGAGGCCTCCACCATCTGGGTACCGACTGCCATTCGGTGCGTATTTCCCATGCTTCCTATGCTTCCCTCTGCCTGGTGGACTCGGACCCGGGTGCTGCACCCTCCGTCTGCCCACCCCCGCCGTCCTCCCCATCCTCCCCTTCCGCCATCCCACCAGCCAGCAGCATCCCTACCATTCTTCTACGGAACTCCCCCCACACAGTCCCCACATTTCTTGACACCTTTGTCTGATGATCTTAGCTCCTTTCCTCTCCAGAATCCACAAGTGGACACTTGTCACAGAACAATAAAAAGTTAAAACTGGCAGGGAGTGGGGCCATTTGTTATCCTTATACAATAGCTTATTCTTATAGAGCTTTTCGCTATCTTCATTTTGTGAAATCGCACTGGATTAAGGGTGAGGAGACCGGATGCTATCTATTTTCACAAGAGATGACCTTGGGCCAGCTACGTGAGCCCTTGGAGATTCAGTTACCTTATCTGTAAAATAGGGGCACCTGGCCTACCCCACTCCACAAATTGGATTTGCACATCAAATGTGATAATGTGTAAGACAGGGCTTAATAAATTCTAAATAAATTGTTCCTGTATTTCAGATGTTCCCATACACAGCACAGTCCTCCTGTCTTCCCCGCCCCACACACCCAGTGCTAAAGAACACTGTATTAGGGTGGAGCAGACAGGGACTTAGCAAATATTCTCATGATAATGTTCCACAATTCAAGGATATATCTCTCTGTATTTAGGAGAATTAGACAGACTATTTTATTCACTTCGGATGGCTCTTTGGGTTGTGGAAATTTCGGCCATCTCCTTCTGCCATATTATAATTGGCAAGATTTCTGGGGTGCTCAGTTTCTATCCAGTGCTTAGAGGTGTGACCTAGAACGTGGTCAACAAATCTTTGTGGGCCAAATGAATAAATATTCATTCCTTATCTTTCTTTTAAAAAATTTTTTAAATAATGTTTATTTTTGAGAGATTGACAGAGTGTGAGTGGGGGAAGGGCAGAGAGAAGGAGGGAGACACAGAATCTGAAGCAGGTTCCAGGGCCCTGGGCTGTCAGCACAGAGCCTGATGCGGGGCTCGAACCCATGAACCGTGAGATCATGACCTGAGCCGAAGTCATATGCTGAACCAGCCGAGCCACCCAGGCGCCCCTCATTCCTCACCTTTCAATGATAGCACGATAACTTTTGGTTATTGATGTTTGCACTTCCAAACAAATTTGTTCATATGATTTCAATCACATTCCTCAAATACAACTTTCTTCAATGCTAATTGCTCCGAACATCTCAGTACCTGCATAGATACAGAAGCCTTGGACTGTTAATATTGTTCACAATTACTTGCTGAGTGTATGAGTTAGACAAAGTTAAAAAGATGATCTGTGTGATAAGGAGCCCCATTGGCCCTCAAAACGTCCTTATCTTTTAGTGTTAAAACAACAATGATGATTTGCTTCATTTGTGTACTACAGACCGCTGACATGAGCTAATTGCATATCTTCTATGAAATAATGTCCGTTATTATGTGGGTAACTACACATTAACACCATTGGAAACACTGGTAATTACACAGTATGTTACATTAATGCACCTGTGTTATCTTCTGATTGCCATATCATTAATTCAAGCGACCTCTATAAATCTGTTTCCCGCCACCGTTTTCTCATTCTGGGCCTCTTCATAACACTTCACAGACTATTAGGAAAACAATCAATTAATCAATTAAACTATACAGTTCAAACTATTCGTAAAAACGAAATGATCTGAAGGGTGATCCTATTGCATTTTTTGTTTTTCATCACTTCTCCTTTGTGTGACATATACGAACAACTCTACAGCTACATTCGATTTCCTTTCGTATGAAATTCCAACTGTTTTCACTTTGGAGAGAGTTGCAGCAAGATTTGGTTTAAAATAAATGTAAAGACTTGTCTGGTTCACAAGCAGAATCACAGCCTAAAAGGGTCTGGTTCACCCTAAAAAAATGCCAATCAAGTTTTCACAACACCAAGACACTTTAACGAAGGAAAATTTCATGTTTTCTGCTAACCCCTGAGTTGACTCCGTTTTCATCTAGTTACACCAAACCTCAATTTTCTACGGCCAGTGTGGCCCTGACCATGCCCTTTCCTTGCAAGCCCCCATTCAACTGCAAAGCAACCCCAGCCCAGGAGATAAAAACCCCCATGGCATTTTCATAGTTAATGGCAGGGCTACAAAAGAGAAAATAACAGCAGGAATCTGAAGCCAGTGCTTTTATTGGACTAACTAACGATATAAATAAAATGGTCCCTGATTGAGCTTCAGAGCATCACTGTCTCTTTATCAGGCCATAGAAAACAGATCCAGGAGGGCAATAAATACGGCACATAACAGAGTGGAATTAAATGATTAGGCTTGAATTAACACCCTGTTTCTGAGCCTCACTTAGTGTTCCATGGCCCCAGTGAAACACTGCAATTCACAAACGCTCAAGGCCCATTTAATTTTTATTTCAAGCTAGTTCAGAAGAGGGGATTACCTATAACTCCCCCCTATTCCATTGTATAACTCTTGAAGTAACAACACTGATCCTGTCTAGATAGCTGTTAGGAAAATAGACTGTGCTGTGGGAGTCACGGAGTCTATCCAGCATTTTACCTCCAAGAAGTCATGTTAATTAAAGGGGACCAAATCCCCATCCCTGTGAAAGTGACAAGGCTGTCCTTGATGGGGAAATAATGAATTAAGTAAATCGACTTGATTACGTTCCTTGGTATTAACAACAGAACTCAGCCACTGTTAGTCCAGTATTTTCACTTTTTGAACAGTGGCTTCAGCCTAAGAGAGATCCTAAGTCCTACCTGCAAAATGGAACTTAGTATCACCTTAGAGGGTTATACTTAGTGGCTCCTTTTCCCACTGTGTCATATGTTGTATGAAAAGGCACCTGAGTTCACCTTAAACCATGTTTGAGGGAAGTTATTGCTGTTCTACACATTTCCATGTATATACAGTGGCTCTAGAGTAAGAAATCCAAGGCTGATATAGAAGAAGACGTGACTATACCAATGAAGCACTTAGAAACCTCAGATGAAATATGCAGCATAAATTCAACTCTGTATGTCTGTGACCCGAACTGACATATGAGATCAAGGGATATTTACTCATAAAGCAAGGTCCTTGAGGGTTATGAGGTAAGGGAGCTTAACGATTTGAGCACTTACTAGATGTAACTTCATGCTGGGCTCTTTTCTCATTTAACCCTCACAGCGTCCTAACAAGTGGGCATCCGTCATTCCCATTTTACAAATAAGGAAACTGGAGGTCAAAGAGGGATGTAATGACTGCCCAAACTCACACAGAAGGTGGTAAGGTTGAGATTCAGATCCAGTTCTAGCTGATCCCAAAGCATGACCTTTCTAGCAATACTATGGTATCACCTGCTTAAGACTCCCGGCTTTGGTACAGAAAACTTCTCCAGCAACCCAAGAAGCCATCCATTATGTAGAGGAGGAATGAAGCTGATTCCATATAGTGTCCAAAGGGTAGAAAAAAGAACAAAAGGGTTTTGGCCATGTAGGAGAACAGACATTCAACCGATTGTGGAGCTCTCCCCTGGAATGTAGATGAATCTGCCTATCCAAGATTGCTTCGGAGTGTGAGTCATGGTGTAAGTGACATCCAGAATCTACCTATCATCACCTGAAGGAGCACCATGAGTCCCGACTGAAATACAGCAGAAGGATTCCTCCACATTCTTAAGAAAATGAGGTCTGACCAAACCAAAGTTTCCCCTAACCATCAGCTCAATCAACATAGCATGTAGTTGTGTACAAGACAATTAGAAAGGGACACCTCTAAGATCAAGCCTTCTCCCCTTCAATCCTTTCTGACAACAAAATTACTGTAATCCTAACTCAAAATGATGCTTGAGTACCTGCAGTGAAATGCACACTAACATTCACATAATTGTCTCTTAAAGCATTCTCATTGAGGCACCTGAGTTCACCTGGGCATTGAGATTGTGGAGAAGTTACAATAACAAGAAACATTTTTTAAAAGATGATCACTAGTGGGGCGCCTGGGTGGCGCAGTCGGTTAAGCGTCCGACTTCAGCCAGGTCACGATCTCGCGGTCCGTGAGTTCGAGCCCCGCGTCGGGCTCTGGGCTGATCGCTCAGAGCCTGGAGCCTGTTTCCGATTCTGTGTCTCCCTCTCTCTCTGCCCCTCCCCCGTTCATGCTCTGTCTCTCTCTGTCCCAAAAATAAATAAATGTTGAAAAAAAAAAATTAAAAAAAAAAAAGATGATCACTAGTAAGTTTACTGGTGAGAGATTTACTGCCGCTTGAGAGTGTTGAGTTGTGTCTATCTGTTGAACTGTGTCTGGGCATTCAATAGGTAGGAAAGTGTTTAATTTCATGTTCTATACAATATCCTTGTAATTTTTAGTACCTAATAAATTAATTAAAATGCTTTTGACACTCAATTAATGTTACATGGTAATAATTACATCTATTCCTTTATAAGTGATAAATTCTCTGAAACTTTATGTTTTGAGAAAAGATCTTTGTTTACAAAAAAGAGATATTAATATGATTTCAGCACATTGAATTTGAATGATTAATTTTTCATTCCTTGGCCAGCAGTTCCTAAGCAAAGGTTAGGTTGTAATAGCTCACATGTGAGTCTCAGCTTTTGTGATTGTTCTTGGCTCTGGTTTTTAAGATTAATAACAGGGCCCTTGGTATCTTACGGCCTAGACTTAGATACAATCCTAGGCTTCCCTTTGAGCTTTGTTTTTCAGTATTAATTTAAGTGAAGTGAAATCTACCTCTACAGTGTCAGCAATAACAGATAGACTGTCTTTGAACTTGACTTCTAGTCCACTTGACTCCACAGCAAGCTATGGCTTCAAATAGCTTACTTGCTAGTTAACTAAGCCAATTGGCTTAGTTAACTGGTTACTTTTGCGCTTTGAAGACACAACTTCAGTTTAAGAAATCCACGTAAAGAGGGATAAAACCAGGAACAAAATAATGGACTACCAGAAGTTTTCCTTTTCAACTAGTTACAGCAGCAGTGTGTAAAATGATCACAGAGAATGCTTGCTTTAAAATTGTGAAGTGTCTGCATTTATGAGTGAATGGCTAACCATGGTAGACAGAACAACATCACCATTTTTAAGTTGATTTTTCTGTGACTTAGTTTCTTCACCTAATATGAGGATTGTAACACCTTACGGGATTGTGTGGCAATCAAAAGACATAAAAAGTGTGACTTTTACTCTAAAAAATCCATAAAATGATATGCAAGTATGAGATATTACTATTAATAATTCTCAGTAAAGACTGGCCAGCCAGGATTTTAAGTTCTTATCCTTGGCCATGTCGTTTTTTTATTACCCATTGATTAAAACCCTCCCACCCTGGCCTTGTTTCAGACCTTGTACACTTGGGTCTCCTTACAACACTTAATCACTGATCACATAAAGTTTGAATCCATGGTGCCAAACTACAAAACCACTTCTAGAACAATTCTGTCTGATCACCTTGGTCTCCTCAACACCCAGTTCTTGGTCTAAACCCTTTCCTTTTTGACCGTATCTTTTGACCAAGAATTTGCAAAAGTGAAATTGTCCAGGGAACGGCTTTGTCAGATGCTCTACTTTTCTATTTGATGTTAGAGAATTTATCCTCTGAGGTGAACATGTAAGCTCACTGTACCTCAGGTAAGTCTCAGCTCAACATCCCTCTTTATTACATGAGAATTACTCTTAGTGTGATTCAAAGCCTTCTGTTCACCTGCAGCGTTTATTTACCTGTGTGTCATCCGTGTCCCTCCTCTGATATGGCTGTTCCTGAAGAGGAGGGGTGGTGGTGTTCTCTTCACCACCGTCTTCTGGGCCTACAATATTCCCCGAAACGTAGGAGAAGCCCAATAAATTGCTGAATGACCAGATGAATTGCTGTCAATAGGGAAGGTCACATTCGATATCACTAAAGCATTGAGGTGTAAACACCATTTTTTTCCTTCCCCAGATGAAAACTTACCATTTTTCTAACCTCTCACAATAAAATTTCACCAGCTAGGTCCTTAGCCATGTTAACTTCTTACTCGTATCGCTGCGTTTCTCAGGGTCTGAGGCTGGGCCAAACGTGGTGAGGTTTTCAAAAAATGTATTTTAAATATAATTTTAAAATACACTCACTAGCGGGGGGCTCATAACATTCAGCCTCAGCCACAATCTGGACTATGGGCTGCCAAATGCTGCATATATAAATCATCAAGTCATTTTGGCATCCTGTGGGCCAGAAGGAATATCTTCTTCAGTAGATTTAAAGAGACATGGTTCTGAAAGGAAGAGGAACGAAGTGAGTGATTAAATAGGTACTCTCCTGGGGTATTATTCTTCTGAGGTTTGGGCAAGTTGCTTGAAGTGGTGATTGTCCATTTTACCAGGGTAGATTCTTTTTTTTCTCTTTAATCGGAATCTATCGTGGAGTTGAAAGAATCCATTCCAAACCCACAACAAATGCCCCTACCCACTTTGCAACTATTGGTACACTTGAAAAAGGAAAATGCAGTCCAGCAGTCATGACAACAGGTCACAAGGACAGTTTGTGACCATGTATATGTAGCACAGATTCAGAAAAGTCAGAAGGAGGCCAGGCAACAGGAGCAACCAGGGCAGTGTATGATGTAGCATCAATGGCTAGGGGTGGGTGTCCAGACTAGAGCTCAGCTGTGCAACTCTCTGTCTCTCTCTCCCTATCTGTCTCTGTCTCTGTCTCTGTCTCTGTCTCTGTCTCTCTCTCTCTCTCTCTCTGTCACACACACACACACACACACACACACACACACACACACTGTGACTGCTTCCCTGGTTGAATCTCCCTGGCTAAGCCAATCCAGGTTGTTCAACAACTCAATGGCCTTCAGAAACTTGCCAGAATGAAGAACACTGAATAAAAACGATGTGATGTATCCATTTCCTGCGGATTCAGAAACCAGGCCCAGAATCGGAATCCTTCCCCGGACCTCAAAAAAGGACAAGGAAGAGCAGCTTTGAGGTTTGCAGAAAGCGCTTTTATAACACCATTCATAAAAAGATCTGTGTAACAGGACCAGTGGGGGCAAAAATTGCAATGTCTTTTCAGAAGAGTTGATTAAAATATAATGCCACTGATGTAAGAATGTAAAACCCAACTCATTCAGAGGAAGCCCTCAAGATCTGAGGTATGGGGTACCTGGGGGAACACACATTCAGACACAGAAATATCACGCAAGCCTGATTGAATCCCCCCTGCCCCCATATTTGGACACGCACACACGGCAATCCTCTTCTTGACAAGCATCCCTTTTTTTTCCTGCTTTGTCTTACTTGTAACCATGGCCAAAAATTAAAAATTGTATGCACTTCCTTTTGTACTTTGTATTTACTAAAATCCTGGCCGGTTCAATTTTCATTCCTGGGAATAAATATCTTACCTGATGACTATCTGTATCTGTCTCAGTCGGTGGCTGATAGACCTTCCTTGGGTTATTAACCAGTTAGTTTCTCCCAGAAAAGAGGTCATTAGCTCCTAACATCACTCAGGTTGTCAGGATGTGCAGGTACCAGATCCTCTCATTCTGGTTTATCTTTAATTTAATCTCTAGATTTTTCAGCTCTAGCTGTCGTCTGGCTTCCACTTAACATATTTTCATCTGGTCGTGGTGGAGGGGGTGGTTTTGTTTTTGTTTTTGTTTTTTAACAACTCAATAGCCAATATAACGATGACAGAACTGACAAACACCGCATTAATGGGTTTCCTTCCCTCATCTAGGCTCCAAGCTGCCAAAAGCCAGAAAGGGTAAAACAGATTCCGGGCAGTTACAGGTTAAGAATCATTTGCATAAATTAGCAAGTTTTGCAAATGAATTCATCTAGTGAGAAGTAAGACACGGGACACTGCATTTTAATAATTGACATTCCACATGAAATGCAATGTTCTTGAGGAGGAAATTGAGCTCCAGGTTGCTATTAGAACCAGCGGAGCAGCACGAGTGGAAAGAAATGCCATCCCCCATTATGTGAGTTACCGCTCCTGCATAACAACGACCGCATTCGGATGGGCTTCTTTTAATAACGGCACTAGTGTGCACTCACTGAGAGGGAGAATCAGAGGAATCTGCTCATCAGCAGTACTGAACAGGAAATGAAAATAAAGCGTTCCTGGGCATGCCGCCTTAACGTGCAGCCAGTAATTCTTACATTCTCTTTCTAAAGTAATCTTTCATTTTCTGTTTGATTTGGCAGCAGGTCTCCCCTCCCTCTTCCTTGTCAATTTTATGAAACGCTTAGGAGATTGTTTAAAATATACTGAGGGTGAGTAAAAAAAATTTTAATTAGCCAATTTGGAGGTTGTCTTTCATCATGTTGGTTAAATTACAAATAAAGATACGTGGGCCATTTTGTTGCCTCCTAATTTGTTTAAGAACATGCCACATTGCAAACGCTGGTGAGGGTGCTGAATTAATGCCTTTCCTAAGGTGTTAGCCAGTCAATCAAAGTCAGGGTATCCAGAATGTGGGAAGTACAAACTGCTCACATATGCGGTCCCAGAGGTGGATACAAGTCCACCCGTAACAGTGTTTCCTGGCATAATTTATAATTAACATAAAATGAGTTAAATCACTCACTCGATAGACTTTTTTTCCAAGTTCATGTAGAGTAAGTGTGTCATATCAATTAATTCTCAATGAACTGCAGCAGCCAATAAAATTTCTCCCAGACACTGGTAATAATCCAAGATATTGATGGAAGAGGTATCGTCATTAATATGAGTATAAGCCTCAAATCATGTACAGAGAACAGGCAGATACAGTTCCTTCTTTGGAAAGGGGACATGATTATTGCCAGCTGTCTGTTGTTCTTTCCAATTTGTTAAGCTTTCTGTTTGCTCTCACTTTTTACACTGATAGCCTTTTAATTTTGCCTACACAATCGAATCCCCCTAGTGTAGCTGTCTGTTTTTGCAGGATATCTAATCTGAAAAAGTTAATACACATGAACAAATTAAACAGATTCAAATAAAAGGAATGGATTATATTACCCATATAATTGAGACATTTTCAATGGCTTGTCTGCATGTTCACAACCACAAATAATTGACATATTAAAAAAATCAATGCAACCAGATTTGTATAATTCAAATAGGCGTCTTAACTGTTATTTGGGGGAGTCTTTTTGTATCTGAATAAGCCAGTTGATTCTGGTACTATGTAGACAGAACCCCAAAGCCCTACATTTCTTTGTGGATAATACACGGTTATAAAATAAAGGAGCCAAGGGCCCTTTGATTTGTCACATCCAAGCTTGTGTTAAATGATACTTCACTGATTCACCTAGATTTTCCTAAACAATAGCACCTGTTAAGCAGAAATGTTTCTGATTTCATAGGCATTTTCTTTTTTACCTAGGGAATATTAGCTGGTCCTCAGGTTAAATATGTGTGGTAGTTGGAGAGGACGATCTTTTGTCTACGTCTCCATCTGCACTCTTATGGCAACATCGGAGGAGGAATCCTGAGGAGCCTGTTGGTATGTGTAACGAGTTGCCGTGGCTCTTCTCCCAATAAAGGGTGTGTTCAGACTTTGCTTATTTATAGACCAATAAAAAGAAATTTCCACTGTTCTCTTCAGCAGGCTGAGGATAAATAGCTCTTCCGCTTCTAACATTTAATGTTCACAGATACAAAAACAACTGCTCTGAATATTAAGCCAACATTCGTATGTTTTTTTTCCTATGAAGGGGAGAAATCCTTGAATACGAAACAATGGCAGATTCAGATATAATCTTTCCCATTTTAGAACTGTTTTATTGCAAATTGTGTTCCTTAACAAAGAGGCACTCCAGGCTTAATTTGGTTACTGGATGAAGCATCAACTCGCGTGCTGTGACGATTTTCTCTGTGACCTGAGAGCTTAGGGCTCCATGGCATGAAATCTCACTCCTGAAGGCAGTGCAGCCACAGCACCAAATGCCCTCTGATGAGGTGGCTACTGCGGGGTCGAGCTGTTCTCCCTGAGCATGTGTGCAGCAAATGCTTTCTATTTTCACATTCTAGAGCAAGGAACAGCATAAATTATCCCTAATTCTTGATTCTGTGATGAAGTAGCCATCTGGTCTGATAGTACAGTGACAATGATATAGGAGTGAACACTCTATGCTTGGTCTACTGCACAGAAAAGGACAATAGGACATATTTTAAAATGTCAGGATCCATCAGAAACATGTTCAGGAAAGTTTGCATTTATGAAAATAAATAGTATTGAAGATATATCATGATGCAAATCTAATTATGGTTGTTGGGCAGCTGAATTAAATTAAGAGTAAATCTGAATCTTTCCAATTAAAAATGTGTTATTCCTTTTTTGCTGTGTTTTCTGTTTGCAAAAAAAGATGCTTCGCTCTGCTTTGGGGAAGTTGCGTCACAAAGGCTGTTGACCTGCTTACCCTTCTCCTTTGACATATGTATGTGGAACTCAGACTCCATATATGATGAATTTGGCAATTTCTAGTTAGTTACTAGTGAAAATTGTCTTCACCACTAATCTATGATAAGGCACATATACTATTGGAGTGGGGACTATTGAGAAATCACATGTGCGTGAGCGTAAAGTGTATTAACAGAATAGCAAGAGGCTTATTTTTTCTAAAGGCCTCCCATTTAATTTATTTATCTACCATTCATTCATTCAACATCATTGAGTGTACTTTTCATGTATCAAGCATGAATAAGGTGTCTTCTTGAAATTTGGGGGAGGAGAACAATAATAGATTTGGATACTCCTAACATAGTTGATGGACATTCCTTTTAGTAAGAGTGATTTGCAACCACATGGTGATTGCCTATGAACACCCCGCGTCGGTGTCTGTATGACTGCTATAGGAAGCCAGTCAGATGAACATCAGGGCTGCAAGATCTTGGGTGGGACAGATGAGACGCTGGCTGAGGGTAGGGAAAAGACCTGCTCACTGGGTGAGCGTTGTAGGTACTAAAGCCAGCTTGTAGATGCTCATATAGGCACAGAGTTCAGAAGATCTAAGAACGTCAACTATGATTCAGGCAGCTGGAAGCAGGAGGTCTAACTCAATGGGAAGAATACTGCATCAAGATCTGAGTAATAATGAGAGCCCCCAACTCTTAGTGGAGGACAACTCTGAATAAAAATTGAGCCTTTATTATCTTAGTTTCTAATAGATACATGCCACTTCTCAAAAGATCTCAGCACTCTTTCTCTGTGGGGTCCAGATATTGGGAAATAGTCATTCCTTTTTTTTTTCTGAAGGAGTAAGGAATTCACAGATTTAAGGAATAGCTATTGAGTATCTGTTGTATGTCACAAATAGCTCAAATTCATTGCACATAGAACAGTCCCAGAGCCTGTTTCAAAGATGAAATTTTACCAGGTGTTGTGATTATGAATCCCTCAGTGACTCTACATTGACCTTTGGAAGCAAATCTATGATTTGGCTACTGTTCATTTCCCCAGCCTCATCCTTTCTCCCCTCACCCCCTGGGGTATCAAACATCACAGCCATGCTCAACAATTTGAATTCTGCCTTTGTCTTTCTAAGTGTAGCCTTCCATTGGAGTCTTCTCTCTTCCTTCATTGCAATCTCATCTGGATTGACAAGATTTTCTGCTTCCTTTCTAGAAGTTGGTCCAAAGGATAAAACAAGCCCTTGATTCCCCAAGAATTGAGATTGACTTCTCCAAGTACTGAGGTAGTGAGCAAGGTCCTAGGGCCGACACTGGTCTTCTTGTTTGCTCTTATATTCTTCTTCTAAAAGGTCAGTACACACGAGGCGCCTGGGTGACTCAGTCAGTTAAGTGTCCGATTTTGGGTCATGGTCTCACAGCTTGTGAGTTCAAGCCCTGCATCAGGCTCTGGGTTCTGTGTCTCCCTCTCTCTCTGTGCCTTCCCCACTCACACTCTGTCTCTCTCTCTCTCTCTCCCCCCAGAATAAATAATAAAACATTAAAAAAAAACTTTTAAAAAGTCAGTACGCACTAACAGTCCCTTGCCTAGGAACCTTACTCCCCACCCCTTAGTCTGCTTATTGTTGTGCTTCCTTCCAAAACACAGCAGATGGTCTCCTGATAGTCTCACCAACTTGGAAAAGAGCATTATCACTCTACTACCTTCCTGAGCAATGACTTTCAACCATGGTTTCCCTTTGGAGAAAAGATATTTGTTTTTGTTTTTGGTTTTTTTGGGGTTTTTTTGTTGTTTTTTGTTTTTTGTTTCCAGATGATTGCTAGGATTCTGGGGTCTGGCAGCATTAATAGCCTCTTATTTGAGTGAAACCCTACTTCCTGCCTATGTGGGGTATGTCTTTGATCCTTATCACTCAAACAATAAAACACTGCCTTCATCAAAAAAATATCCTAGTATCCACACAAGAATCACTTATAAAAAACAAAGGAGTTATTTGTTGAAACAGAATTATATTCTGCTTTTATGTGTATAATTATAAGCAGGATATTATGTATTCACTCAAATATGCCCCGTTAAATAAGACCTTATTTAAAAACAATGGCACTGGGGCACCTAGATGGCTCAGTCGGTTAAGCATCTGACTTTGGCTCAGGTCGTGATCTTGTGGTCTGTGGGTTTGAGCCCCGTGTTGAGCTCAGTGCTGACAGCTCAGAGCCTGGAGCCTGCTTCGAATTCTGTGTCTCCCTCTCTCTCTGCCCCTCCCCTCCCCTTCTCTCTCTCTCTCTCTCCCCCTCTCTCTCAAAAATAACTATTAATAAAATAAAACAAAATGAAAATTAAAAAACACTGGCATTGATAGAACCTACATTTTCACAGAAACAGACGCAAAAAATTTGCACATCTCTTCAGAATGCTGTGCACTCCCTGAATCAGTCATGTGCTATTCACTGAATATTCATGTGCTCCCATGTGCTCAGTGGGCCATGAACAAGAGTCACTCCTGGGCTGAAGCATTCAAGAGTCAATGTGCAGCTCTCTGACTCTCTTTTCTCCTGCCATGACACAAAGATGAGTATGCATTGAGATGGTGGAGCTGTAAGGTACAAATAGCTTGGATCTGTATGTCATAGCATGGTGGACAGCTACTCTGAAGAGTTAGCTGACTCACGTTGGGACTCAGCACAAATAAGAAATAAACCTTGGGGCGCACCTGGATGGCTCAGTAGGTTAAGTGTCCGACTTCGGCTCAGGTCATGATCTCATGGTCCATGAGTTCAAGCCCGGTGTCGTGCTCTGTGCTGAAAGCTCAGAGCCTAGAGCCTGCTTCGGATTCTGTCTCTCTCTCTCTCTCTCTCTCTCTGCCCCTCCCCCTCTCATGCTTTGTCTCTTTGTCAGAAAAAATAAACATTAAAAAAAATTTTTTTAAAGAAATAAGACTTTATTGTGCTAAGTAACTGGGACTCTAGGGTTATATTTTTATGACATCAGAGCCCACGTTATCTTGACATACATACTCCATTATCTCAGATTCTGACATACACAGAACATGGCAAGTTACTTTAAAATTGATTGAGGTATTGATATAGGGAAGCATGCCAATTAATGTCCGTTTTTATGAAGATTCCGTTCATCTTATCTGAATATGCTGAGGATATGGAGAACAGTGATAACTAGTCTGAGAGCTTTCGGTGCTGGTATGTTATCTGCATTAATGTGAACTTTTATCACCAAAACTTAGACAAGTTAAGAAGTTGGATGCATACCAAAAACACGTACATTGTAGCAAATCATTTTAAAGACTCACTAGAAGCTTTAAATATTGGTTATGTAAAATGGAACCTTTTCTATCTAATCTGATTTAGGCTCAGCAGTTCAAAGAAGATTTAAGGCATAATTTGTCCAATGGAACTGTTTGAGACGCAGGTCTGTTCGGTTTTGGAAAATGAATTCCATACTGAAGAGACCGCTTTCTCTCCCATGGTGGATATATAATCTGTATGAAGCCACTCATATCAAATTCTTGGTCTTTGGAAAGATGTTGAACTTGGACACCTTCTCCTTGTGGCCCACTTATTAATTGCTTATGATTTACTTGCCTCCCCCATTTCGGCTTCAAAATATTGAGCCAACAAGACAGAAGTAGTTACAGTTTCAAGAATGTTTCTTGCTTTTCTGTTTTTTAACAGGGTAAACTTTCAAAAAACGATTTTTAAAAATTGTGTGCTGGGGAGCTAGAATGAAGATAAGGTGGGAAAAGAAAAGGGATTGTGTCAGAAAATCTAAGCTAAGAATTATTATTGAGATTAAACATTAAATTTGGCTCTGAGTTTCCTAGTAGTCAAAGCAAGAGGGCAACCTGAAAAGTTTTATAGCCTCGTTTCAATTTTGGCAAAAAATAATGTTAACGGCAAGGGTTACTGGTTGACTATACAGATCATTTAAAAAACTATTTTGATGGTCTGATTTCAAGCAGCACTTGGTCCTGCCTAACTAGAGGAATTCTCTACAAAGTTTATCTTCAGGAAACTAAATTAATTTACCGGTTGAATGAAATTATTTCATACTGCAAATTCTTTTTGAATGCTTAAGTGAGGAGATTATATCTGAGAAGTAGAGAAACAAGTTGAGCAGGATAGAGACCCACCATTCACAATGATTTTTCAAGATTTTTCTCCGAAAGTCAATTAATCGCCTGCATTAGTGTGGATGGTAGTTAGCAGATCCCATCTAGAGAGAGTTCTGGGAGACTCTACAAAATGTGTAACAATCATTATAGTACTGGGGAAAATAGCTCACTCTGATGTTAAAGAAAATGTTCCCCTATACGAGCAATTAAATCCTGAAGTCTTTATTGACCAGGTTGTCCAGCTGCAATCTGTTCCAGTATATTTTTCATAGAAAGAGTTGTTCCAGGGGCGCCTGGGTGGCTCAGTTGGTTAAATGTCCGACTCTTGATTTCAGCTCAGGTCATGATCTCATGGTTTGTGAGTATGAGCCCTGTGTCGGGCTCTGCACTGACAGCACAGAGCCTGCCTGGGATTCCTTCTCTCTCTCTGCCCCTCTCCCTTCTCTCTCTCTCTCTCTCTCTCTCTCTCTCTCTCTCAAAATAAATAAATAAACACTAAAAAAAAAGAGTTGTTCCAAAGAGGTAACACATTTCTTTGTCGTGTCTCCTGAAGCCATCTTATCTTTCTAACTTTGCTGGCTTTTGTGGGCTTCATGGTAGTATTTGCAAATCCAAAAGAGGATGCCAGTTACCCAGTCACCAAACCCAGAGAAGGCAGGGTCTGTTTCAATTCCGTGATTTCTTAATAGGGAAGCCCAGCCCAAGAGACAGGTATTGGATCCCAGAGGGTAACCTATGAACTGGTGTCCTTGCTCCATTCCAAACTAAAGACCTTTGTTTTACGATGGCTACTACCGTTGGCTACTACTACAGAAAACTCTTGGCTCTGACCTGTCAGTGCACCCATGTCCTCCAAAGTGCAGGAAGGCAGACGCTCTTGGAGTTTGGTTTAACACCGGTGCTCACTTTACTGGCAACCCATAGAGACTGTCTGCAGTGAGAAGCTAACCAGCAGTACAAGCTCTTTAACACTAGGGCTTACAGAACAGAGTGTAGACACCCTTTCTGAGCAAACTTGCTGTGTGAGTCTGTGTGGCTAACTCCTACTCAGGTCCTCCAAGAAGAAGGGAGATCTACCCTGGGATCTGCCTGGTACAGTTATTGTGATATTCACAATGGATGCTACTGTTTCAAGAGCTCACCTGGGAGAGAATGGTGGTTTGGAGGCCATAGGAAATGTAGGTGAGTTTTACCTTCTCTTCCTGGGGAAGAAGATTCAGACAACAAGTCATATGGAGAGGGCTTGCTGGTGAGTGCTCCTAGGAGCAAAGCCTGTAAGGAGTTGAGGGAAGGAGGACTGGGCAGAAGCGAAGTTGAACTGTGATGGGTTGCAACAGGAGTCTCAGATGATTTTACAGGGAGGTCTGGAGCTGGGATGGCCTTTCAGAGATGCCCCCAAATTGCAGCAAAGGTGCTGGGCTTTGTGCCCACGTATAGTCTAGGCACTACATGTGGGGTGCCCCTGAGGAAGCAGCTAATTTAGGCAAGGCAGCTTCCTTTGGCCAGGGGAAGTTTCTGACGAGGGTCTCAACTATGAGCTATGAGCAAATGACACTTCTGGAAGTAGGAGGGGGAATGACATTGACCTTTTTGGACCTTGGTCCAAAAGGAGGAAACTGGGTGGCATACCACACAACTAGGTGACTTTTTTGTGGGGGGAGATGGGGAAAGGGAGAGGACGGGGGAAGGATAGAGGAAGAGGAAGAGAGAGAATCTTAAGCAGGCTCCACACCCAGCACAGAGCCCAACGTGGAGCCCAATGCAGGGCTCAATCTCACGGCCATGAAATCATGACCTGAGCTGAAATCAAGAGTCAGGCACTTAACTAACTGAGCCACCCGGGCGCCTCAACTAGCTGATTTTCTATCCCAGTACCTTCATATAGACAATTAGCTTCAGAAATATATTAAAGGGAATGATATATTTAAGGGGTGTGGGTGGGGGCCGATAATCACTTGCATCTTGACCCAAATTGTTATAAGGATATATACAAAGTAAAGGACTATTAGAGGAGTGGGTGAAATGATTCCATGATTCTCAATGGCTATTAGAGAAATTTTTCTTAAATTTAAGAAAATGGTAGTGGTAAGTAGGCAGAAGTTCTCGTTTACATGACCTAATCCACCCATGAGAATCTTTCTGGCTTGGAGTAGAGTTGGAATTGGTTATCTTTCAGACCATGCTTGACCTTCGAGAGGTGGAGGGACACACTATCACCCCATGATCATCCGGTCCCCAGACACAACTTCATCCCTTGGGCTTTCAGAAACCTACCTGATTGAAACCTCCCATATCAAGAGACATTAAATGAATAAAGCCCATGGGAGACCTTGCTGTTAATGGTTTCAACCTTAATGACTTCTCAAAGTCATTTCAAGTCCTATGCTATATTTAAATAAATATATATACATACACATTATCAGAAATTCAGACAATACACAACGATGAAATAAAGAATTAAAAATTAACTTTAATCCCACCATGGCTAACATAATGGTAAACATTCATTCTTCTAGTCTTTTCTTCCTACCCATGTGCAAGTACTGTTTTATTTATTTTTATTTATTTTTAATTTTTTTAATGTTTATTCATTTTTGAGAGAGAGAGACAGAGCACAAGCAGGGGAGGGGCAGAGAGGGAGACACAGAATCCATAGCAGGCTCCAGGCTCCGAGGTGTCAGCACAGAGCCTGAGGCAGGGCTTAAACCCAAAAACCGTGAGATCATGACCTGAGCCAAAGTCGGACACTCAACTGACTGAGCCACCCAGGCACCCTGCAAGTACTATTTTAAAAAATGATTTTACCATGGAGACATACAGCTTTGTATTCAAATCCTGGGTCCACCACTTACTCCTGGTGTGAGTTCAAGTAGTCCACTCTTGATTTTTTCGTTCATGTCTAAAATGGGAATAATTACAGTCACCTCATGGAATTTAAAACAAGGTGATACATGTAAACCATATATTCCATTGCCTGGTGCAAAACAAGCATTCAATAAATATCATATCCTTTACTTCTCCACTCGAAGGGCTAACCTGGAAAAACCACAAAGGACTGAACTTCCAGAACTGAGTTATGATCTAAGAAAAGCCTCCTTAAAAAGATCTCAAGCTTCACTGCTTAAATTAATTCCAAACTTTTTCAAGCTATTAACAGGCAATGCACAATTTGATTCAGATATGTAACACGAGACTATGTAATTAAACATATATATCCTGAAATTAATTTTACATTCACTTTTATAATACAGTACACTTATATAGAATAACACATGGCTCTTGATTAAACAGCAGACTGCCATTCAGTCAAACAGCTCAAGATAGATCATAAAACGTGAAAATGCAGCATCAGCACCAAAATATGGTTATGGGATTTTAATATTCACTTCCACACTTTTACCTAGGTAGCATAAAAATGGATGTTTCCAAGAGAAAATGTTAAGAAAATGTTAAGCATTAAGTACATCACATTTCTGCTTAAATGCTATTGGGTCATCGAGATTTATTGTAAATAAGACAAGAGAAATTTAGAGATTTGTCTTTCAAAGTAAAGTTAATTAGGGCCAATATAATTTTGGTTTAAAATTTTCAATTATGGAAATAAAAAACTTTTAAAGGCATTTGAGTTTATTATTTTCTGTATTTCTTATTTTATTTTCAAAATAAAATCTACTGAACTGTGCACATATTATGATGGAAATATTTTCTAAATCTCAACTCTAAATAATCCAAACCCATGCACAGTTGGGGGAATAGGGAAAAGGATAAATGAAATACACAGATGATTCCTTAAAGTCTTGTTTCATTCTTTAATGTGATTTTCTTCCCTTCCACAAACCTTTATCTGAGCAATAAAAAAGACAGTCAAATTGGCCATTTGAGTTTCATTTACCTTACCTTCCCATGTTGGAAGACTTTTTAGGTGGGAAAAACACTACGCTCTACTAAAACTCACCCACTCACTGTTCCTAACATTAAAGTCATTTTCTCTCAATCTGATCATGCCCAAATAAGATCTAGCTAAAATACCACATAATTTTAAATTTAAACTTTTTATTGAAGTACACCATGTTGTAAGATAATCCTCTGGGGGTCTTTCACGTTTCTGCAAGCCTTGTGAGCAGAGAGGCACTGATAGCTTTTGTTCATGACTATCTTTCCAAGGATGAATATATAGAGAACAGCCTTGGAAGATAGTGTCTCCCTCCCAAGCAGAGGACGGGTTTGTTTACTACCTAGTATAACAAAGATATTGTCTCCTTCCACGGAGGTAGGGCAGATTTGCTTGTATCCCATTATGAAAGATTTGGGTTCTCTAAGCTTGGGGTTCCTCAGCTGACACAAAGCCATGGCATGTACAGCATTCCATCTGAGCTTCCCCTGTGCAACTTTGAGGAAGGGGAGCAAGAGGAACAAGAACAAACGTATAACTTATGCTGCTTGCTGCACTCTGAGTAATCAATTCCTTTGTCTCTGACCCAGGAGTATCATGTCTTCTGCCAGCGTGCATAAAATTGTGGCAGGCTTGCTGGCAGCGTAAGTCTCAGACACTTTACAGTTCTCGACATATGGTACACAAATCCTAAGGTACACAAATCCTAAGTGTACAGGTAGGTGAATTTTAGTGACATGAACACATATAAGCAAACCACCCCCCCAAAAAAAAACACCCAGAATGTAACCAGAATCCCAGGATTCCCTTCACACTTCCTACAGGTCACAGCCCGCCTACACACTGTAACCAACCATTTCTAACACCATAGCTTAGTTCTGTCTTTCTTGAACTTTATATAAATGAAATAATACTGTGTGTATTCTTTTATATGGCTTATTTTGTTCAAAACTATGTGGAATTTATTCATTCTGTTGCATATAGTTGTAGTTCCTTCTTTCTCATTACGGGATGGTATTCCATCATGTGCATATACCGCATTTCCTGAATTGCATATCTTCTTCTGAACTTCCACAATCCTTTATTAGTAACTTTCCTATTCAACTAATCACTTTTTGCTTTGCATTGTATCACTGAAGTATATGTATTATTTCCTATACTAGACTTATCCAACCCTTGAAAACTTAAGCCTCAAGAGAACCTAAGCAGTATATTCATTCATTCATTCATTCATTCATTCAATTATTCTACAAATATTCAAAAAGAGCCACTTATGTCTGCAGTATGACAGATGTCAGCAGTATGCTCATCCACATAACAAGTACTAGAAAACATTTGATGAATGATTGAGGGTTTAATAAGCAGGAAGCAAAGGGAAAGAAGGCCACAAGAAAACAGCTGAGGAAATTGACCAAAGAGAGAACGTGTCTTGACTAATGCAGAGTTGATTGTGTTTCATGAGGAATGAGACTGGTTTTTAACAAAGACTCAAGGACTTATATGGTAAACTGCCTTGTAAAATCTTCACAAGATTGTCTTATAGGCACTTGTCAAACTTAATCAAAGAAAACTTGTAACTTACACCTCCCCAGGTCTGCTCCCTCCACAAATCTTTCCCATCTCATTAAAATGTACCTCAATCCATTCAGTTGCATTCGGCAACATTTTCTCTTTCCCCTTTTCCCCATATCCAGTGCATTGAGCCCTACAGACTCCATCTCAAGAGCACATCCCAAGTCTGTATGTGGTCTATCTCCACCACTATCCACCTAGTCCTGATAGTTTCCTTGCTTTGAGTCTGCCCCTCGCAAACAGCAACAACAGATAGCTTCTGAAACATAGATCATGTTATAACCTCGCTTAAAACCCTCATAGAGTCTCTCATTGTTCTTACAACAAAATCTAGATTCTTTACTCCAGTTTTTACAGCATATTCTTAACTGTGGGTTTATTCTGTCCTTACTAAGTTCCAGCTATCTGGCCTTTTATTTGCCAAGCTTGTCTTGTCTTTTGGCCTTGGTACTTTCTCATGCCTTGTCTTCGATGCTTTTCTTCCTTATCTTCACACAACTGACTCCTTCTTTTCAATCGGTCACCACCTCAAAGAAGCCTTGCCTGAGCTTCCAATCTCAAATAGCCATCCAGTTACTTTCGGTCACATCACCATATTTTAGTGCTGTGGGTAGCACTTTCCTTACCTGACATTTTATTTCTCATTTTTGTGTCTATTTTGTGTCTGCCTGCTTCAACTGAAATGTAAGTTCATGAGGGCAGGGGCCTAGTCTGTGTTGCTCACCAAGAAAGAAACAGAATGAGATTCAGTAGGGACATATGGAGGCTTTAATTTTATTCACAATGTCCTGTTTCTTAAACTGACAGGTACATTGATATTCATTCTATTACTCTTTCTACAGTATACATACATTATATGCATTCTTTTTTGTATATTTCATAATTATATTAACTATTTTATAACATAAACAGTAAAAATATAAAAAGTTAAGTTATTTACTTGTAACTAAAGCTTCCATGTTCTGTACTATAGTTTTGGTAAATACGTTGCCTGATTTGTAACCTAACAGCATATAGTGCCATGAACTCTGTTTTCTACTTGGATATTGCAAATGGTTGAACTGTGTTCCCCAAAAAGATATTTTGAAATCCTAACCTCCTGCATCTCAGAATGTGAACTTATTTAGAAACAGGGCCATTGCAGATGTGACAAGTTAGGATGAAATCATACTGGAGAAGGGTGGGCCCCTAATCCAATATGACTCGTGTTCTTATAAGAAGATGGCCACATGCAGACAGAGACAGGAAGATTTGAGTGATGCATTTACACTCAGTAGGAATGCCTGGAGCTACCAGATGCTATGACAGAAGCATAGAACAGATTCTGTCTTGGGGCACCTGGGTGACTCAGTTGGTGAAGCATCTGACTCTTGATTTCGGCTCAGGTCATGATCCCATGGTCTTGGGATCAAGCCCCAAGTAGGCCTCCATGCTGCGCATGGAGTCTGCTTAAGATTCTCTCTCTCTCCCTGTGCCACACTGCCCCTCTCCCCTGTTTGTGCTCTCTCTCTTCTCTCTCTCTCTCTCTCAATAACAAATAAAATAAATAAATAAAAGAAAGAAATAAAGGAAAAAAAAAAACGATTCTGTCTTAAAACTCTCAGAAGGAATCAGTCCAACCAACTCCTTGATTTTTGACTTGTGGTCTCCAGGACTATGAGACAGTACATTTCTCTTGCTTTCAGCCACCCAGTTTGCAGAAATTTGTTATGGCAGCCTTTTGAAAGTAATACAGATGTGTTTGAGGGAAATAGATTAAATATGCTCGTTGATGATTTAAGGTCTTTCCATGACAAGAGTGAGACCATACTGGATCCAACAATGAAATCAACTTTCTCTACTTTTTCAGTTTTTTTTCCTTCTGCAGGCTCCAATAAAGCATGTAGTGATAACACAGTGTGCCTGAGATCCAATCCCAAATTTAAGGTGCTTCAGAACATACTAGGGTATATGAGAAAATTAAATAGCTCATTTTCCCTAAGACCTTCATTGCCATTGGTTGAATCAATCATTGAGCTGCATCCATAGCTATTATTCATTGCATGTCTGGTACCATTATGACCTTTCAGATCTTATTAGTTTAGTTGAAGTTGGTAGAATTACATTTACATTGATTTCTAAAGGGCGGTGTGTTTGACAGCATGCTTGGTGGTGTTTACCAAATGGGGTTGACGGGGTAAACACAGATAAAGAGTTAAGAACACTCTAGAGTCAGCCAGATGATAAAGGGAAATCTTATTTAAGAATAGCTGATTTATGTTACCCATAAATCTGAATTGTATCTGGGAAATGCTCCTTTATATCCAATCAGTCTATAGGCAGGGTTAGAGGAAGAATAACATCTAATCTCCCAAGATCACTTCTTGACCATGGTGAATAGTTGCTATCTTGTTTTTTAATACAGAAATCTTGAGAAATGCCAGCGTGTGACAAGAGTGCATCTTATGCTCAACTCTCAATGGACATCCAATAAGTATTAAATGATGTCGCTTGAACAGAAGTCTCTGATAATGTGGGAATCAATGTTCACTGTTATAAGATTTTATCTAGATGAGAGAAGCTTGGGAAGATGGCAAAGTAGGAGGACCCTAAGCTCACCCTGTCCCATGTTTACAACAAGATATCCCTCACATCCGAGTATATAAGGTTTTATCTCTACATGAGTCACCCTGACTTGGTCAAAGGATTCTACTTGCTTGGAGGTTCGGATTGGCGATGGCACGTATGCTACACTTTTAGATCGGAGTGGCTGCTGAATTACACATGGCCAGATAACCTCTCCACAGATGACTGATGGCTAGTGGCTAAGAGTACAGGAGTTGGAAGCAAATATTCCTGAGTTTGATATTTGGCTCCACTCCTTAGAGGCCACTGGCCTTTAGCTAAATTATTTCACTTTGCTGCATTTCGGATTCTTTACCTGCAAAATGAGAATGATAACACCCACTCATTAGAGGTCTTGTGAGGATTAAGTGGGGTGAGGATGCAGAGGTGAGAGGGTGACTGCTGTTAGGAATGAGGCCTCTACCCACTCCACTGCCCAAGAGTTTCCCATAACCAAGCTTCGCCAGCCCACCTGAGCCTCCATGCTTAGTATCACCAGGCGGTCACCTGCCCCTGACACCTGCTCTGGCCCAGTGGGCAAGTGAACGACTGGACCTTCCCTGCCTTACTCCTCTGTACCCTCTTTCCACCCCTCTCTCCTACTCCTGGATTGGTGGTGGGTTGCTAGGGAAAGGACCAGAAGGCCAGAGGCATTTTTAAGGAAAGCAGTACCTCAACTGTACAGTAACAGCTGCAGAGAGACCTCTCTTTATGGCTCTGTCTTCCCTCCTGCTGCTCTGATCTCTTATATGCCTGTTTCTCTTCAACTCTCTCCAGCAACCTCTGGTTTCACCTCCTTCTACTGCATGTTCTCCCATCATGGTGGAAGTCCACTACCATAATCCAAATGCACAAGGTTCTCAATTGGAAATGATATTATTAACAATGAGCGCTGGGCCAGAATCCAAAGACCCCATGCAGGCCCAGGAGTCAATCCTTCATTGGCTGGATTCTGCGGGGATATCCTGGAGAGCCCCTGGAAAGGGACAGAGTAGGCTGGTAGCAGGTACAGCAGACTTGGCGGTGGGGTGCTTGGGGGGCTCAGGGCAATGGCTATTTACACAAAATCCTTTAGCTGTTAAGCTGTTCCCAAGTGTACAAGTGAAATACCAGAACTGATCCCAGACTTCTTGGTGTTCTTAACAAGTTATCCTTTCTTTGATTCCACATATGAGAGAAATCGTATGATATTTGTCTTTCTCTATTTCACTTAGCATAACACTCTCTAGTTCCATCCATGTTGTTGCAAATGGCAAGATTTCATTCTTTTTGATTGCCAAGTAATGTTCCGTTAAGAAACAAAACAGATGAACAGGGAAAGGGGAGCAAAAATAAGATAAAAACAGAGAGGGAGACAACCCATAAGAAACTCCTAAATATAGAGAACTAACTGAGGGTTGCTGGAATGGAGGTGGGGTGGGGGATGGGCTAAATGGGTGATAGGTATTAAGGAGGGCACTTGTAGGGATGAGTGCTGAGTATTATATGTAAATGATGAATCACTAAATTCTATTCCTGAAGTCATTATTACACTATATGTTAAATAACTTGGATGTAATTTTTTTTTTAAGTTACCCTTTCATTTTCCTTCTTTCCCCCTTTCTCCCCTTCTCTGCTTGTCTGTTGTCCACTGTTTCATCTGGAAAATGTCACATCACACACAGCAGGCAAGAGATCCATTCCGTCCTGTGAATAAGGCAGGTGGACGTGGACTCAGGAGAGTTGAGGGGCAGGGCTGGTCTGTGCTGGTTCCCTAGGGCTGCTGTAACGAAGCATCTCACAGTTCCAGAGGCTGGAAGTCTGGGGTCCAAGTGTTGGCAGGGCCATGCCCCTCGGAAGCCCACAAAGCATCTTTCCTTGCTTTTTCCAGTTTCCAATAGCCCCGGACATCCCGTGGCTT
This sequence comes from Prionailurus viverrinus, assembly GCF_022837055.1. Taxonomy (NCBI): domain Eukaryota; kingdom Metazoa; phylum Chordata; class Mammalia; order Carnivora; family Felidae; genus Prionailurus; species Prionailurus viverrinus. The sequence continues at coordinate 52,093,047 of NC_062568.1, forward strand.
GTGGCAGCATAATCTCAGCCTCTGTCTTCAGAGTGTTTTCCCGGGTCTCCAAACATATCCTCCTTCTAAATTTCTGTCCAATTGCCCCATTATATAAGGGCACCAGTCATATTGGGGTAGTGTGCCCCCTGATGACCATCTCATCTTAACTTGCTAAAATCTGCAAAGACCCTGTTTCCAAATAAGGTGACATTCTTCTGAATGCGGGTTAGAACTTAACATATCTTTCTTGAGGAGAGACGATTCAACCTATAACTGTGGCCCTTCCCCGTGAGGTAGCCCTTGGGTGAAAAATTCATGAGGTTCTCTGCTCTTGTGCCAACACCAAAGCCACGCTTTAAAAACTAAGAGCCTCTGTTCTCTATTCAGACACAAAGCATGCTGGGCTAAGGACATGTGGTCAATGTCAGAGAGCAACAGTGCTCCCTGAGCTTCAGTGCTGGAAGGCCTTTCCGAGGTTTCTATGAGCGACCTGCCCACTTTACAGATGAGGAAAGTGGAGGCCCAGGGACAGGATTCACTTGAGATCTCAGAGCTTGTAAGAACGGCAGCTACAAGTAGGTCCCGCGCTTCTTTGCTCCTTTTCTGTCCCACTCTCACAGGCAAGGCGTTAGTTTAACCAACATTGCATTTGGCTTCTTTGGGGTCCTATTTTGAACCGTGTCTTCACCTTACCCAATCTCTGTAGACATAGCTTCTAAGACAATCCCTAAGGAAATACTTCTCGGAGACACCAGTGTATCCAACAAGTCTCGAAGAGTAATAATGAGAATCAGTGGGTAAGGCGCTCTAACAATCCCCAAATGTGTTTTTAACACTGTTATTGTTGTTTTAACATTGAATACACTTAACCAGGAAATTCAAACTTCTTTCTGAAGCATTCCAACTGTTGTGTTTATACCCAGTTGCCACACAACATTTGCTCCTACTGTGTTTTAGTTGGCAAGGGCTGGAGGAAGGGTTTTTAGAGCCAAGTAGCCTCAGATAGGGAATCTTTCCAATCCCCAGGGACCTGGCATAGCCCCAGAATCAATAGTCACAGGGACAGATGCCAACACTCATTTTATCCAGTGCTTTAGCTAACCTTGGACCAAGCCCCTATTTAGACCCTGAACCTGGATAGGAAGAACCAGCTGAAAAAATAGAACCTTACAAAGCTTATAGAAAAATAAGTAAAAACTGAGTTGTTGTTGTTGTTGTTGTTTTTTTCCAATCAAGGAAAAAAAAAGGGAGAATCCTGCAAAGGATATATTAAATTTTTACTCCCCTCCCCCCCAAAAAAATCTCAAATGCAGCCCTGTTGCCAACCTCATGAATTAAAAATGGACAAACGCAGTCAATGTTTTACTATCATTACGTATTTTCCAGACTACAGAATGCAGAATTCTGTCACCACCACGGAGTATTTCCTACTTTCATTACACAATTTGGAGGCTGTGAAATGAAAATACACATGATTTAAATAGCAGTGCGTAAATCTGACATCTTTCTCTATAAGACGTATCATTTATTTCTTCAGCAAACTTTGGCTGAGCACCTACTGTGACATACCAGCACAGTGCTACGCACCTTGACTCTTAGGTGAATGAATCTGCACCCCAGAGGTGCTCACAGATTGCCAAGGAAGACACTTGTGCCCCGGCTACTGTGTCACTTGCTATAATAAAGGCGGATAAGCAACGTTAGAGGAGTGCAGCCCCATGATTAATTCTGCCTCTGGGGGAGAAGTGGAAGACAGGGGAGCATGTTCCAAGAAAGGTTCAGTCTGCTCGGTGTTTCAGAGAGATGGGTCTATCGATAGCGCAGAGGCCACTGGCAGGCAACATGTACCCTCTGTGTAGCCACTCCGGGCCCTCGCATATTATGCGAGTATTTAAAAGTTTCTTCAGGGCTGTGTTTCTCAGAAGGCAGATGAGGACAGAGAGGTTCCCTGTGACCGTTCGAACGTATCCGGCCTTGAGGAGGCTGGCAACCGGCAGCTGGTGCAGCGTGGGCTGCGGCGTTTCTTGGGACCTCTGCATGACATCCTGACCAGAGACAAGCCGCAATTGTTCACCTGTCCGAACGAGCACCAGATTATACCCTCTAACTGAGGATGCAGCAGGAACTGTGGTTGCAGGGAAGGCAGTGGGGAGGGGAGGAGGAAAAGAAGGGGGCCCGGGGAGAGCGGGACCACAGAAGGGGAGGCTGCAGGTGTGGAACTCATCTGGCTTCATTTGGATATTGCTCTCTGGGATTCCAAATGGAAAATAGGACTGAACACCCATGATTAAAAAATGCAATACATGCTAAGAAAGTCTAAAGTAATTTACACCAGGCATTAAAGTGTTTTGCATGAGAATATAGTATGATGTAGACAACCGAAGAATTATGACTTTCATTAAAAGGTTTGCAACTCAGTGTGCTGTGATATAACTATAGCAGTTTTTCTGTCTTGTGATGGTTTTTTATTTTCAACACTGCCTTCCAAACCAAGGAGTGCAAATGCCTCGGGAACACTCGGCCTTGGGGTTTTAACTTATTGCCACCTCTTACTAATCACTTCCCTTTAGTACTCTACCTGCTATGGCGGGGTGAAAGGTGAGCAGTTATACCTCTATTGCCCCTCAACCTCATGTATCCTGAACCCAGCTATAAAGTAAACTGTCATTTCTTTCTTCATTATTCAAAGTTAGCATTCACTAGTTCAAAGCCCGTTTGAGATTGTGCATCAAGAATGATATACATTAAGGTTGGGATTAAAGGAAAATCAGTTACATGAAAGAAAGGTGTTTTTGCCACAAATCTTGTGTGTGCATGTCAAGAAGTATATTCATTGCCTAATTTAAAAAGAAACCAGGACAACTCCCAGAGATCTATACCTGCATCTGGCCAGTCTTTCAATAAGGACGCTTTCTGTTTGAAGTTTGGCTGTGAAGTTAGAGGAAAAACATCTTTCCCTGGATAGCACATGCATCTTGTTTTTTGTTTTTTAAAATTACCAGGTATAATTCTGATTTTAGACACTCATTAAGAGTAAACTCAAAAGGTGACTCATCCTGAATATGCTTAAACAGGGTAAGAAAATGGCTTACAAGTAAGATAGACAGGTTTAGGCTAACTATAAGGAGAGATTAGATGAATTTTCACAAGCTCCTTTAACTCAGCAATTCCACAGTTTTATCAGTTATTGCCTAATTATACTGATGATCCTGCTGGCCTGTTTGAACCAACTCTTCCCTGACTTGACACAATTCTTGATGATGCCTAGTTGGACTCAAGGGAACCGTAATGGGCCAGGCACTGAATTAGGTGTTGTTTATGAATCGTTCCATTTAATCCTCAAATAAATCCCTTGATTCAGATATTATGGGTTTATACCATGCATCTTCCTCCATGGCATGATTTACCGTATACCTTGGACTATTTTTAAATTGGGCACCCGAGGTCTCAGATCTGATGCAAAACTGAATTTTAAACTACCGTGATCGTGTTCTGTACAATATCTAGAACACCGTGAGCTCATGAATGTTAGATAACAAAAAATACTAATGCCTGTATTTTGCTGGATCAGTTTTGTAACTTAGAATGTAATGTGCAAACCAAATGTGTGAATGTGAATTTACCAAGATGCTGGTGCTGTGGAGCAATTCTGGCTCCAGAGGTTGAGTGCCTTCTGGTCTCTGTGATGTTCCTAATTCCACCCTGACTCCCAGCACGTCTGGCGCTAGGGATGGGTTTGATAAATGTGTGTGGAACTGAACTTAGGCACACCAACCTTTCTTCCAGGCCCTCCTAAAGCACCTCCAGTCCTCTCGCTTCCAAATATTATGATGGGAAGGTCAGAAGGGCAAGACCTTTCCATGTGTTTCTGGCATTCTCTCTGATCAAGACTTGATAAGCAGGAGTGTTATCTGAGGCCTCCAAAGCAGATGCTCTGAACCCATTTCTACTTTTAACTCAAAGTCAGATTTTGCTAAAGGACTTTTTGGGGCTTGGATAAGGGCTCTGTGATCTGTAGAATTTGAGGAGAAGCATTCAATTCTTCTGTAACGTGGGGAGGGTGCAGAATATTTCAGTGGGTAGAAACTAGTGGAAACCATACCTCTGTCTCATAGTTTTGCACCCAGCTTAGGCATCTCATCACTTCCATCTGGTTTTGCTCTTGTATAACAAAAACATCAAAGCAGACTTGGCAAGGATCATCCCCCAAATATGCTTTCATTATCTGTGTCAGTGAATCTCTGTCCAGTCAATAGAGGAGAATGTTTTACTGTGGTTAATGCCACTTGTTTTGTGGAAATAACTCACTTAAGCAACTGTACCTAATCCTGAATAAATCCAATGATTTTGTAACTAAGGAGAAAACAAACACTTATTGAGTCGCTTAATTTGATCCAGGCATTTTATTTAATGCAACTCTGTTTCCAAATATCTACCCTACTGGTGAAGAAGCACAGACTCTGAAAGATTTAAGCAATCTGCTCATGATCACAGAGTGTATCAGCAGAGTTAGTGACTGAGTTAGGATTTGTACTCAGGTCCATTGGAGAAGTGAGACCCAGGTTTTTCTACTAAACTCTAAGATGTTTTTTGGCTCAACAGAGACACAGAATCACTGATTCATAACTCTGCTTCTCCATCTCAGTGTGGCATGAGTTACTCAGGGCTGTCTCTCTGTTCTAAGGAGGACCCATGAAGCGTTGACACGCAGCTCTGTGAACGTGAACGTGAACAAGGAGGGATGGCTGCTGGGTGTGCTCGAGGGTTTGATAAGGGACAGGTGCAGGCACCCCAGGCCAACTCAGCAGCCTTGAAGAGCCTGGGTGGTAGTGGCCATTAGTGCTTCTGACCAACACAGTGCCAGGTGGGGCCTTTAAGGCTCTAGATGGACGTGACCATGTCTGTCCGACTGAGAGAGCACAGAAGTGTTCATGAGCATCGTCCAACAGCAGCGTCAGCGTGCGGCCGCGCCATTACAAATAAATGATTCCCATATTCATCAGTGAATTCTTCCTTCAACACTTAAAAATTACACAAAAGTATAAGTCAGAAACACCAAGCTGACCATGGTTTTCAGGTTATTCACTGCCTACCTACTAACTTTAAATGAAAATAAGCGTCTACACCATTCAAATGACACATTTGCAAACAGTCCACTCTCTTGCTTGTGGAACACAGTTAATGGG